>NC_090931.1:1219156044-1219459074 GCF_040938575.1 Ambystoma mexicanum
ACTAAAGGAGGAGGTAGTACAGAGAGGTTTAAAGGGAGGTTTTGGCGAAAGTAGTAGACTCGAAGACAAAAAGAGTTGCCTAAAAAGATAGCCATAGAAGTACGAACCTTTGTGTGAGCGAAACTTGAGGCAAGGTGCCTGGGGAAAAAGAGGGATTGGACCAGGTGGTTGGAGGAGCCAGACCCTAGCAGGGAGGAAGGATGGGGGGTATCTGGTGAAAACCCTGTCCCAGCATTAGGGTAGCCTTCCACTATCCTAGAAGGCTCACCTCTCACAATCCCATCTATAGAATCTAACAACAGGCTCCAAGTACACCACTAAGCGCCAAGCAGAAAAGACTGAGAATTGTGGGGGGAAAAGGTTCCGGGAATCACTAAACTGAGACTAAGGAGAAGACCCTAAGAACAGTGGAAAATAGACTGCAGGAAACCCTCTAAAGCCATGCCCGTGAACTCACAAGTATTGGTTGGTTTTACCAGGGATATCCAGCCCTGTACTTACAGAGCTCTGTTAGAACTTTTGTTAAATTTTACTTTCACAATTAATACTTTCTTTAGATACATTTTACCAAAGTACTACCCCACCAAGGAGAGGAGCCATCCTACTGAGTTTAATTCAGGCACTATTTGTTCGTTTTGACAAAACCTATGCATGTTTGTTGATAAAACATTGTGTTAATTCGATTCTCTTGTCTGGCCTCAATTTTTATAGCAAATGTACAAAATTGTAATACAAATGACCTCATCAAAACTATACATTAATATTTGGTTTAATTCACATTTTTTGTATATGAATATTGCACCATTAAAAACTACTGATATGCTCTAAATATTTTATTACAGCTTAATGAAATCATACGAAACCCAACAGAGGGCCTTTTTTGGCAGGTGGATCATATAAATCCAGTGTATGGTGGAGGAGGACAATGTTCTATAGAAAACCTTCAAACTCTGTGCACAGTCTGCCATAAAGAGGTACGTTTGACTAAAACCTATTTAACACTTGGAATGTTTTTAACATAAATCAAAACCATATCACTGGAAGGTTCAAACATATTGGCTGCAGAAATGAGTCCACTAGGAGGTTCTTAGTGGTCAAAATATAAATTGAGGTAGCAGGTGCTGGAGTTGCTCCTTGGTATCGGTTATACTCGTACGTCCCGTCCCCTTTCCTCCATCCTTGTGGGCGTCCACCAGCATGGGGACGTTACCGGAACCTTTGGCAGTGAAAAATTGAGTTTCCTCCTTAAATTTCACATAGGTTCTGGCTTCGGGCGTGGTACTGCCCTGCCAAGGCCCCGCCCTCCAGTGCCTCGTCTCATTCCCTTTTTCCTCATGGATGGTGTCCGATCTGGCAGCCAGGGCAGAGACATTTTTAGCTTTCTGCTTGCTCCCCGTTCTGTTTTTTCAATCTTACTTAACTTCCCTTGGGTTCCTCGCATGTCAGCCACAGGAGGATTCACAAGATGTGCCTCATGCGACTGCTCGTTCCCAGCCTCGGACCCAAACACTCTCTGTCTTGAGTGTTTGGGGCCCAACCACTGCTGGGACGCAAATTCGGCTTGCAGCGCTCTCGGTCACAGGGCATTGAAGAATCGATTGCCGCACTGGAGGTAGATCTTCCACACTTCTCCTCCCCACCTTTGGTTGGCGGATATCCTTCATCAGCTGGTGTTCTCCCTCAACCAGAGGAAGTCACAGATGTCCTCATCTCAGGAACTGGTCTTCTTAGAGGTGCGTTGGAACGCTATAGTTTCTGGCCAACACGACCACCTTGGCATGGTGGTTCCAGCAAATTCTGGGCCTGATGGCCTCCTGCGTACTCGCCTCAAGATGAGGTGCCTCAAGCTCCACCTGCCAGCCAATTGGGATCGGGGGACGGTGTCTGTCAGACAGGATCCCAATACCACCTCTCCTACTGCCCGATCTTCGCTGGTGGCTGATGGATGGCAATGGTTTAGCAGGAGCCCCCTTCACCAGACCAGAGCCTACCCTGATGGTGACGACAGACTCCTCTCTTTCGGGCTGGGGGGGCTACTCTGAAGGGCTTTGCGATTCATGGTGCATGGTCCAGGACAGAAGCCCTCATACATATCAATCTGTTCGAGCTTAAGGCAGTAGGCCTGGCCCTCAAGACATTGCTGCAGTCGTCCTCGGACGAGCCCTTCACCGTGTTTCACAACGAGAAGGTCATCTTGCACACTCTCCCAAATGTCTTGCGCAAAAGGTGGTGTGCTCTAGCACCTTGAAGCGTCTTTTGTGGTAGATGGATTTACATTAATACATCTTAGACCAAATAATCATACAGCCTCAAAGAGTATGGCAAAGTACTACTTTATTCTCAGTTTATTAAAGCAGGGTCAACTGGCAGACATCGGACTGATGATTGCACACTTAAAACCAAGTTTGATTACATGGCGGTCCTATGCTCCAATATGCGTCATCTATGACGCCATTCTTTGTGGCAAAATCCAAAACCTATCAAGGGAAGGGATTGGTGAAGGGAACATATCTACTTACAGAATATATAAGGATCAGTGCTTCATTGGCTACCCCTTGTCTGTAGGGCATGCCTTGAACTACCTCTAAACACATATAGTACTGATTATATCGGACAAAACAACAGTGGATTGGCTCCTGCAACACTGTGTGTTAGGTTGTCCCCCAACCCCACTGATTGGTTGGAATGCTATACCAACCCTGGACATTTAGCTCCTTAGCAGCACGTACGTCAAACAAAACCTAGGTGTTTCAATCCCGTCAAACTACTCCCCATTTTCCCATTTAGTCTATCATCTGTCATCGGTAGGCAATCAGCCAAAGTCTTCCGTTTGTAGGTGACCTTGTTGCTGCTCGCTGTCCTGGAACATTCAAGGAGGTGTGAGCACACTAATGAATAGCCTTTGTTTTCGACTTCTGAGTCACATGTGAAAAGACCAAAAATATGTACATTTCATCCTTCCCTTTACTGCTATTAATTTAATTATGCAGGGTGCTGTTGCTCCACTTGGCCTTTAGAGACTTGCTCACTCTCTCATCTGAACTTTATACACTTTTAATTGACCAGCAGTTTGGCTCTCACAGATGTTTTCGTCTTCTATCTTTGAAGAATGTCCCACATTCAGAGCTTATCCATGTAATCCCTTTGTGCTTTGCGCTTATCCCCCATAAGTAGCATTTTTGCTCTGTGCCAACCTTGGATCATCGTTGGGTCGTCTGCTCATGGGGATGTCTTTCCACGTCTCCTGTTCTTACCGCCTCGGCCTGTCTCTAAGGTAGCTTAGTTAAATTCAATGTGATCCGTCGTCCATTTTCCTAATATGACTGTCCTTACCATATTATAAATTCCTCTTGTTCCTCTATAGCCTGTTTCTATATGTTCATCTTTCTACCTTGGGTTACTGCGTATTTACAGTTATTGGTCAGTAAGTTACTTCATCATTTTTTGATTCATGATTACTTTAGCTTTAGATTCATGTTACTCTGTGCCTTAGTTACATTGTCACTTAATATTTTAATATCGTTACAACATAGGTTCATATATCTTCTTCAAGACACCACTTTGTTAACGTCCATCCATATTCATTGATACATTCGGACATCTTGGCAAGTGACATCCGTCCATGTCGCTTTCTTCCATGCAACATCCTACAACACTTTTAGTACGAGGGTACATTCTGTATGACTGTCTGAGTGCATAAAGTCTCTCATACACATGATGCGGTATAGGAACGATGAAGGGGGTCCCATCTATGCTTTTCTTTGACTGTTTTAATATGACAGCGCTGAGGGGGGCGCTAACTGACAAGAAAACCTTTACCTGCTCCTCTACATTGGTATCTCCATTTCATCTGAATGAAGAGATCTGTCTGCGGGTGTTCTTTCTGAACCCGCAGTCAGAAGCAGAAAGGCTACAGTACTCGTAGTCGATGGTCCCCTTCCCTCCATACATCCCACCCGCCTCCCCCTGCTAGTATGCCAAGGGCTAATATGTACTAAGAGTAGCCAGGTATCTAAGCATCCAATGTGTTCAAGGGAGACTGGGGTAAGGCGCTGGAGGGCGGGGCCCCTTGCGCTATTCTAAATTTAAAGGGGAAGCAGCCTTTTCCCCTGCCAAAGATTCCAGTACAGTCCCCTTGTTGGGAGACGATCACAAAGATGAAGGAAAGGGGACTATGGACTATGCATACTGTAATCACTTGCCTTCAGGTGCAGAGTGGTCTGTAGTACATTCCACTGCTCAGTGTTTTGTTATTGGCACTTCTGTGTCCCTGCCTACCACACTTCCTTTTGTCCCAGGTTAGGACAAGTTACTTACCCGTAACTCTTGTTCTCCAGCATGTGTCTTGCATGTATTCACATGCTCATGAATATTCCTTGTCGTCAGGCTAGGAATCCTCGGTAAAAAGAAAGCAGTTTAGCTTTAAACTTAAAACAACTTGTCTCTGCTATAGATTATCAGTGTCCTTTGGGTCATACTGCCCCCAGCCAAGGACACTCTTCCTCTTAAGTTCTACCCCCGGTGGCAATCTTCAGATATGGTTGCGCACGTAAAGTGGCAGTATGAACCAAGAAGAGCCAGAGAGGGGAAGGAGGGAGGGTTTGCATGTGAATTCATGCAAGGCCTTTGCTGGAGAACATGTAAATAACTTGGGTCTTTCATGGATTCACATGCTTATGAATACGATTATACAGCAGTACACATACACAATCACGGGAGGTGGCAAGGCTCACAAAAGCTATACACTTACCCCTGGAACAGACTCACCTTAAACAAACCGGTTGCGTAGCACCACAAGACTGACCCGGAACTCCTCCCTGGCATACCTGTCGACACAGTAGAATTTTTTGAAGGTGTAGATAGTGTGAGAAACCTGAAGGTGTCTCCCCAGCTAGTCTCCGGGGGATCTGTTATCCAGTTGGCCAGCATACGGCCACTGATATTGGATCCAGTTCCTGGGGGTTGACCAGTGATGGAGGATCACCTGAGTGGAGGGTCCTTGGGGAGTGGGAGTGCGACACTGACGGATGAGACGCGGTATCCCCCTTCCTTCAACACCTTTTCCCCATCTTACCACGTAGGATATTCCAAAACACCCGCCCCCCCCCCTTTCCTGACACAGACACTTTTGCACAACACTAAAGACAACGGACAAACACCAGAGCCGTTTACCTGACATGTCCTAATCCAAGGGTCAGGCAAAGTGAGGCAATTGACCAGAATCACACACACACACACACACACCTGACGGCCCTTTCCCTTGCCCACCGGGATAAAAGGTGGAGCCTAAAAGGAGCAAGGCAGACCACACGACGTGAGAGCTAACTCAGCATGACAGTTTAAGAGGAGGAGATGAAGCGACCTTGCCCTTTCCGACCAAGGCCTGTTAAACCTCCACAGATGGAATCATAAGGCTGCGAATAATAGATAGCCAGCGTGTGTAGCAGCAGATGTCTACGGTACACAAGACCCTCCTCCACTGATAACCAAGGCGGGGAAAGACGCTGATCTCCATACTACCAACCTTGACTCGAAGAGAAAGAAAGGCAAGCGGTTCATCACAGCCAGTGAGTCGATGGGAGTGTGGATAAGAAACCAAACTGTGTTGAACGAAAAATAGCCAACAGCTAATTTGAACCTTGAACAGCTAAAAGATACTATTAATGAAAAAGGGGGGGGAAACCAGCAAAAGAGGAGTCTGGCACCACGTGGGTGCTCAGGCAGGAAACTCTGGCCTATTACCCGATGGTAGAAACTACCGTAACCAGAAGCCCTTCGGAGGAGGCGAGAAGAGGTCAAAGTGGTCTCTGACCGACAGATAATTGCTAAGCTAAGGAAAATTAGTCCTGCATGATGAAATGAGCTTATGAACAGTGTGTTGTTAAAGTTGGCGAAAGTGAACCTGGCATAGGGAAACCGACAGAAAGGGACAAAGCCCAAAGAACTGTTTAAAAAGACATTAAGATTCGTGAAAGTGGGAGAGGCCACCAGGGGGCGCAGGCAAGATGGCCGCCTGAGCCGACAGCTCCGCACCCAGCCCCGGGAAACTTGCGGAGTTTAGCAGGAAGAAGGAGCCCATCTCTCACAAGATTCTCAAAAAAGACTGTGTGAACCCCCGCCCACCCAGGGGGTCTAACCAGGAGTTTCTATGACACCCACGGGCCGAGTTCGGCCACTCGAGGTCCTGAGCAACACGCAGGCGGTGCACGCCAAGGCACACCAAGGCCGCAGCAGAGCACAGATGAGTGGCCCTCGGGCCAGGACTTCATGAATTGGCCCCCACGAACGCCGCTCGACTGAAGGGCCCCCCCATACCCTTGCTACGGGGGTTTGTTTGTTTGTTTGTTTGTTTATTTATTTATTTATATAGCGCTCTTGACCCGGGGGTATATATGCGCTTTGAACATCAGGTTACAGGTAAAAGACAATAGTACAGTATTGATAGGGCATAGATAATAGTATTCAAACAGTATACATAAAATTGGACATTCGGAGTGCATACATATGTGGTAGGACAGTTATTTGTTGGTTAACCAGGAGATGACCTTGGTTCTGAAGGGTTGGAAAGTAGGTGTGGATTTAATATCCAGTGGGATGGAATTCCAGAGTTGTGATGCCAAGGTTGGGAAGCTGGATCCTCCAGCTCTTTTGAGGGAGTATTTGGGAACTGTTAGTTGTAATGAGTTGGACGATCTGGTGGTTCTAGTGTTCTGTCTTAGTGTAAATTTGTTCGAGAGGTAGGGTGGGGCAAGATGATTGAGGGCTTTGTAAGTAAGGCATATGGTTTTCAAATCAATTTTCTGTTGGATGGACAACCATTTGCAGGCAGTTCTGGTGGCGGAGATGTGTTCCCTTCTAGGAATATTGAGGGCGGCACGGAGTGCGTTATTTTGTAAAACTTGCAATTTATTGATTACTGTTTTGTTGGCACCTACATAGAGGCTATTACAGTAATCCAGTTTAGATTGAATGAGTGCTCTGGCTAGGATGAGACAGTTGCTAGGGGAGATCAGTGGTCTGCAGGCCCTGATAAGTTTACCGGTGTAGGCAGTGGCTGAGGCGGTCATGTTGATTTGTTTAGCTAGGTTGATGTTCGTGTCTAGGTAGAAACCGAGGGTTTTTACGCTCTTGGCAATGGGTATGGTATTACCGTCAATAGTGAAGCTAGTGTAGCCGGGACAGAGTTTACTGATAGTGTTCGGTGAGCCGACAAGAAGCAATTCAGTCTTGTCATCATTCAGGCATAGGCCATGTGTGGCCATCCATGCCTGAATGATGGAAAAGACTTCATTGATCCATTTAGCGTCCTTGTTGTAGTTGCCTGATAAGGTGAGGAGTATCTGGGTGTCATCTGCGTAGTTAGTATAGGTGACACCCAGATTGTCCAGCTTGTCGAATAAGGGCTTAGTGAAAATATTGTAAAGGGTAGGTGAGACACAGGATCCTTGTGGGACACCGCACGTGATGGGGATGGGGTCAGCCGCTGCTAGGGGGGAGAAGACCCGCATGGTTCTGTTGTCCAGGAAAGATTGGATCCATGTGACTGCAGAGTGGGAGAAGTGTGCTGCCAGAGATAAATGGTTGCACAGGATTTTATGGTCGACCAGGTCAAAGGCAGCGGAGAGGTCAAGGAGTAGAAGGATGGCAGCCTTGTTTTTGTCTTTGAGTTCGTCTATCTGGCATTTGAGATCAACAAGGGCCATTTCTGTCCCGTGTTGAGGTCGAAAGCCAGATTGGCGAGTTCCTAGTAGGTGATTGGCCTCAAGGTAGTCCTGGATTTGTAAATAAGCCACTCTATCCAAGATTTTTAGTAGGAATGGGACGGTGGTAATGGGTCTGTAATTCGTGGGGATGTCAGGGTTGAGAGTAGTTTTTTTTAGTAGCGGTAGGACCCAGGACTGTTTCAGATTGCTGGGGACCATGTTGTTGGCGAAGGACAGGTTTATTAATTTGGTGATAAATGGGGAGAGATCCCTAGCTGCATCTTTTATGATCTGTGCGGGGCAGCTGTCCCCCTTGCAATTCGATGGTTTAAGGGATGCTATAATTTTCTGAACCTCCAATATGGATACCTTTTTGAAGGTGAAGCCTGAATTAGTGGCAGTAGGTGGAGGGGGCGTGGGGAAGGAGGTGGGATCGAGAGTGAGTTGTTGACGTTTGTTGTTGATTTTAGTTTGGAGCCCTGAGATTTTGTTAGCTAGGGCATTCTGGATCCCTGTGCACCAGGGTTTATCCTTAGTGCAAGAGTCAGTGGGGGTAATGGGGTTTTCTAATTCCTTTAGTATGTTAAAGAGCTCCTTAGTACTGGAACTTGCCTGGGAGATCCTAGTGTTGAGAGATTCTTTCTTGGCCCGTATAATCTCATTTTTGTAGAGGGTGGAGATGTTGGTGAGATTGGTTCTGTTATTTATAGAAGGCACTAATTTCCAGAGTGCTTCAAGTTTGTTTTTTTGTTGACGCAGGGTTTTGAGCTCAGGGGTGAACCATGTGTTCAGGTGCGCTTTGGGTATTCCTTTGCGCAGTTTCAGTGGGGCAATGATGTCAATGGCTTTGGCCATGGACTCATTGTAGGCGTTGACCAGTTGGTTCAAGTCCGTTGTGGCGGGTAGTGCGTTTAAAGTAGGGATCACAAGAGGTATTAGGGCTTCCGCTGTGATATTGCTCTTTTTCCTAGTAGGGCAGGCAGGTGCCATGATAGGCCTTTTATGTGCTGAGTTGCTGGTAAGAATGTCAAACTGGAGGAGGTGGTGGTCAGTCCAGATAAGTTGTGTGGGATCTTTCGTAGTAATGTTGCAGTTAAGGGTAGTTATCCAGTCAAGGATTCTGCCTTTCGAGTGGGTAGGTTTGGAGCAAAGTTGTTGGAGGCCATGCTCCTCTAATGCCATGGCCAGGGCAGTGGCTGGGGTGTCTAGGGGGTCGTTAAACCCAAGGTTAAAGTCTCCGAGTATAATCAATTGTGCTGATGGTTTGGAACTTTCAGCAACTAGTGAAGTGATGTCTTCCTCAAATGAGCCAGGAGGGCCCGGGGGTCGGTAAATTAAGTGCAGCGTAGTAGTACTTTTAGGGGAAGTTTGAAATTTGACTGTAATGTGTTCACAGGATTTGAGTGGGGGAGCAGAGGATAGTCTGATGTCAAGCGTGGACTTAAAGATGAAAGCTACGCCGCCACCTCGAGCGTTCGGTCTATCTGCTCTAAGGATGGTGTAGTTATCAGGTATGGCTAGGGTAAGAGATGGCCCTGCAGCATCGTGCAGCCATGTTTCGGTTACCGCAAGGAAGTCCAGGTTGTTTGTTAGAATAATGTCAGCGACTTCTGAGGCATGGGCGATTAATGATCTGACATTTAGGAGAGCTCCTTTAAGACTGGGATGGATAGTGTTGATGGGTGTTACAGTGTGAGGGTTGATCTTATTGAGTGATTTGGTAGGGCCTTTGCTAGGTCTGTGGTGGGTTCTGGCGCCAAGTCTAGAATTCCGATCGGAGGGGATGAGGGTAGTGTTACGGGAGTTGGTTGGGTTAGCTAATGTAGAGGTGTTGTAGTCAATGGTAGGGCAAGATGCTCTCGTGTTGATGGGGTTCTGCTTATAGACAGCTAGGTGTGTGTTAGCTGCGACATGCGGAACGTGTGCATGTCTATGGGTGGGAAGGGCGGACTTGGTATCCGGGGGGAAGGCTGGTGTGGTGGGCAGGAGTGGTGTAGGGCAGGTGATCGGGTGGTGTCTTGGGCAGGCGGGTCTGACTAAACCATTATTATAGGCTAGGTAACTGTTGCCAGTGCAGGGTATGTTACTTTGCATGACACAGAAAGGGAACATGATCGCAGTCAGGCAGAGTAGCATGCTGGGGCTAAGGTAATATACAGGGGAGTGGCGTGAAGGGGGCATAGGCGTTATAGGTAGGGCACAACACAATGCGAATGAGGTCAGGGCGACCATAGGGCACAGCACAATGCAAGTGGGGTCTAGGCGACCATAGGGCACAACACAATGCAAGTGGGGTCTAGGCGACCATAGGGCACAACACAATGCGAATGATGTCTAGGCGACCATAGGGCACAACACAGTGCAGGTGGGGTCTGGGCGACCATAGGGCACAACACAATGCAAGTGGGGTCTAGGCGACCATGGGGCACAACACAATGCAGGTGGGGTCTAGGCGACCAAGGGGCACAACACAATGCAAGTGGGGTCAGGGCGACCATAGGGCACAACACAATGCAAGTGGGGTCAGGGCGACCATAGGGCACAACACAATGCAAGTAAGGTCTAAGCGACCATAGGGCACAACACAATGCAAGTATGGTCTAAGCGACCATAGGGCACAACACAATGCAAGTGGGGTCTAGGCGACCATGGGGCACAACACAATGCAGGTGGGGTCTGGGCGACCATGGGGCACAACACAATGCAAGTGGGGTCTGGGCGACCATAGGGCACAACACAATGCAAGTGGGGTCTAGGCGACCATAGGGCACAACACAATGCAAGTGGGGTCTGGGCGACCATAGGGCACAACACAATGCAAGTGGGGTCTGGGCGACCATAGGGCACAACACAATGCAAGTGGGGTCTGGGCGACCATAGGGCACAACACAATGCAAGTGGGGTCTGGGCGACCATAGGGCACAACACAATGCAAGTGGGGTCTGGGCGACCATAGGGCACAACACAATGCAAGTGGGGTCTAGGCGACCATAGGGCACAACACAGTTGCGGTGGTACGTTAGCGACCATAGGGCACGGCCAAATGGCAGTCATGAGGCATGGAGCACTAAGGGCTAAGGAAGCCTGTACTATTAAAGAGGTGGCAGCAGTAATGCATAGAGGCGGCGGCGTTGGAAGCATGAGCATATGTAGCAAACAGTTAAAGAAACCGAGTTCAAATGTTTATGGGTGCGGAGTAGCAGAGGGCATACCAGAAAGCACAATAGTATAGACTGAGGGTATTCCCACTACTCACAAAAGAATATAGGTCCGCGGCCCCTGGCTCCTGATGCTCCAAACAGGCTCTCAACAGGCCTTAGAGTGGCCTTGGAGCTGGCCGCCGGCGTGATCCGCCTGCCGGCGGTTACCGCTGATGAAAATGAGGCTCAGCCTCGGTTTCAGCCCGCGCTGCGCCCGGCATGGGCGAGTCAGGCGCCGTGTGGGGACAGGGTCAGGCAGGCCCTGTCCTGTTCCCCGCTGTCGCGTGGTTCCTCTGCTGGGCTGGGGGCGCTGGGGGGGCTCCTGCCCTCGCCCCACGATGAGGAAGAGTGGAGTGAGGGGGTAACAGGCTCTCAACAGGCCTTAGAGTGGCCTTGGAGCTGGCCGCCGGCGTGATCCGCCTGCCGGCGGTTACCGCTGATGAAAATGAGGCTCAGCCTCATCGGTCCCCACCGAACACGACCAGCCATCTAGTGGTTTCCCTAACCACGGGGGGGATAGACCCGCTTTCCCACTGGCGCTGAAACCCTTGAGTTATTCGGCTGGCACAACCATAGACAGTCACTCTAAGGGCGCCTCCCCCACCGTGGTTGGCCCCGGACTCTTCCGGTCTCTGCCCATACACGAATCCTACCGCGGCCGTGGGGCCTGCGGCGGTCAGTTGCCACACTCTGCCGCAACCAGCATTCCATGAGTTGGAAGGAGGCCCTTTCAAAGTACCAGTTTGCGGCCGGAGGGGACAAAATGGCTGCCGGGTCTCCATCAGTGCCGTCTCCCGACCTGGGAGCCATCCAAAATAACATCCAGATGATCTTGGAGGAGATACGTTGGATTTGAACCGACATGGGTGCTAAGTTGGCCGATCTTACCACTAAAGTCACCACCCTAGGTGACCGCGTGGAGGGAGTTGAGAACAACCAGCTCTCCACGCCGATCCTGGAGACGCAAATGGAGGCCAGGTTCCAGGAGGTACATCGAAGGGAGGAGGAATTACGGTTCAAGGTGGACAACATGGAGAACAGGGAAAGGAGGAACAACTTGCGTATTTTTGGCCTTGTGGAGTCCGAAGGGGAGAGCCCACAGGCACTGGAAGGCAAGGTTCACGATATCATAAGAGTCGTCATGGGGGCGGAGGCCGACATCGAGATTAAACTTGACAGGGTGCACCGACATCGAGATTAAACTTGACAGGGTGCATCGAGCCGGCGGAGGTGGTAGAGGCCCGAGGTCGGTGCTGGCCCGACTGCATTACTATAAGGACAAAGCCAGGATCCTGGAGAAGGCGAGGAACTTCGGTGATATCCAATACGGAGACTCTAAGGTGGCAATCTACCAGGACCTCTCGGCCCTCACCCTCGCAATGAGAAAGAAATGCGGAGCCCTTACCAGATGGTTACAGGGTAAGGGGGGTCAGATATCGCTGGGGCCACCTCTTTTACCTGCCATTCGAGTGGTCGGGGAAAGACACCACCTGGTGATGGAGGAGGACATTCTGCGTGCCACTGGCGACCTGGTGGGAGATCGTGCCGGTCCGTCCGGCGGATCTGGGGGTGAGGCCAGGAACCCACCGCGAGGCCCCGACAGACTGGGACAACCCAGTGGCAAGACCAAGGTCAAGGGGGCGCGCAAGTTCCAAAAACCAGGCACCCATCATCGGCCTCTGAGGACCACCTGAAGTGACTGTAACACCACTTCACCATCTGAGCATGAGATTTCCCAGTGACCATGGCCACTGAGGGCTATGTCGCTGGCTCTCCAGGGCCGGGGCCTGCGGGCCACATGGAGGAGCGCCACGTCAGTGCCGAGCTAGGCCCGTGGGGAGTTTTGGGTCTGTCCACTGTTTTTCTTTCCATAATGTTTGTTATTTGGTTCGATGGACCTGCGCGTCGGGTCCGCGCCTGGGGACACGGGGGACCTCGGGAGCAAGGTTACGTCTCACAAGTTTGGTTTAAAGGTTCACACATGTCCATTCTGATTTAAAGAGATTGGGTCATCCACACGTTCACACTACCTGGGGCTGGGGTAGAGTCCTTGGTGGTTCGTTGACCGTCCCGAAAGGAGATCGGGTGACATGGACGAACGCCTCAAGGCGGGGGGGAGGGGGAGGTGGAAAGGGGAAGGGGGGAGGAGGGAAAACAACCATCATCAAGGTCGAAATGGTAACACTTAGAGGGGTTCACGGGAGGGGTGGGGGGACTAGCCAGTCCGAAAAGGAATCTTCCATTTTACAGCAGGTCACATGCAAGCATTATACTACGGTGAAGTTAGAGATGGACTACCTAGACGACAATGGTTGAAGGCAAGATAGGCACACTCAATGTCAAGGGCCTCAATTCACAAAACAAGAGGTCTCTGACCAGTAATATGGTCTGCAAACAGCAGCTAATGGTGCTGTTCCTCCAAGAAACCCATTACAGACAGGGGAAGGAATCACCCATCAGGGGGAAGGAAATCGGTGCCAACTTCTGGGCCTCCCACAGAAGCTCGAAGAAGGAAGGGTTGGGGATTCTCTTGAGCAAAACACTCCACCTTACTAATACAGAAACCAAGAGAGGCTTTGGGGGGAGGTTCCTGGGGATTAAGGGTACTTACGAAGGGGAACGCATAACCCTGGCCACCCTCTACGCTCCCAACTCAGGCCAGATAGGTTTCCTAACCCAGATCCTAGGGGTAATGGATGAATGGGCTGAAGGGGCCATGATACTGGGGGGCAACTTCAATCTCATAATAGATCCCGGGCTGGACTGGTGGACGGCAAGGGCAACCGAACCGAAAGGGATAACTAAAGATAACCTAACGTTCCAGACCCTGCTGAGGGAACACTACTGGGAAGACATCTGGCGAGTCGCACACCCGGAGCCCGGGGGATACACATTCTTCTCCCACACCACACCTACACCAGAATTGATTTCCTTTTGACTTCTAAAGAGGGGAGTGGGGTAGCTACAGCCCCAAGGGTTGAGGCAATAACGTGGTCCGACCATGAGCTTCTTGTGGCGGACTGGTCGCTCCCCCTGTCCCCCAGGTCAGCCCGGTGGAGGTGTAATGACACGCTCCTGAGGGACCCGGTCTTCAGGGAATTCCTGAGAGGCGAAATGGAGGCGTATTTCGAGACAAACGACAATGGGGAGACGATATGGTGACAGTGTGGGAGGCGGCGAAGGCCCCTTTCGTGGTCTAGTTATAGCTGAGGGTTCAAGGCGTAAGCGGGAAAGAGGGCTAATTGAGGCCAAGATACGGACGGAACTCAAGAGCCTCCGGGGTAGGCTTACCCAAGAGGGGGCTGACAAGGAGTCATCGGAAATGCGCAGAAACTTTTATAGGGACCTGTACACAAAACAAGAGGGGGAATCGCCGGAGGAGATCCGGGCCTATCTGGAGGAACACCGGCTACCCCGCTTAACGGAGGCCGAGCTGCAGGGCTTGGAGGGGGACATAGCGGTAGAGGCAGCTATCAAGAGACTTAAAGCAGGGAAGGCCCCCGGGGGAGATGGATATACGGCTGATTTCAACAAACAATTCCAGCCCATGCTGACGGAACCCTTGGCCAAATTGTTCAACCAAATCCGCAACAAAGAGACGATCCCCCCCCACATTCCTACAGGCCCTCATCTCGGTAATCCCCAAGCTAGGAAAAGACCCCACAGAATGCGGCTCCTACAGACCCATCTCCCTCTTAAACCTCGATGCTAAAATATTTGCCAGGATCCTGGCCACTCGCCTGGAGAAATGCTTGCCCCGCCTGGTTCACCGAGATCAGACGGGCTTCATATTAAATAGACAAGCCTCGGACAACATGCGCAAAACCCTCCATGTGCTGCACTCAAGGGAAACCCGGGACGAGGGGGTCCTCCTGCTGTCCCTGGATGCAGAAAAGGCCTAAGACCGGGTTAGTTGGGTTTTCATGGGGGAGGTCCTCTCAGCAATAGGGATGGGTCAGAGGTGGTTGGGATGGTTGGCGGCACTATATTCCACACCCATGGCCAGGGTGGCCGCCAATGGAATGGAATCAGAAGCCTTTCCCCTAAAGCGAGGAACGAGACAGGGTTGGCCACTATCCCCCCTGATATACGCCCTTTGTCATGGAACCCTGGGCGATCTCGGTGCGTAACAACGAGGCTATCACTGGAGTACAGATGGGCGGCTCCCACTGCAAGATCAGCCTGTTCGCCGATGACACTCTCCTCTATGTCACTAAACCGTCACGGACGATCCCTCATGTGTTGCGGGCACTGGAGTGTTATGGGAGCCTCTCGGGGTACAAAGTCAATCTGGGAAAATCTGTGGCTTTTATGGGGGGTCGATTACCGGACACTGAGAGGGAGTATGTGGAGGGTCTTCCCTTCCAATTGCAGAGAGAGGGGTTCCGGCACTTGGGAATTCAAATCACACCTGACCCAAAGGACCTCTTCCTGAGCAATTTCACCCCTTTGTGGACTGAGGTCAAGAGAGATGTAGAGAGGTGGGCGGTCTCGGGGTTCTCATGGATGGCACGACTCAACTTGATCAAAATGGTGGTACTTCCCAAATTCCTATTCCTCTTCCAGATGCTCCCCACTCAGGTCCCCGCCGTGTTCCTACAGTCAATGAAACGCACCCTGCTCTGGTTCCTCTGGGTGGGGAAAAAACATAGGATCTGCAACAACGTCCTAACGAGGCCCAAGGAAGACAGAGGGGTGGGATTCCCAGATTTTGAAACATACTACAGGGCCTCCCAGCTGAGGATTTTGGTCGACCATTTCAACCCTGGGTCAGAAAAGCAATGGGTAGCATTGGATAATATGCTACTTGCCCCGGTCACGCTCGACAAATGGTTGTGGGTCCCTAGAACACACATCCCCAGGCGGGTTCTGGACCACCCGGTATTGGGCGTTCTGTGGTCTGTCTGGAAGGAGGGGGGCTACTACAGATGGCTCACAACCTGGCCTTCCCCATTAAGTTGTATTTGGGCGCCACCATTCATAGCCAAGGTGGCGGAGCCGGCCGCGTATCAGAGGTGGTACGAGGCGGGCCTGGTTAGGGCATGCCACTTGTGGGTGGGCTGCTCCTTCATGCCCCTTCTGGACCTTGAGGAAGCCCTGGGGCTGGGCAAGCTTTCACCTTTCCGCTACCTTCAACTGAAGGGAGTCCGCTCCGAACCCTCATGGGGGGACACACTCAGGAGGGAACTCACAGACTTTGAGAAAACGATCAGCTCCACACGGGGCTCGAGGGGGGGTCATATTCCCATTTGTACAAACTCCTCCTGCTCTCGATACCCAGGGATCCACCGCCAGCACGGACAAAATGGGAAAAAGATTTGGGCACGGCAATAGATGATAAAAGGTGGACTAAAATGTGCATCCGGGCCCACCGCTCAACGACCTCCCCCCAGTACAGACACCAAGCTCTAAAGGTTTTACACAGATGCCACTACCCTTCACAGTTGATAGCCAGAATGAGCCCGGGTTACGACCCACACTGCTGGAAATGCCGAAAGGAAAAAGGGGATTACATGCACATGTGGTGATCTTGCCCGAGGGTGCAGTCATATTGGGGAGAGGTCCTATCCTGGATCAGGGGGGTGGATGGTGTTTCTAGGCCCCTCTGTCCCTGGTTGCTTCTATTCGGCATCGAGGTGGGTGATGACCAGGAGGACACCCAGGGCCACATGTTACAGGTCATGCTCATGGCGGCCAGGAGCTGCTTGGCCCAGAAGTGGAGGAATCCGCACATGCTTGATGAGAGGGAATGGGTTGCGAAGGTTCGGACGATATACGATATGGAATTTCTGACCCATGTCCTGGATGAATCCAGATCTAACATTGAGGAACTCTGGCTCCCCCTCTTTGAAAAGTACAAGCGGCCGACCTGAGGGGTGAGCCCTTGATCTGTTGGCCTGTTTGGGTTTTGAGCCAGGAGGAATTGGGGGACCTCATAGGTATCTGTTGTACGAGGCACGCGCCCCCTCACGGGGTACTGCTAGGTTGAGCCCTAGACTATGTGTGCACTAATCTATTTGATAGCCCGAACTTAAAAAATGCACAATGCGTCCCTGCAAGACAAGTTTGAAATCGGCACCTGTTCACTGGCTAGGCGAGGGTGGGGGTGAGGGTTATTGTTTGAACGTTTTTTCTGGGAATGGTACCGAATTGAAATGACATGTTTGTTGTAATAACCTTAAAAAATGTTAATAAAAACTATATTTAAAAAAAAAAAAAAAGATTTGTGAAAGTGGAGAAATATCCTGAAAAACTCCTGTTCCCCAGCACTCACTTTAGGGGAAAAGCAGAACGTTTCGGCGGCGGAGCGCCTTGTGCACCAGCAACTCCAACCCCGACGAAAATCGGAGCCTGGAAGCTACGATTGGGCTAAACGGGTACCGCAGCATTGAGAGCCCGGAGGCCACAGGCAGCCAGAAGCGGCAGCAACTGCCCTCCTCCCAGCCCCCCTGCCCCGCAGCACAGTGAGCCGTACGGCCATCCAGAACAAAGGGGGCTGCGCTCCTTGAATCAGGGTGCATCCGCTTTGCAGCAAGGCGGAGTAGAAATAAGCGAGGAGCGGGGTGTCTCGGGGAAGCCCCCCAGCGCCATCTTGCCTGCGCCGAGGCACGAAACACAGCGGAGACCCGAGCACCAGTGGGGGCTGGCGAGGCGCACTGCTCCTTCCAACACACTGAACTGGAGGCGGAGGCGAGGCTGACAGCGCTGCTACCATTCCTCCCCAACACCGAGAGAGCCTCATCCTGGACAGCGTCGCTGAGGAGGATTTCGTCTGCAAGGGCATCAGCACCCACAGCGGATGCATTGTGGGCCCATGCCCAAGTAATCCCACACTCGGGACTCCTGAAGTGAGTAGTCCCACACTCTCCCCCACCAGTAGACACTGAGCGGCTCTGCCAACATGCCGGCGGCAAACACTGTGCAAGCCGGCAAGAAGGGGTGCCACCACACGGAAGAGGACCAAAACCAGCCCGCCTACACCGCAACTTGAGATCCTGCGCCGAGCAGACCCCGAAGACAGCGGAGAGGAGACACCACCCCTCCCACCACACCGGTCAGGCAACGGGTGGGGAGGCTTTAGGAGCAGGCAGGTATCCTTCCCAAGCCGGGAGACTTCCGCCTGGGGGCACCTGTGAACACACGAGGCCACGGGGACCACAACCCTACGTGAAACCCCAGTGAACCCGGGGCTGGGGAAACACGAACCAGAAAGGACTACAGGCCAATCCCCCCCCCCCCACTCCCCACCAGCCGAAAACACCGGAAGAACGCTGTTGCATCAGCAACCCCGAAAGCAGCCAAGAGGGTGCACCAACACACGCAGACAGAGACGAACAGGGTCGCCTGAGCCGGAGCCCCAGGAGGGAATAGACCAACACTGGGCAGAAGGTACGTCTGTGACACCGGACCCGAGTGGGGGCGCTTGGCCGTGGGTAGGGAGCAGGGGGAGCCCAAAACAGAGGGGGAGAAAGGTTGCCACCAGCAGCACTCAACCCACGTCAATTGTGCACATACCCACCTAACACAGGCCGTCCAGGAGGCTGTGCCTCACACACTCAGGCTGCTGCCCGCCCTCGCAGAGACAAATTGAGCAGCACATCCCCCTACAGACTTCGCCGCGCAACAATAGCCCACAGATGCTCCAAAGCAAGGCGGCGTAAGAACACCCCCGACAACCAGGCGAGATATCCCACAAGGAGAAAATAAAAGGAACTCTCCCCTTCCCCCCCACTTGTAGGACACCAGAAACAAGGCAACCCCCACAGAGGAGAACACTGCCACAACCTTGTGCCCCTAAATGGGAAACTACTGGTGCAGAGAGGTCCACATGTGCCAAGAATCACACCCTATCACCGCCACACCGCCTCTTGCTCTGAACAGCGCAATGGGTAAGGACAAAGCCAAGAGACAGACCCTCCAAAGCAAGATGGACCTATACATGGTCGGACCCCACCAGGGTCCCCCAACTACAACTCCCGAAAATGGGGAGAACAGAGATGAAGAACTCCACATATCTTTGATAGACCTCATGAAAGCCATTAACGAATCGCGGACATCCCTTGAGGGGAAAATGGGCAGCCTGGCTGCAGAGGTGTCCTTCCTATGGCAGGACCTCCATAACCTATCCTAGAGAGTGGAAGAGGCCGAACAGAGGATCTCCAACTCGGAGGACACCATAGGGCGTATAGAGAAGCAACTTGCCACCATAACCCAAAAAGTATTGCAACTGAGAATAGAGCCGAGGACAGTGAGGGGTGAGCGAGGAGAAACAATATCCGGATCCTCTGAATTCCCAAAAGAGAAGCGGGCCCCAGCATAGAGCTATTCCTGGAAGATTGGCTAGCTGACGTATTTGCCCCCCAAAAATTCAGGAAGTTCTTCTCCATTTTACAAACTCACAGAGTTCCGACAGGCTGACCCGTCCCTGGAGCACACCCACGCACAATTATAGCAAAACTCATGAACTTCCGAGACAGGGATGCAATTCTCCAAATGGCCCATGCCACAGGGCCCATCACATACAACGGCCACAGGGTTGGCTTTTATCCAGACTACACCAGAGAGGTACAAAAAGCAATGCAATAATTCAATTCAGTCAAAAAGAAGCTCCACTCTCTCTCAATAAAATACGCTTTGTTCTTCCCAGCGCTACTAAAAGTGCACCACGAAGGCACCACCCACCTGTTCCACTCACCCAAGGAAGCCTCGGACTGGATGGAGACCCAAATTCTGAATGGTCCAGTACACCCAAAAGCACCACGAGAACCATTGAGGTGGACGCCGGAAAAGGATAGCTCACAACCACAGCAGAGCCCACAGAGCCACAATCGTCCCACACTGTCACAAAACAGCCCGGACAGAGAAGGGACCGGATGAAGCTGGCTGCAATGACCCTTCTCTCACACACAATGCAGAAGTAAGGGGACCGCAATCTCGCTACAGAACAGAACATCGAAAACCTTCTCGCAGTTGACGTAAGCATCCTGCTATCTTCTCAGCAAGCCTCACGAACAGACGAAGCAAGCACTTCGTAACATCAACGATTTCCGAAGAAGTTTTATAGTTTAAGTTCAATGTTTGGGCGACAGGTGCTTCCAGTTTTTGGGGGGGGGGTGTACAGGGAGGGGGAGTTCTATGGGTGTTGGCAACCAGAACCACAGAACGAAATGGCAGGACATCATCCCTTCCAACGCAGGAAATACAGGCACTCCACCTGCTGGGTCCGAGACGCCCACAATACCCAGTTTCAAGTCATACAGCTACAGGGCAGCCTTCAGACATCCCCCGACAAGAAATACAACCGGCTACTCCAGGCTCATACAGTGCACCCTGTTAGGCAGAATCCTGTGCAGTGCCCTTAGGGACCACTACACACAATTAAGACTACAGGTAGTGATACAAGTTTTACCTTTGGTACAAGCCTGTACTACTATGTCATAGTGGTAGCAGTGGCGGAGCAGCCAGGCCAATGGTGCAGCTGGTGCCCTGGCATTTGTTCCTGTTGGTTTCCTGCAGACCCACGATTCCTGGAGCTTCGTCGAGAAGGGAGGACGTCTGAATGGGGTCTGCACCACACAGGGATGAGGCCAGCAGCAGCGACACAGAATAAAAGGTGCGCTCCTTAAAAACAGGAGAGGCTCCTCAGATGCCTATCCGGACCATTACAGCAGTGTGCAGCGATTTTGACCACGGAAGAGGATCCTCTGGCTGTAGATGAGCTGGTTATCCCCACCAAGCTCAAGGGAAGAAGACTCCGGACTGGATCTTCTCTGCGTCGTTGAAGGGCAGATAGCTCAGGCCTGCAGCAGGGCTTCACCGGGACGGGGTAGTTGCAGCAGCCGTTGTTCTCTCCGCTTCTCTTTGGTTCCTTGTAGTTCCAGTGGCGACTCTCTGACTTCTAGCCCAAGAGACCTGCCTTTTATGCGAAAAACCCTCATTCACGCAGCCTGGATGTCAATCACCCAGCAGGGGGGTTGTCCAGCCCGGACAACTACCATGGCCAATCATGACAAAGTGCGACTTGGGTTTCCTAGGATACCCTGTGCAGGGGGTGACTACACCCCTCCCTCACATTCAGCCCACCTAGAATCCCAAGCGCCTTGAGGAGGGCTTCTGAAACCTGACAAAAGACAGTGAACAAAGAAGGCGAACCTAGTTTGCCGCGCAAAGTAAAACACAAAAAGGACTTTAACAAAAAGAAATGGCGAATAAACCCAACCGGAGCTAAAAAAAAGACGATTTGGTCTAGCGGGTTTATGTTCGAGGCTAATATAATAGCCAAGAACAGTACCACGTTTATCTAATATACTCAAGGTAGAACATTTAGGGTAGATACCACTGCCACCAGCCAAGTCTAAATGTTAAAAGAGCAAAACCATGCTCTAGGAGGTACAGATAAAAAGGGATACGAGTTAACCCTTTCCAGTACTCTATGGAAGATGGGGTGTACTGGATCTGTGGTAGGTTGACTGACTAAGTAAAGTTAATGGTAACTTTACCCTTTTCTGGGGGACAGTAGTTGCCTCAGAAATGGAGTCGAGGGAATTCTGTGTGCTGTCAAGGTGCTGTGTGACACACACAAAGAAGGGGGCTACTGAAGTGGTGTACTTCAGAGTCCACAATCACAAAAACAGATGGAAACACATAGCAAAACACAGGTAAGAGTGGGGGGAAAAGCTCTCACTCTTACCAAGTGGAAAAAATAAACTCCAGAAGTCCAGCAAAGCTGCTGGGGGACTCACTAGGTGAGGGAAATTAGCCATACATGAGAATTCTCCCTAACACACCCACTGGCAGCGATGGACCCAGGTACGGGAGACACTAAACAAAGATTGAGAAATCACAATACTCGGACCAAGAGACTGCCAAGACAAGGGATCCTCTTAGATGCCTCGAAACGAGACCCACGCATCCAGGATAAACACTGATAAACTGTCCCTATTGACCTGGAATGTCAACGGCCTTGGCTCCTGCGTGAAACGTCGACTGGTGCTCCAATACCTCAATCGATACTCGCCAGATATAGCCCTCCTCACTGAGACCCACTTGATTGGAACCGGCAACTGCTTCTTCAGAAGGTCCAATTACCCACATGCATACCAGGCAGGGTTCACAAAAGGTGCCAGGGGCACGATGATACTTATCCACAAATGGGTACCCCTACAGGTCAGAAAAGTGCGGACCGACCCCCGCAGCCGATTTGTGATGCTGCTCGCTGACATCTGGGGAGAACGATGGGGCCTAATTGCGGCCTACGCTGCCCCCACACTCACAAAGGAACCCCTCGGCGAACTACAGAATGTATTGTTAGAAGAAGAGGCGGACCTGGGAGGGGGGGACTTGAACTAAGTGATGGAGGTCACTGCAAATAGATCTCACCGAAGAGCCGGAACCCGACATGACCCGACCACTCTGTACACTTTTGCCGAGACACTGGGAATGTCTGACATCTGGCGATCTGTACATGACACTGATGCCGGATACTCGTTCTACTCCAGTGCATACAAGACATTCTCGAGGATTGACTATACCTTCATCCCCTGCAACATGTCCCACAGGCTCGTATCCGCTGAATTTCTGGCAAGAGGCATCTCGGACCACGCCCCGCTCCTTATAACCATGAAAAATGGTCGCCACCGGCCAGACACCACCTGGCGCCTGAACAATTACCACTTAAGGCTTCCCGAAATTGCAGAAGAACTAGAGAAAAAGACCACAGAATACTTCGAAATAAATGAAGGCTCAGTGGAATGCCCAATCCCGATATGGGAGGCATATAAATCAGTCCTCCGTGGAGAAGCCATCTCTGCAGTGTCAGCCCACCGCAAAAGACACACCCAAAAGATCGTGGATGCCGAAAAACGAGTATCTGAATGTGAAGAACAATTCCTCGAGCAAGGAACCCAAACCACAAAGGAGGCCCTGATAACGGCCCAAGAAGCCCTTAGCAATATAGCCCTGGATAATATACAGACAGCACATCGACTAGTTTGAAGCCAAATCTACGAGAAAGGGGACAAGGCAAATAAAACCCTAGCCTGGCTGGAGAGACACAAACAAACAGAAGGGTACATGCAGACTATTCGATCACCTGAGGGGGAACTACTAACGGCAGACTCCGACATAGCAGAAGCATTCACCATCTTTTATGAAAAACTCTACACCCCACCCATAAGGGACCCCACACCCTCTCCTTCTAAATTTCTTGACCGGATCGAGGTCCCGAGACTCTCAGCGCAACAAGCAGACCCCCTAGATACCGATATTACTGAAAATGAAGTGCAATAGGCGCTTGCACAGCTTCAAACTGGAAAGACCCCAGGCCCCAATGGTTTCCCAGTGGAGACCTGGAAATGCCTCGGCACCACACTAACTGAACACATGCACCGCATGTTTCCCCCGAAGTAAAGAAAAAGGTGCACTCCCCCTGGACTTCAGAAGGGCGTGCATAATAGTCATACCTAAAGCTGGAAAGCCTCCAGAGGAATGTGCCTCCTACCGCCCCATCTCGTTGATCAATGGAGAGGCCAAAGTCCTCGCCAAGGTACTGGCAAATAGACTGCTCAAGGTGATCGAGTCCCTTGTCCACCCTGATCAATGCGGATTCATGCCCAACAAGTCCACCGGCATGAACCAACGTAGAGTCCAACTTGGCCTTGACAGGGCCCCCAGGGATACCGTGCCCACTGGCCCTCCTGGCGGTCGACTTTGAGAAAGCATTTGACTCAGTCGGGTGGGAGGCCCTGTGGGAAATCATGGCCCGAATGAATTTTGTCCGAGACTTCATCTCCTGGATTAAATTCCTATACGCATCCCCAGAGGCAACCGTAAGGGTAAATGGCAAGACTTCTAGACTGTTTCCACTGGGCCGCGGGACCAGACAGGGCTGCCCCTTCTCTCCCCTCCTATTCTGGTAGCTATTGAGCTACTAGCAATTAAACTCCGATCGGATAAAAACTGGTCCGGATTCACCTGGCCAGGGGGAGGAGAAGATCGGCTCTCTTTCTACGCGGACGACCTCCTCATATACCTTAGCAATCCTCTTTCCCGATTGTGTCCCACACCCTCAAGGAATACCAAAATATTGCCGGTCTGAAGGTAAAAGAGCTAAAAACCATCTACTTCCTGATCCAGGGTGGCGACACCGCGATACCCGAGACTTGCCCTTATCACGTATGCATCCGAGAATTCACATACCTAGGCATACGCATTGGCCCGACCCTAGACAGATACCTCCAACTTAACCTGCAGCCTGTACTAGACAAATTCATCAAGGATGTCTCCCTTGATGGCAATCGCTCCCCCGATCATTAATGGGCAGGGCAGCTGTGTTTAAAATGACACTCCCGGGATCCAAGATGGCCGCCGGAGTGACCCTATGCTAGAGGCGCTCTCGGAGCCCCCAGCCCAAAAAGTGGGTTAATTGGAGCAGTTCCCCTCCCCGGGTGCCCCTATCTGCTGGTGCTGGTGGCTGAAATAGAGGAGCCTGCTGGTGCTGCGAGATGGGCCTGGAGGACGGAGCGGTGGAGCCCGGCCTGTCTCGGTGGTACGCGTTGGGTCCGCATCACCAAGAGGGAGGCAGAGTGATCGGGCCGCGCGGTGCGGCCAATGGACGGTGCCTGTGGAGCCGGTGCAGGAGGAGGAGCCCGCGGCGGTGAGGCTGACGGCGGCCGACCCGGGGTGCCCAGCTGGCCAGAGGCAGGGTTTTGTGCGGGTCCTTGGGCCTGCCTGGACTTGTTATGGCCCCCTGGGGTTTCCCTGGATCTCGCCTGCAGTAGGAGGCAAGCGGTGGGAGAGGGCGCTCCTGGGCCCCAGCGGTGGACGGAGGAGGGGCTCCCTGCATTGGAGGGAGAGACGTGCAGCTCCTGGAGAGGTCCTGGCGGGTGCGGAACGTGGGCGGAGGGGCGGGGGCCCGCGGGTGATCCGAGGCTGGCCTGGACATATCTTTGCCCCCTGGGGCATCCTTGGATCGTGGCCGCAGCAGGAGGCGGGTGCGGCAAGGAGGCGAGGGTGGGCGCTCCTGGACCCTAGCTGAGACAGGCTCCCAGCAGTGAAGGAAGAGGCTGCCCCGGAGCATCGGCAGCGGCCTGCGGGAGGCCGAGAGCTGAGTGTGTGGGCGTCCCGGGGCCCAATTCTTACTGGGGGAGGAGGAGGAGCCCCCAGTGGGGAAGCACGAAGCGGAGCAGCTGCGGGGGAAGACCCGGAGCTCTAGTTGTGAGTTGAGCAGCAATCTTAAGAGCCTGTGAAAGGGGAAGGTTGTTGGGAGGATAGTGGAAGGAAGACTTTTATGGGGGAAAAGTGATACGACATTACCTGGATCTTTGTGCACTGTACCTGCTCCTTGGCCCCTCGCCCCTCCGCTTTAACTTTCATATTAGGATTGTGCCAGCAGTGTGCAGAGAAGTTGGCTCTTGCCCTTTTGCTATATATTGGGGCAGGTACGGCATTGGTGTGTCCAGTGGGGACGGATAGTCCGCATCAGGGGAGGTGGGGTGCTGCGTGGTCCAGTGCGAGCAGCGGATCTTCTGGAGCGTTTTCAGAGGCTTCAGGCTGCTGTAAGGTTGCATCAGGTCTCCAAGAAGGTATAAAAGCCACAGACATACTGGGCACACTGCGGGGGGTGCTCGTGCCCCGGTCACCTGGGGGGGTACGTGGTACAAGGTCCCGGAGGCAAGTGGAGAATACAGGCCTGTACGAGGAGGTGGTGTTGGGTTCGGATAAGGGAGGTGGAGGTGCCGGGAGGTCTCATTGCGGAAGATGTCTAAGAACAGAGGAAAGGCTCCAGGGACCACGGCGAAGGTTGAGAAGAAATCACCAGAGGGGATGCTACAGAAGTTATGGAGAAAGGAGGAGGGGGCAGAATCCGCAGAAAGGAAAGGGAGTAGCAGGAGCGAGGAGGGGTGGGCTCTGTAAGATGGACAAAGGGTCACAAAGAAGCTCCTGGAGGACTGTTTTCAATCGTTTGGAGATAGGATGGTCCAAGTCATGCAAGGGCAACTTGACAAAATGAAGGAGGACCTCGCGGGGGCCATCCGGGAAGTGAGCAGTAACTTAACCAATCTGGGCTCAAGGGTGGACACCAATGAAAGGGGCCACCATGATTTAGTAGAAGATTCTCATAAAGTGCAAGAATGGGTGGAGAGTCTGGCCAACGCTACTCACAACCTTAAGCTTCAAACCGAGGATCTTGAGAATAGGTCTAGGAGGGCCAACATTAGAGTAAAGTTTTTTCCGCAGTCTGTTTCAGACTCAGACCTCCTACCGACGGTGAGGTTGCTGTTCGCTCCCCTTGCTGATGCCTCGATACCAGAGGAGATCAGAGTGGACAGGGCTCACAGAGTGGGACCCAGAAGGGATGAGCCCGGTGCCCGACCACGTGATGTCTTGGTGGTGCTGCACGAGTACGCTCAAAAAGAGAAAATTTTAAGGGCTGCAAGGGGGGGCGGATGCCATCAGCTTCAATGGGTCATCGATTAAATTGTTTCAGGATCTCTCGGCTATTACTCTCAACAAGAGGAGGCGGATGCGTCCCATAACGCAGGAGCTTCAGAAGAGGGGCTTGAAGTAAAAGTGGACATTTCCATTTGGCTTGGTGTTTGAACTGGACGGAAGACAGAGAAGGGTCACATCAATGGAGGAGGGTGCGTTCATCCTCGGGATAGAGGTGGACCAAGCCTCAAGTGAATCGTTGGATGGGGGGAGAGCTAGCCCATAATGTAAGTTGTGGGAGTGGTCAACACAACCGCCAAGAAGGAAAGTGAGGAGGAGGAAGGACCCAGCGGGGGCCCCCCCCGGGGGAGAGGCTGCAGGTATGCGGGGAGAGGCAGGGAGGGTTCTAACTGGTTTTTGGGGTACCCAGGGAGGAGTGTCTAATTGCGGTTGAAGTGGCTGGGGAGGGTTGGGGTCATGGAGAATTACCTATGGGTCAGGATTGACCTGCCAATGGGGTCGCTGGGGTGGGGAAGCGGCACTGCTCCCGAGGGAGAGGTTCGGGGGGGCTAGAGGCTGGCAGTGTGCACCCATTGAGGGGGGGGGTTCAGGGTTTGGGTTTTGGTCTTGGTCTTGTCGGAGGGGGATTCGTGGAGTCTTTGGGCAATGGGTGAAGGTTTGAAAATCTTGTCCCTGAACGTCAGGGGTTTGAATTCACCAGTGAAGAGAAAAAAGGTGGAACTCATGCTGGCGAGAGAAAAGCCTGACATTATCAGTCTTCAGGAAACTCATATACAAGAAAAGGACAGAATGAGGGTGAAGCTGAAGGGGTTTGACCGCCTCCATCAATCGAATGGCCAAGGGAAGAAGGGGGAGTTCTCATAGCCCTGAGAAATGGTTTAAATATGGTGTTTATAGGCTCTTCCTGAGATGGTGTGGGCAGGTTTCTGGTGTTGAACCTTCAAAGTGGCAGGGAGGTTTGGTCAGTGGCTACCCTATATGCGCCAAACACGGGGCAGGATCACTTTATACAAATCATGTTGGGTAAACTGGAAAGGGCGGCTAGGGGTAACATAATACTTACAGGGATTTCAATTTAGCCTGGGATCCGGCGATGGATAGGAGCACGAGACTTATGCCCAGACTAAGCCCTCCAGTGAGTTACAGTCCAAAATGGAGAACCTAGCGTTGGTAGACGCTTGGCGGGAAAAGAGGGGTAACGATAGGGGGTATACCTTCTATTCTCATGTTCACAGATCTGCCACTAGGATAGATTATGTATGGATGTCCCGTGCTCTGGTTGGTAACCTCAGGGAGATTGAGGTGGGCGCGATTTCGATTTCAGACCATGCCCCGATTGTGTTGGAGCTTGCACTGCCGTCTCGGGCGGGGGGGCTATGGAAGTGGAAGTACCCTTCTCATATTTTTAAGGATGTGGTGCTCCAGGAAGAGCTGTGACAAGAAATGGTTAGCTTCTTTCAGAAGAATGTTACAGAGGGCATGGACCCTGGGATAGTATGGGATGCTTTTAAAGCTACCATTAGAGGGGCGATTATTGGGATCAAGGCGAGGAGGGAAAGGGAATGCAGGAAGATGACCTAGAGGCAAAGTTGAAAGTGGTCATGCAGGAGCTAGCTGTTAGACCCTCCACGGAGACCAGAAGAAGGTATAGGGTGATTAAGGGCCAGTTGGACACGATGGTCTAGGCTAAGGCGGAGAGGTCTCTGCTGCACCTTAAACAGAAGCATTATGTGAAGACGAACAGGGCGGATAGGCTGTTGGCAAGAAAGCTGCGAGCGAGAAGGATAGAACAATATTGAGAATTAAGACGGCGGGGGGGCAGGGAGGTGATGGAGACTCATGAGATCAAAAGGGAGTTTGCAAGGTATTATGGGGAAGTGTATAGATCTGATAGCCTGTTAGGCAGAATCCTGTGCAGTTCCCTCGGGGAACACTGCAAAAAGATTAAGACTACAGGAGTAAGCAGTAAACCCAATTGGTAGCAGTCTGCACCACCCAGATTTACCTGGTAGCTGTGGTTGAGCAGTCAGACTTCTCTCAAGAAGAGTAGGGCAATATGTAGAGTATACACAATAGGGCCAAAACACAGTAGAGCAAACACACACTGACCAGAGCTTTGTATAAAAAGTATATAATTATTTATTTAAAACACACTTTATGGCATATACTAGCACTCTCAATCAAAAGCAAGTTAAAACACAGTCAGATAAAGTATACACACCTCCCTTAATAGCTATCAGACAAGTCAGGGTTAAAACACTACTGTTTGTTAGAACAGATGAGAGCGCTTAACCAAGATGGCACTCTGATAATATAGTTAAAGGGAGAGAAAAAGGCAGAGCATAAAAATAAAACCGTTCCCAACACGTTTAAGCGTTCAGAGCAAGGGGAGAAAGGCAGGTTATACTGTAGAGCAAAAGTTCATAGGCCAGGCCCACTTTAAATGGAGCAAAGCGAAATGTGCCCAGGATCACACGGTTTAAAGTGCACTAAAAGTCTTTGCATAGTGTTCAAAAGAGGTTGGGGTGATTCAGAAGATATAGTTAGAAGGCCTGGAGCCAAGGGGAGAAAGGCAGGTTATACTGTAGAGCCAAAGTTCATAGGCCAGGCCCACTTTAAATGGAGCAAAGCGAAATGTGCCCAGGATCACATGGTTTAAAGTGCACTAAAAGTCTTTGCAGTGTGTTCAAAAGAGGTTGGGGTGATTCAGAAGATATAGTTAGAAGTCCTGGAGCCAACCCAGTTTAGAAGCCAAGGATTTAAGGGTCACCTTTAGCAATCTGTAGAAAGGGAGTCCAGGCAGGACACAGTACCTTAAAGAGAAAGGAAGCTCCAGCGGGGGCAGTTGTTCCTGGCAATGGTTGAAGTTCGGGGTTCCGACCAGGGGAAGGGAATATCTCGTCGAGGAGGGAACGGGGAGTCGTTGCACTGCACAGGGATGAAACCAGCCACAGAGTTCCCGATTAAAAGGTGCAGCCTTTTATTCGCGGTCAGAAGTGGTGAGCTTGGCTATCCGGCCGCCGGGGTGCTTGGCACAGGCGATTCGACCAAGAGACATCTTTGTAAGGCAAAATCCCACCAGCTCAGAGGAAGAAGACTCGTCCAGCAGGAGATCTTCTCTTGTTGTCGGGAAAGTGGTGAGGTAATTGCAGCAGGGCTTCACCGGTGGTGTTGTCGTTGCAGATGGCTCAGCTTCTTCCCTCTTCGGATTCTTAGGTCCTGTGGCGACTTCTGAAGTTCCAGTCCCAAAGGCCCTGCTTTTATGCAGAAAACCCCCCATTCATCAGCCTAGCTGTCAATCACACATGCTAAGTGGTGAGCCGGGCGGCTCACCACTGGGCCAATCAGAGTAGAGTGTGACTTGGGTTGCCGAGGCAATGCAGTCCAGGGTGCCAATTCCCCCCTCCACCCTTCCTGTGGAACCCAGACAGAGTGGCACCATTTGGAGGGCTTCTGTGGAGAACCCCGCCAAAAAGTGGAACAAAGGGCTCGACCTTGGTCAGAGTTACAGAGACGGACACAAACGTCATTTTAGAATCGAGTTCTTGTAAAAAAAGACCCAACCGGTGATTTAATATTAAATAAATAAACCAGCGGTATCTTTAACATTGCACCAAAAAGTGGTGTTTTTAAAATCAATGGGAAAATCCCATAGAGAATATTCCGGTGGAATATTTTGCGTGGTAACCACTGGCACCAGCCAGAAACTCGACAAGGGGGGGACTGGATAGTGCCCCCTTGAAAACAGACCCAGGGGCAATATAATGAACCCCTTCCAGTACTTCCACAATATGATGGTTTGTACTGGTTCTGTTCACAATTTGGACTAGTAAAGCCAATGGTGACTTTACATGCCCTGGGAGACAGTAGTCAGTCCCAGGGTATGGTATCTATGTTTGGGGGTCACTTTGACACCCCTGTTGTACTGCACTGAAGGTGCTGTATACCACACATACAGAAAAACAGGTGATACCCTATGGAGTAAAAAGAAACCCCATAACCCATAAGCACATAACAATTCAAAGACATACCTCAAATCATGCCTAAGAGTGGGAGCAAAAGAGTCTCACTCTTAGCAGGAGGAAAAAACAAACCCCAAAAATCCAGCAAAGCTGCTGGGGGACTCACTAGGTTTGGGAAATTAGCCTTTTAAGAGAATTCTCCCTAACATAGCCCAGTGGAAGGGGCTCAGGGGAGGTATCTGGAAGGATGTCTGCTTGTCTGGGTCGATGTAGCGGAAAGGGAGGAGCTCGAGAAAGACCTTACTATAGAGGAGGTCCACAAGGCTATCGCGGCCCTTCCCCTCGGCAAAGCTCCTGGGCCTGACGGGTTCACGGCAGATTTCTATAAAACCTTTAGGGATGTACTGGCCCAGAGATCGCTTGCTTTATATAATACCTTCGGAGGAGGGAAAGGGATAACCCCATCTATGGAGGAAGCGAAGGTGGTGCTACTCCCTAAACAGGGCAAAGACTCTACATCGTGTGGAGCATATAGGCCGATCGCTTTAATTAACTTGGACGCGAAGATCTTTACTAAGATCTTGGCGTCTAGGCTCAAACCTCTTCTTCTATCCCTAGTAGAGCAGGATCAGTCTGGTTTTATTAAGGGGAGACAGACGCACGACAACACCAGGAGGATTGCCCACATTATAGAGAAAGTGAATAAATCTAGGATGGAGGCTATTGTGGTGGCCCTTGACGCTGAGAAAGCGTTTGACAGAGTGGAGTGGAGCTTTCTCTTTGCCACCATGCGTAAGATGGGCTTTGGGGAAAAATGTATGGGTAGGATAGAGGCGAACTATTGAAATCCCACACTGCGCCTGATGATTAATGGGGAAGCGTCCGATCCAGTGGCTGTATCTAGAGGCACGAAGCAGGGCTGCCCGCTGCCGCAGCTTCTTTTTGCAATTTATTTAGAGCTGCTGTTGAGTAAAATCCAATTTAACCATGAGATCAAAGGGGTGATGTTTGGGGGGAGGGAGCACAGGGTGGCTGCTTTTGCGGATGATATGTTGCTAACCCTAACGAACCCCCCGAGTATCTCTGGATGCAGTCGATAGAGTTTTTGAGGAGTTTGGTCAAATTGCAGGGCTACGGATTAATAAAAGTAAGTCTGAGGTGTTGTGTTTACAGATAGCCCCTGGGGTGGAGAAGGAGCTAAGGGAGAGTTTCGATTTTGCCTGGGCGAAGGGTCAAATAAGGTATTTGGGGACGGTTATCACGGGAACGATAGAGCAAATGTATGAGGCGAATTATCTCCCGCTACTGGGGACAATCAAGGGGCTGCTTTTGGGCTGGGGTCCACTGGCTGTGTCCTGGTTAGGCAGGGTTAATGCCTTAAAGATGGTTATTCTTCAGGGTACCAGCCTCTTTCTTTAGAAAGTTGAGAAAGCTTACTCAGGCCTACATATGGGGGTCGAGGAAGCCTAGAATTCCGAGTAGGCTGGTGGGCTACTGGTTGAAGGATGACAGGAGGAAGGTGTGGAGGGAAATGGATAGAGCGGTGGTGGTTTACGGGCTGGAGGGGGTTCTGTGGCTGCCTCGGGAGGATAGGCCCAGGAGGATGTACTGCAGTGCGATTGAGGAATTGGTGGGTAGGCAATGGGATGAAGCGGTGCGTAGATCAAAATTCACTACCTTCCCCTCACCTCTCACACCCATTTTTGCTAATCCTCAGTTCACCCCTGGGCTTGGGACCGAATCCGGATTTGATGCGTGGCAAGAGGGGGGCTGTAGGTGCCTCAAAGATCTCTACGAAGGAAGGCAGGTGAGGGACTTCTATAACTGCAAGAACCCTTTCGGGGTGGGGGAAAAGGAGCAATTCCGATATACGCAACTAAGACATTGGGCCCTACACCCCGCTATAAAGGGGGCGGCCACTAGGGAGCTTACCCACTTCGAGAAATATGTATGTACTAAAGCAGGGGACAGACACCTTGTGGGGGATCTATATAGGCTGCTCAAGGAGGGGGAAGAGGTGGGTAAGAGGGGTTTTATGATTAATTGGGAGAAAGAAACTGGGCAAGCAATTTCTTTGGAGCAATGGCAATCCCTATGGGCGTGGATTCCCAGGCTGACAAATTCTTTACAACTCCAAGAAATCTGGGTGAAGTTGATGTATCAGTGGCACCTCACCCCCCACAGGTTAGCTAAAATGTATCGGCCCGGAACCGGTACCGCCTTATGTTGGAGGGGGTGTGGGGAGGAGGGTACCTGGAGACACGTTTGGTGGCTCTGTCCGAAGTAGGTTCCGTTTTGGTTCAAGATTCGTGAAGCGGTGCGAGACATGATGGGCACTGCTACCACTGGGGGCGCAGACACGGGGTTGTTTATGTTGGGGCTGTATGGTACCCTAGACAAGATACGGACGAAGGCTCAAAGGAAAGTATATGTGATCTTGGTGATGGCGGCGGCTCTGGTGATAGCACAGAAATGGACGGCAAAGAAGGGCCCAAGGAACATGAATGGGTAGGAAGGATTTGGAGGTTAGCAGCGCTGGAGATTGTGACGTACTCCTTGAAAGGAGAGCATCAATTGTTTCTTTTGGAGTGGGACTTGGTGTTGCAATTTCTCAAACGAGACTCCAGGGCTGCTTGGTGCCCGCGTAGCATGAAGCTTCTGGGATTGGCATGATATGGGGTCAGGGTCAGGGAGAGGGGGGGTGGCTTGGGATGGGAGGACTCTGGAGCATGAGTGGATCCAACCGATGGAACTTGGACTGTCTGCAGAATGGGTGGGTGGTGGTGAGGGATGGGTAAAGTAAGGACACTACAATGGACAGAACCTGAGAGAAATGTAGTGATGTATCAAGACCCATGGGGGTGGGAGGGCAGGGCATGTTGGGAGAGGGTGGGGGGGTTGGAGGGTTATGGTTTCTTTGTTCAGTTGTTGTTATAAATGCCAATAAAAGGTTCTGTGAAAAAAGAAATGACGACATTCCCAAGACTCCTATATGTTCTACAAACTGCTCCACTCCCCATCCCCCACAAAACCTTTGCATGCATAGACAGGAACCTACACACATTGCTCTGGGGAGGGAAACAACCCAGAATCGCTCTTACTACACTCCAACGCTCTGTATGGGAGGGAGGCATTGGATTACCATGTATACGCACGTACTATCTAGCAACACAGACAGGTGGTAAATGAATGGCTACACGCCAAAGCCTCACTACCACATATACGCATCGAAATCGAGGCTATGCACCCCGTACCACCCCTTCAAGCCCTATACCCCACCAACAACCGAACCTCGAAAATACCAAGAATGTCACTCCATATCCGCCATGCCTGGAGGGAAGCACATAAACATATTGGCTGGGGAGCAAAACCAACATTAGCCCAACCCATATGGTACAACACATACCTCCCAGAAATACAGAGAATGGGCTGCTTTGAGAACTGGGAAAAGAGAGGGATAACCACACTGGCACACGTGATCCAAGAGGGACGCATACTAGAGTTTGATACCCTTCACGACAAATTTGGTCTGACACCGATGGACTGGTTCCGACACGCACAGCTGGCTCACGCCATACACACCCAATTCCCAGACATATCCACCATACCCCCCTGCTCCCCCTTGGAGACCAACACTCTTCCGCAACATATCCCCTCCAAAGTCACCTGCACGCTCTACCAAGCCCTTAACTCTTTCGGAACTAAAGAACTCAATAATCTGAAAGAGAGATGGGAAAGGCATCTAGGCGACCTGGAACCAGAAGACTGGGTAGACGCATTGATTTTTCCCCGTGAGATAGGTATCAAAGCCAAACTTAGACTGATACAACTCAGAATACTTCACCGCTCCTACTACCCTCGCACAGCCCAAGCCAGATGGGGAGGGACCGGAGATGTGACATGTCTCCGATGCAAACGGGAGACAGGTACCTTTTTTCACATGATCTGGGACTGCGAGGTGCTACAAACCTTCTGGGACGAATGCTTCAATACGGTTTCCAACATACTAGGAGCACCAATTCCGAAAGACCCCAAAATGACACTCTTGGGAATCCGAGGGGAGGTCAACCATACTAAGCATGAAAAGTCATTCCTAGCGCTGGCATTGGGAGCAGGGAAACGGCGGATCGCTGCAACCTGGGGCTCGGCAGACTCAATATGCTTGAACCGCTGGATCAATGAACTAAGCGTGTGCGCATCTATGGAACATCACATCTACAACACGAGGGGCTGCCCCCGAAAATTTGAAAAGATATGGGGGAAATGGCTAGACGTGTACTGAATGATAACCCCCCCTACACTCCCCCTGTCACCCCTCCCCCTGCCTCCCCTCCCTTCCCACTCTCCCCTCATCCTGGGACATACTACATAACCAGAACTGCCACCCGTTTTCTGACTCTCAGGTGTACTCAAGGTACCCTTATGACTTTGATACCTGCCATTGTCGATACTGCCATAATTTTCTTTCCTGATGAATGCCTATGTTTATGATGTTTTGTTGTTTTAAACTCAAATAAACAGAGTTATAAAAAAAAGATTTGTGAAAGTAAGAAAAGCCACAGTAAAACCAAAGGAAGGAGTCTGACGTCTGAAAGGGGTCTGAGCCCGAAAGAGGGAGATCCGGGGGTGGAAAATTTACACGTGTTAGGCAGAAACCTGTGCAGTTCCCTCTGGGACCACTGCAAAAGATTTAAGACTGCAAGTGTTTGGCAGTAAACCCACTTGGTAGCAGTCTGTACCACACAGATTCACTTGGTAGCTGTGGCTGAGCAGTCAGACTTCCCTCAAGAAGAGTTAGGCAGTATACAGAGTATTCACAAAAGGTCAGAAGAGCACAGTAGAACAAGTAAACACTGACCAGAGCTTGGTGTAAAAGAGATATCATTATTTATTTAAAACCACATCTAGAAAAACACACAGGCACTAATAGTAAGCAATTCAAAAACACGGTCACTAAAAGATATACACTCCCTTAGAGGAATTTTAGACAAGTCTTAAGTAAAGGCCCACTTATTTTCAGACAGCGGTGAGCGCTTAACGCAGATGCCACTCTAATAATTCGTTTTAAAAGGGAGGGAAAAGCAGAGTATAATATGAAACAGATCCCAACCCTTTTCATAAGAACAAAACAAGAGAGGGAGGAAAGTATTTCAGAAGGCTGGATCCACTTTAAGAGGATCAGAACGAAATGTGTCCAAGGTCACACGGTTGAAGTGCACAAGAGTCTTGCAAATGTTCAAAAAGAGTGGGACCAAAAGAAAGGGACCAGTTAGAGGGTCAAGGCGGCCAACCCAGTCCAGAAGGTTAAGGGATTATTATTACCTTGTAGCAATCTTTAGAAAGGGAGGCCTGGCAGACACGGTACCTTAAAGTGGTGAGAATAATCCAGCAGGGGCAGTTGTTCATGGCAGCGGATGCAAGTCGGTGCTTCGTCCGGGGGAAGAGAGGATCTCGTCGGCGAGGAAGACAGGAGTCCATTGCACTGCCAGGGAAGAAACCAGCCGCAGAGTTCTCAGGTAAAAGGAGCGGTCCTTTTATTTGCGGTCAGTTGGTAAGTGGCTATCCGGTTGCCAGGGTGCTTGGCACGGGCAATTCGCCCACAAGACGGCCTGGGATGCGAAAGGAAGAAGGTAAACTGGTTGTGCCCACCAGTCAGGGGAAGAAGCCTCTCCAGTCGGGAGATCTTCTCTGTCGTCGGGAAGTGGTGAGTCGGTTCCGCAGGGCTCCACCGGTGGTGTCGTCGTGGTAGGTTGGCTCAGCTTCTCCCTCGTCGGATTCTCAGGTCCTGTGGCGACTTCTGAAGTTCCAGTCCCCAAAGCCCTGCTTTTATGCAGCACACACCCATTCACTCAGCCTAGCTGTCAATCAAACATGCTAAGTGGTGAGCCGGCCGGCTCACCACTTGGGTCAATCACACAAGAGTGCGACTTGAGTTACCAAGGTTCTCCAGCATGGGGTCTGGCATGGATTCACATGCTCATGAATATTCCCCGTCGTCAGGCTGGGAATCCTCGGTAAAGAAAAAACCAGTATCAGTTTCGTTTCTGATCTGTCTTTCGTAGTAATAACCAATCACTGGTCTCTGCGTCATACTGACCACAGCCAATGACTGCCCTCTACCTAAGCACCGCCTCTGGCAGCCATCTTCAGATTTTTACCGCACGTTCATGTGTTGGGATCCTCATGCTATTGCTCTCGAGCGTTAGTGCTATTTTTTCGCGCTTTTCACAAAAAACTTCGATTCTTTCGGTCAAAAGAGCCTCAAGCTCCACCGATCCTACATCCGATCAACGGGGACCCGTGTCGGATTCATCTGTGCCCCTCAAGGGTGAAGATTTCGTCGAGCTACACTTCGGAGGACTCCAGAAGCTTCTCAGGCCCGGTCTCGGAGATGGCCCAGGAGAAGGGAAGCTCGACGCCCGGAAAGCTGTTCAGGGTCTGCCCTGGATGCCAGCTGCAGAACGTCTTCAAGGAGGACGAACACTCTTTCTGCCTTTACTGCCTTCATGAGGACAAGACGCACGTGGAGAAGGACTGTGCGTTTTGCGGCAACATGTCGGAACGGACCATGAAGGACCGCCATCAACGTCTCGCCAACTGGCTGGAGGGTAAGAGCCCGTCTGGCGAGAAGAAGAAGAAATCCGAGCGGTCTTCTAAGACCTTTGAGGGCGCCCCGGCGACGGGGGCCCAACATAAGGCCAAGCACCGCGAGTCCGCTGGCACCGGGAGCGCCGAACGGTCGGGCTCTACGGGCGCCAGGCAGGGCGCACCCTCCCCGGCACCATCAACCACGAGCCAACGCTCTGGGTCGGGTAAGAGGAAGGCCGAGCACCCGGCGAAGCTCCTGGAGAGGCCCCGGTCGAGCTCTAAGGCAGAGGAGGAGCGTGGCAGTGCCCCCTCCCTCAAGGATAAGGCGGTAAGCGCACCTAAGGTGGTGAAGGCCTTGATCCATCCGACCAAGCCCTCTATCGAAACGGTCGCGGCGGCCCTGGCTCAGCCTGTGGTGGCTGCACCAGTGGTGGCGACCTCAGGGCCCAGAATCTCCCTGCCTCCTCGGAGGGAGTCTTCCTTTGTGCCCATCGATAGGACCCCCGTGAAACCCTCCGTGGGGAAGAAGAAGGGGGGGCAGAGCGTCGTCGTAGAGTCGGCCTCAACCTCAGAAGAGGAGCTGATCGAGGTCTTAAGCCACGGCCTAGGCGTGGAAGAAGGCCAGCCCGTCGGAATGGACCCCGACGCAGGTGACGACGACGACATCGTCGAGGATACCGACGGGGCCCCTGCTCGCCCGTCGGATTCCCCTCTGCCAGCGCCGCAAGACAACTCGGCGGCCATTTTGTTGGCCATACAGTCCTTATGCTCCGAGATAAGGACGAGGCTACCGTTACCGACGGAGGAACCTCTCCCGTCGGGGGATCCAGAACCGGGACCTTCTGGTGTTCCCCCTACCAAGAAAAGAAGGATCCATCCACCACCTCCTTTTCAACCGTCGCGCCCCTTCCAGCCCTCCTCCCCGTCCACCCGAGGGGATGATACGGGGACTGACACGGCAGCGACGGGTACGGACGACGAGGCATACGACGAGGATTTTCCGTCGTCGCCTCCCACCAGGGCCTCTCCGCCCGACGAGATCGGATCTTTCCACTCCATGATCTCCAGGGCTTCCGAGCTTTTCCAACTCTGCCCTGAGGAGAAGACAAAGGAAGGCTTCCTTTATCAGCGGCGCGAGGCCAAGAGGAAGACGGTCCTCGCAGTGCCTCTGTTGGACGACGTTTGGGATGAGGGCCTTTCCCTCCTCAAGAACCCTTCCACGACGCCAGCTAGAAGAGACCGGTACGAGAAAAAGTACCGGGTCCCGGACACGGCCCCCCTATGCCTCCGGGCGCAGCCTACCCCGGACTCCGTCGTCTCCGCGGCAGCCAGGAAGAAAGCGGGGGGGGGTGCGGCCTCCACATCGACTTCCCCGCCGGACGGCGAGGGAAAGAAATTGGATACTATGGGGCGTAGAGTCATCTCGTCGGCAGCGACGACGATTAAAGCGGCCAACGCCTTGGCTATCGTGGCCCGCTACGACAGGGAGCTCTGGTACAAGATAGCTCCCCTGCTGGATTTTCTGCCGGACGACAAGAGGGCGGAGGCCCTTGAGATCCTGCAGGAAGGTGAGGTGGCCTCGGACCACGCCATCACCGTGGCGACGGACATCGCCGACACTGGGTTCCGCCAGCTGGGCAACGGCGTTTGCCTTCGACGTCGTGGATGGCTCAAAGCTACGGACTTCCGGCAGGACGTCCAGACCAGAGTCCTGGACATGCCCTTCGACGGGAACAACCTGTTTGGGAAGACAGTGGACGATTCCCTTCAGGCCATCAAGGCGGATACTGAGACGGCCCGGGCCCTTGGAGTCCTGCAACGACGGACGCCCTTTCGGAGCGGCGGAGGCAAGGGCACCTCCAAAGGTTCCGGCGGCGGTTTCGCTTCCTACCGTCAAGCGGCCCGCTCGTCGTCGCAAGAGGCCTACAGAGGACGAGGCAAGTCTAGCGGACCCCGCCGTCGTCGCCAAGGAGGTCAAGGCGGCAAGGCCGCGTCCAAGCAGGATTGAACCGGCCGTGGGGTCGGGCCCCCACCGAAGCACCCCGGTGGGAGGCCGGCTGGCGGGCTTCGTCAGCGTGTGGGAGTCCATCTCCACCGACCGTTGGGTGCTGGACGCCCTGGCCCGGGGCCACGCGCTCGAGTTTCAAAGAAGGTGCCCGCGCGTCCCCCCCGTGGCCAGGAAAGAACTTCACGTCCCTCAACTTCTCCTGGAGGTAAAGGCGATGCTCAGAAAGGGCGCCATCGAACTCGTCCCAAAGAGGCTTCGGGGCTCCGGAGTCTACTCGAGATACTTCCTCGTGAAGAAGAAGACGGGAGGATGGCGCCCCATCCTAGACCTGCGACGTCTGAACAAGTTCATCAAGGCGCAGAAGTTCCGGATGGTCACCCTCCAGCACGTCCTGGGTCAGCTGGAGGAAGGAGACTTCCTATCGTCGTTGGATTTGGAGGATGCCTACTTCCACATTCCCATCCTAAAGGGGCACCGCAAATTCCTCAGATTCGTGGTCCAAGGGCGTCATTACCAGTTCAAAGCCCTTCCCTTCGGACTACGGTCGGCACCCAGGGTATTCACCAAGTGCCTTGCACCGGTGGCGGCGCAGCTGCGCCGCGAGGGGATCCACGTCTACCCCTACCTGGACGACTGGCTCATCCGCGCCAAGACGAGGGAGCTCGCCGGGGTCCACACGGCAAGGACCGTCCAACTCCTCACGGACCTGGGATTCTCCGTGAACTACGCCAAATCCCACCTGGTGCCCGCGCAAGTCGCACTGTTTCTGGGAGCAAGGCTCAACACAGTGTCCCTTCTGGCCTCCCCGTCGGAGGAGAGGACCAGGACCATCTTGGGCAAGGTGCAACGGATGTTGGTGGCCGACGCGGCCAAAGTGAGGTCCATCAAGTCCCTCCTCGGGATGATGTCTTCCTGCATCTACCTCATTCCCATGTGCAGGCTCCGGATGCGCCCGTTGCAAGAATTCCTGGATGCGCGCTGGATCCAGACGACGGGCAGCTTCGAGGAAAGGATCAAGCTCGACGAGAGTTTCCGACGAGCGATACGGTGGTGGGGCACCCGCGCGCAACTGACGGCGGGCATGGACTTCCAGACCCCAGCCCACCAGGAGACTGTGACCACGGATGCCTCCCTGGAAGGGTGGGGAGCGCACACCGAAAATCTGCACGCAAGGGGACTCTGGCTCCCGACGGAGAAGTCCCTACATATCAACGTCCTGGAGCTCCGTGCAGTGTTTTGGGCCCTCAGGTCCTTCCTTCCGTCCCTCAAGGGCAAGGTGGTGAGGATCTTCACCGACAACACCACCACCATGTTTTACATCAGGAAACAGGGCGGAACCAGGTCCCCAGCGCTGTCCAAGGAGGCGCAGGACCTGTGGCATTGGGCCGTCGCCCAAGGGATTTTTCTGGTGCCGTTTCATCTGGCAGGGATAAAAAACACCATCGCCGACTCACTCAGCAGGGAGCTGCGCTCGTGCCACGAGTGGGAACTACGGCAGGATCTGGTGGATCGCCTCTTCCGACGGTGGGGCACACCCCAGATCGACCTGTTCGCGACGGCGACGAACACCAAGTGCCGGAGGTTCGCCAGCAGGTTTCCCCAGACGAGGAGCATGGGCGATGCTTTCTCGTTCCCCTGGGAGGGCCTGTTCCTCTACGCGTTCCCTCCCTTGCCTCTGCTAATCCGGCTCGTCAACCAGCTCAAGAGGTCACGGTGCAGGATGATCCTCGTCGCACCTGCGTGGCCGAGGCAGATATGGTTCCCGGACCTTCGCGACTTGTCAGCGTCCCCGCCGATCAAGCTGCCGGCGGACGCGGATCTACTCTCCAGGGAAGGAGGCGCCATCCTCCACCACGACCCGAAGTCGCTGAACTTGCAGGCCTGGCTCCTGCAGCGCTAGAGTTTGGAGGATACGACATACCGGCCGATTGCAGAGAGGTTCTTGCAAAGGCCAGGGCGTCCTCGACTCTTAAATGCTACGGACACAAATGGAAGAGGTTCTCTGTCTGGTGCCACGCACAGAAGATTAACCCTCTACGGATTACGGCTCCCCAAGTACTGCCGTACCTGTTGACGCTGGCCAAAGCTGGTCGGGCACGCGCGTCCATCAAGATTCATCTTGCTGCGATCTCCCGATACACCAGAACCACGGGCCGGACGTCCTTGTGGTCTCATCGTCTGGTGAAAGAGTTCATGAAGGGACTGTTCAGATCGTTCCCTCCGGTGAAGGCTCCGGCCCCGGCGTGGGAGCTCAACGTGATGCTGACCAAGCTCATGGGACCTCCGTTCGAGCCTCTGCACTCGGCCCCGTTGAAGTTTCTATCGTGGAAAACAGCTTTTCTTGTGGCCATCACCTCCGCACGACGAGTGGGAGAGATCCAGGCCCTTTCCTGCAAGGCCCCGTACTTGACTTTCCACGACACGAGGGTAGTGCTCAGGACGCACCCCTCCTTCATGCCCAAGGTACCGTCGGACTTCCATCTCAACGAACCCTTGGTGTTACCTGTGTTTTTCCCGTCGCCTTCGTCGCCGGCTGAGAGGACTTTGCACTCGCTGGATGTAGCTAGAGCGCTGAAGTTCTACGTGGACCGCACGAAGGGTTTTCGGAAGACGTCACAACTCTTTGTGAACTTTGGACCTGTCAATCAGGGGAAGGCTCTCTCGAAGGCTTCCATCTCCAGATGGCTCTCCGGCTGTATCATGTGCTGTCACCGGTTGGCAAACCGACCGCTGCCTGGCCGTCCGAGAGCCCATTCCACCAGAGCGATCGCAGCTACCACGGCGTTCCTATCTGGTGTGCCCCTGCTGGACATATGCAGGGCTGCTACGTGGAGGTCGACGCACACCTTCACGAAATTCTACTGCGTCGACCGGGATTCCAGGGAGGAGTCCAGGGTCGGCCAAGCAGTGCTGCGCAACCTGTTCGCCTGAGGTGAGCCTGGTGAGGAGGTAAGATGCTTAATGTTGAGTTGATGTGATGCTTAATGTTGAGCCTTTGCCACCTCCCGTGGTTGTGCATGTGGGTACTGCTATGTATTCTTTATTCATGAGCATGTGAATCCATGCCAGACCCCATGCTGGAGAAGGAACAAGTTACTTACCTGTAACTGTTGTTCTCCAGCATGGGTCTGGCATGGATTCACATGCGAACCCTGCCGCCTACCCCTCTGCGGCTCTTCACTTGGTCATACTGCCACTTCACGTGCTTCCAAATCTGAAGATGGCTGCCAGAGGCGGTGCTTAGGTAGAGGGCAGTCATTGGCTGTGGTCAGTATGACGCAGAGACCAGTGATTGGTTATTACTACGAAAGACAGATCAGAAACGAAACTGATACTGGTTTTTTCTTTACCGAGGATTCCCAGCCTGACGACGGGGAATATTCATGAGCATGTGAATCCATGCCAGACCCATGCTGGAGAACAACAGTTACAGGTAAGTAACTTGTTCCTAACTCAGTCCAGGGTGCCTAAACCCCCTCCCACACCCCATGTGGTACCCAGACAGAGTGGCACCACTTTTGGAGGCTTCTGTGGAGAAGACTGGAGTCACAGAAGAGAACACAAACACCATTTTATAATCGAGTCCTGGCAAAAAATACCAACCGGCGAATTAATAAATAAATAAACCAGCAGTATGTTCGAGGCTATGAGAATTAAATAATTAAAGTTGGGAGCCTCAAACAATGGGAAAATCCCATAGGGATATATTCGCGGTCGAATATAAAAAGTAGTATCCACTGCCACCAGCCAAAACTCGATCAGGGGGGACGGCGACGTGCCCCCTCGACTAACAGACCCCGGGGCAATCGAATTGCCCCGACCAGTACGTCCACAATATGATGGTTTGTACTGGTTTCTGTTCATAATTTGGGACTAGTAAAGTCAATGGTGACTTTACATGCCCTGGGAGACAGTAGTCAGTCCCAGGGTATGGAGTCTATGGTGGGGTGTCACTATGACACCCCTGTGTTACTGCACGGAGGGTGCTGTGTAACGCACATAGTAAAAACACATGAGACCCTATGGAGTAAAGGACCCCATAGCCCATAAAACACATTAACAGTCAAAGGAACACCATAAATCATGTCCAAGAGTGGGAGTAAAAGAGTCTCACTCTTGGCAGGAGAAAAAAAACAAACTCCAGAAATCCAGCAAAGCTGCTGGGGGACTCACTAGGTTAGGAAATTCAGCCTAAAGAGAGAATTCTCCCTAACAACACCCAAAGTTCATTGAAAAAGGAGCTGTTCAGTCGATTTGTTGAATATGATTTTGTGAAAGGTCTACGCCCGGAAGACGGTGACTCAGGGGTGAAGCCATCACCCAAAGTATACATGGAACCGAACTTTGTGTTTGTTGGATACATCAGGCTTCAAAGGCAATATACTTTTTTATTGAAAAGAGACTTAACCATCAAAGAACCTGATAGCTGGTACGGAGGTGTATAGTCATTCCATCGACAGCCAAATCATCTAATGCCATACCATCTCTAAAAAAAAGCATCTAATGCTTTTCTTTTTTTTTTTAATGGGGGGTCCCCCCTTAAACCCCTTATTTAACCTGTAAAACCCATTTTTTATTAAACTAAACCCTTTACCATCTAAAAAATGCATTAGATGCATTTTTTTTAGATGGTATGGCTGTCGATGCTTTGTTTGTCGATGCAATGACCGGATACCGGTACGGAACTGTCTGCTCATGCTGGGAAAGCTCGAGCGTGTGCTGTGCTCAGGAGATCCACTTTGTCCAGTGCTTAAAACACGAGGAAGGGACAACCCTGGCAATCACATCCTGACATGTTATTTGTGAACACTTTTTTTATTGAAAAACCCTATCCCACACTCTTTCTGTAATTAGTTGTAAGGATTTGGCAATAGGTTTTTTATTATAGGCCTTTTTATTTGGACACAACGCCACAAGGACTGCCTTATTTTTCATTTGATGTTCAACACTTGCTCCTATCTTAGATTTAGGTTTAGTTTAGGCGTTTTTCCACCCTGCATTTACAGTTTAATAAACACCCTTGAACTGTAATCACTTTGTCTGTCTTTACTGTTGCCACCATGAGTTCCTTAGAGTAGACCTCCATGTAGCAGCCCTGCAGATGCAGATGGGGGGGGACACCAGAGAGAAACGCTGTCGTTGCTTCAATCGCTCTGGTGGCGTGGAGTCTCAGCCAGCCTGGAAGTTGGCCAGACGATGACACTGCATGATACAGCCAGAGGGCGACCTGGATATGGAAGCCTTATACAGGGCCTTCCTGTGTCCCATAATTCAAAAATTGACAAAAAGCTGCAATGTTTTCTATACGTTTTTATTGTGTGCACCGTATAACTTGAAGGCACGAGCAAAGTCCAGTGAATGCAACGCCCTTTCAGCAGGCGTAGAAGGGTTCACTAAGAACACTGGCAAGACGAAACACTTGTTGAGATGAAAGTCTGATGGAACCTTTGGCATGAAGGTGGGATGATTCCACAGCACCACATTGGCAGCATGGAAGAACAAGCACGGCTGCTTGCAGGAGATGGCCTGAATCTCCCCGACCCGCCTGGCTGAGGTGATCGCAACCAGGAAAGCGGTCTTCCATGATAGAAACCTCAAACGGTCACGATTCATTGGTTCAAACGGATGCCCCATAAGCTTAGACAGGACCACTTTCAGTTCCCAAGCCGGGGCAGGAGCCTTCACTTGTGAAAAAGTCCTGACAAGGCCCTTGAGGAACTCTTTGACGTCCTGTGCAACCACAGTGGGAGCTTACCTGGCACCCGTGTGTACCGTATATGTCAGCTAGATGAACCTTGATGGAGGAGTGAGCCAGGCCAGCTTTAACCAGCGGGAGCAGATACGTTATGAACTGTGGAGCTATTATCTGCAGTAGTGTGACTTTCCACACCTGGCACTACACCGTGACGCGCTTCGATTTGTGCCTGTACAAGACAATGTAGAGGGAGCTCTAGTCTTGGCCAGGATCTTCTTGCATTTCAGCAGCACAGAATAATGCCCAAATTCTAGGGCTGCAGGAGCCAGGCCATGAGGCTCTGTGTTTCTGGGTCGTGGTGCTGGATTGTTCTGTTTTATCTGGAGAGTTGGTCGGGAAGTGGAGGCAGCTTGATGGCCGGAACCACTAACAGATGGACCAAGTCTTGAGTATCAGGTGTCAGTACCAGATCTGCCTCTGCCACGCCGGCACGATGAGCATCATCCTGCAATGGCAAGTGTTGATCACACGTAACAGTAGCGGATTCGGACGGAAGGTGTACAGGAAGAGCCTATCCCAGGGGAATGAGAAGGCATCCCACAGACTCCTCTGTTGAGGATATCTGCTGGCAAACTTCTGGCACTTGGAGTTGGCAGCTGTCGTGAAGAGGTTGATTTGAGGAAGACCCCACTCGCAGAAGAGGCGAGACAGCTGCGCTTGTTGAAGCTCCCTCTCGTGACAGGACTGCAGCTCTCTGCTGAGTGAGTCCGCAATGGTGTTCTTGACACCAGGTGAAAGGGGACAGGGAGCATCTCTTGAAGAATGGCCCAGCGCCACAGGGACTGGGCTTCCAGGGAGGAAGCAGGGGAGCGTCCCTCTTACTCCCAGTTTCCTGAATTCTTAAAACATGGTGGTAGTGTTGTCCGTGAAGATCTGCACCACCTTATGTTGTAGCTGAGGCTGGAATGACTTGAGGGCCCAGAATACCGCCCGTAGTTCCAAGACGTTTATGTGTAATTCCTTCTCCTCTGGGAGCCAGAGGCCTCTGGCATGAGATTGCCATATCTGAGCCTCCCAACCCTCCAGAGAGGCGTCAGTAGCGACTGTAGCTTGGAACTGAGGGATCTGGAAGGGGCTTCCTGAGTGAGATGTGGCCGAAACAAACCACCAATGAAGAGCTTGATGGAATGCGCGATTGAGGGCGATCTTGTCTGTCCATGCGCCTGGGACCTGCTGCCACCTGGCATCTAGAAATTCCTGTAGGGGCTCCATTTGGAGCCTGCAAAAGGGAACCAGATGGATGCAGGAGGACATCATACCCAACAGGGATTTGATGGACCATACTGTTGCGATGGACGCCCTGGAAAGCCGCTGAACCTTCTACAGGACGGCTTTTACGGTCTCCTCCGAGAGGGTCGCCAGACACAACATTGTGTTGAGCTGGGCACCCAGGAATAACAAGTTCTGAGATGGCACCATGCAGGACTTTTGATAATTGATGGGGGAATCTGAGTTGGAAGGTGTATGGTCTCTGCCGTGTGCTGGGTTGGCAGTGTGGCGTAGATGCGCTGCTACCGGGGCCAGGCATTTGGTGAAGAACCTCTGACCAGATTTCAGTCTAAAGGGAAGGGCCCTGAATTGGTAATGCCGCCCCTGGATGACCAAACACAGGAACCTGCGGTGTTTGAGATGAATGGGGATGTGGAAGTATGCGTCCTCCAGGTCGAGAGTTGCTAGAAAATCCCATTCCTCCAGCTGGTCGAGCACATGTTGGAACATGACCATCCTGAATTTCTGGGACTTAAGCGCACATCAGGAGAAATGCAGGGACACCTTCTTGAAATTCTAAATTGGGACCCTGCTGAAGAACGTCCAGCACCCATCTGTCTGTGCAGATCTTTCACCACTGACTGACAATGTTGGATAGCCGGCCTCCCAATGGGGCGCGAAAGTGCAGGCCCTCGGCCGGTTCAGGCCTGCTTGGGCGTCTGTGGCCTGGATTGGGGGCGGCAACAGTGCTGGGTACCACTGCTGTAGGCCTAGGAGCGATCCCTGTAGGCTTACAGGGTGGTGGAGCAGGAGGGCTGATGATAGGGGGTGGTATATCCCTTAGATTTTCTGGAGACTTGTCCCCTTGTGGAACGAACGGATGGCCTTCTTTGATACAGGGTCCTCAGAGAACATGTCGTCTCTGTGTCGGTCTTGATTGCCTGGGAGTGTCATCCACAGCCTTGCCAAACAGGTTTTATCTGTCAAATGGCATGTCAATGACCTTGCTCTGCACGTTTGTCCAGAAGTTCTTTGCCTTTAGCCAACTTTTTTCGTCAAAGAGCCACACCATTGCCCATGTGACAGAAGCTGGAGTCTGCTATATTGAGCCTCAACCTCCTGGAATAGGGCCAAAACTGTGGCCTTCTTGTCATCAGTAAGGAAGTCCATGATGGGCCGGAGCATGTGTCAAACGTCCCTGTCGTACCTTGATGGCGGGGGCATTGGCGACCTTGATGGTGGAGACTGCTCTGGTAATGATGTGCTTGCCCACGGCATCACGCTTTTTACCTTCCTTGACATGACGTATCATAGATGGTGATGAATGGTTTAATGACCTTTTCCTTGCGGGGAACCTCTTTTCCAATCTATCACGCTTTGCTGGTGTGGTATTTGGGGCCTTTATGATTGACTCCATCCTCCCAAATGTCACCTAAAAACGGGACTGACATGGCGGTCATCCTTGCGGACTCTCTTCATTAAAAAAGGAAGCCTTCCGAGCAATATGGAATTGCAAGATGACCGCCAGGTTAAGTGGACGCACGTCCCCGGTGCTGCGCTCAAGCAAGAGAAGAAAGGAGTCAAAAGCACCCTATAAAGCAACCTTACGTCCGTACACTGATACCTAAAATTGCTCAAGGGTGCGGTGTCTGCAGTCCCCCCTCACCAAAGCCCAGGGGGCCTGGCAGCCCGCGGTGGAAAGGCGGAAGCTGTGAAGTTGGGCGAAAGTCGGGAGTCCCCGTGGAGCGGGCAGTCGAGGTTCCGACCGATTCCAGAAACCAGATTGAGCCCAGCAGAGGAGAGCTCGGCGAGGGGCTTCATGCAGCGAACTGTGGAGAACTGAGCAGTAAAAACCTTGGTCGTGGGTCCGATCAGCAACCGGACCCGGTAAGCAGCCGGGGCGACCCTGCGACCCAGACTAAAGCAAGTGATCGAGGAGCGGAGGACGGCGTGGTTCGGTCCGTTGGATTGGCCATCCGGCATACAGGGATTTGCTGCGCCGAACAGGAGAGTGCGCTGAGGTCTCCTTGTATTGAGCGGAGCCCTGTGGCTGTGATCCCTTGCCTGCCCCAAACAACAGAGGTCCGCTGCACAAGCGAGAAGAAAGAGCGGAGGGTGCCCAGTGACAATCGTGCCCCCTTTTTGGAGGTGAGCCCCGCCAGCCCAGACCATCGGAGAACCCGCGGATGGGCCGACAGCTGGGCCCGCCCCCCGGCAGAGTGCACCTGGTTAAGGGCAACAGTAAACATCCCTGGAAGCCAGTGAGCGGCTGGCGACACAAGTCGGGAGTCAAGCGGGCCCAGGGGAGTGTGGTGGCCCGTCCTCCCCTGCCACATCAGAGCAGTCAGCAGCCCACCAGGAGTGGAACACTCCTCCTTCTCAGTGCAAGGGAGCAGTCCAGTGAGCAACGCCGTGCTCGACAGACCTGCCTGAATCTCGCCCACATCAAATAGCGGGTAAGGAGGTGTGGGGGAGTCAAGAATCCCCTTGGAAGCTTCCTTATCCAGGGAGGTGTGCCCCGGTTAGCCCTTGCAGAGGCCCTGGGACCCGAACCCAGGAAGAGACACATGCAGATTGCTCGGCTTCCCTGAGCACAGAGGTTCCCACCTAAGAAGATTTTGCTACTGAAACGGGCTCAGTCTCATAGGAGCTAAATAAAAAGCGGGCCAAATACAAAAGCGGGCGCTGACCCCCGGACTCCACCTGGTGCACCCGGGTGATCGGCTCCCTGATGGGTTTGAGCTGAAGTCGTCCCCAGGGTGCCAAAAACAGTACTGTGGAGACTCTAGCGCCTCAGTCACTCATACGGACCCTGGCGCAAAATCGAAGGCTTTAGGACCTCCCCATTGGGGGCCACCGGGAGGCATGAGTCCCCGAACACAGGCGGTAAAGCTCCTAGAACCCAGGGATCTGGACCCGAAGCAATAACAAACATTAAAGGAGAAGCAAAAGTGGGAAACCTCACACCTGGTGGGTGGGATCCAGATAGGATCCACAGGCAGCGAACAAACCAGCCGATCCAGCTTGGAGAGCCCCTGCGAAACAACTCGCCAGAGTGGGAAATGTGAGTGGACAGCCCAGATGCCAGGCACCAGAACCAAAAGTGCACCCCCAAGAGAGAAGGGATCCCCTAGGAAACAGGCAAATCAACTCGCCAGGTGCTGGAACCGAAAGCAGCCTCGAGATCAAGCACTGCTGCAGTCGCTGATCGACCAAACACAATCACACTCTGCCCCGAGATGCAATGAATACAGACAAAGAGGAACTGTGGACCTGCCTGAAGGGCATGTAAATGAGAATGACGAATGCATTCCAAACCCAAATTGGACAGCTTAAGGAAGACTTGACTGGCTCTTTGCACAAGGTCTGCAAGGAGGTGAACGAACTGGGAGGACGGGTTGACACAGTAGAACATGGCCTCTCTAACCTCACAGAAGAAACTAAACAGACAAGCTCACTACTAGATCAAATAACAGCAGCTACAAATAACCTCAAGCTGCAAGCCGAGGACCTTGAAAATCGGTCACGCCGATCGAATATCAGAGTCAAAGGCCTCCCCTAGCCGGTCCTGGATGGGGAACTCAAGGAAACACTGCAACAGACATTTAGCAACATGCTGCGTGACACCATGCCTGAATCAATCGGATTTGATAGAATACACCGCGTGGGGCCCAGGAATACGGACCCTGGCGTACGACCCAGGGACGTGCTGGTGGCCCTCACCTCATACGTTATGAAAGAGAGCATTCTACGAGTCGCCAGGACAACAACAGACCTGACGATGAACGGCCACCCGATTCACCTATTTCAAGATCTGCTGCTCACAACCCTCCACAAGAGACGACTCATGCGACCAGTTACGAAGGCCCTCTGTGGGAGACAGGTATCTTATAGCTGGTCATATCAGTTTGGCCTGATGTTGAGGATCAGCACCTGCGACGAGGGCCTCACCTTGCTGAATCTTGAGGCGGATCAGAACAGCGTAGATATTGGTCCGGCACGAAACTCTCAATCTACAGGGGTCCATCCTTGGGAATGGTCCACAGCATGAAGAAGCAGGCCTAGGCGGGAGCCAAAATTGTGCGGTCCACAAGCCACCCAATCACGACTAGAAACTCGGCAACGATAGCCTTGATTCACGCTGCTTCCCTAATTAGTGGCGTAAAGCCTCAGTCGACTCTTAACACATGACCATGGCTTGCCTGAGCAGCAGCGGGCAAGGCCACATCTTGGAACTCACCCTGAGTCTTGAACCTTCCTGGTCAACCAGAGCCACTGTATCTCACAATGATCCAACGCCCCGGCTCATTAGAGGGTGGGGGTTCTTCGAGATCCCGATCACTGGGAACACAGGGGGAGGGATGGGAGGAGGAGGGATGTGGGACCAGGGGTGGGAGGTTGAGGGAAGGAGAGAGGAGGCGATCTAGGGTCCAAAGTATAGTTAAGCGATACAGACTCTCAGATGGGCAACAGGAAACAGTAGCGGGTGGCGAATGAGAGCTCCATGACTTAATAAGAAAGCGGGAGAGGACCATCGGTTGGGTGAGGGAGACACCGGAGTGCCCCACTTAAAGGTTCAATTAGCGCAAACTTTCTCCCTTAAGAAATGGCTGAGTCAAAGATCATTTCCCTGAATGTGCAGGGCCTGAACTCGCCAATAAAATGTCGGGTGGTACTGGACAGACTGAAAGCAATGCAGACAGCGATCAGGCTCCTACAGGAGATGCATCTCCTCCCTAAAGAAGAGAGGAGATTGGCCCATCGGGCCTTTCCACAGCAATTTTTTGCATCCAGCGGGGGGAAAAAGAGGGGCGTCGCCATACTAATAGGGAGGGCACTGGACTTCCAAAAATCACAACTCTGTAGAGACAGAGATGGGAGATAGCTGGGGCTCAAGGGATTGATAAAGGGTAGAATGTACACCATCCTGGCTATTTATGGCCCTAACGAACGTCAGGATCTGTTCATAACGAATTTACTGGGCAAATTGGGCAGCTGGTGCGAGGGCCAACTGATTATAGGTGGGGACTTTAATTGCGTCATGGACCCACTGTTGGATAAAACACTCCCTCTCACGACAGCTGACCAGAACAGACAGGCACTGGGTTGCTTCTTCAGAAAACTGGAAGTTATTGAAACCTGGTGATTCTTCCAAGGGGACAACAGAGAGTACACCCACTATTCTGCCGTCCACCTTGAATACTCCAGAATAGACATGATCCTAGTCTCTGCTACATTAGTCCCACAAAAAACAGGGGTGGAAATAGGAGTGGAATGTCACTCTGATCACGGGCCGGTGTTGGTGGGAGTAGACTGGGGGGCCGAGGGGAGCAAGACTAAACCGCCCTGGCGGTTAAATGAAATCCTCCTGAAAGACATAGCATTAAGAGCTTAAATGGAGGCCGACATTAACAATTACTTTAAAGAAAATGACAATGGGGAAACTGGCTGGGAAGTAATATGGGATGCGGGGAAGGCGGTGATCAGGGGAGAATTTGTCACAGGCAGCAGCATACTACAGGGAAAGGGCATTAGTGACGCACCAGCTGGAAAAGGAGGTGAAGGCTGCCGAAGCCCAACACAAATCCTGTCGCTCAAGAAAATCCCTAAGAGCGCTCTGGAAAATTAGAACCCAACTGGAGAACCATACCGTGGACCGGGTTGCCCAATCCTTGCTACAAACGAAACAATCCTATCACATCCATGGGGGCAAGGCAAATCGTTTCCTCGCTGCGAAATTGAGAAAACGAAAAGCCCAGAATTACATAGCATAACTGAACGACGTACACGGGAAACCACACACAGCGGAGCTGGACAAAAAAGAGATAATGCAGCGTTTCCACAAGGAACTCCTAAGAAGCTAGAACCTTGACCCAGGACGGCAACTCTTATATGTGGGCTCCCTCCCCGTTCCCCAGATTGCAGAGCAAGATAGAACCAGCCTTGGGGCCCTATCACGGCACAAGAGGTCAGTAACGCCATCTCTGCACTGCCAGCAAATAAGGCACCAGGCCCAGATGGCCTCAGCAATGGTTTCTATAAGACATTCCGCACTCAGCTACTAGGCCCGCTGACAAGGCTATACAACTCAATAAGGGAGATGGGGAGGGTCACGCCTGATATGGGGAGGGCACTAACCATACTGCCCTTGAAGCCGGGAAAAGATCCCCACAATTGCGCAAGCTATCGTCCCATAGCATTGTTGAACACTGATGCAAAAATGTACGCGAAGATCCTGGCCTCACGCCTGATGAAAACCCTCCCGAACATAATACATGATGACCAGGCGGGGTTCATCACGGACAGGCACACGCAGGACAACGTAAGGAAGGCAATAGATGTCATTGACTCGGGGCGACGGACAAAACCGGCGTTTGCAGTGACCTCCCTAGATGCCGCTCAGGCATTTGATAGTATGGACTGGCGATACCTGAAATTGATCTTAGAGCACTTTGGGTGCGGTCCAGAGTTCACCAAGATGGTGCTTGCTAACTACCAACACCCATCAACAATCTTTATGATCAACGGACAGAGTACGGTGTTCGTTAAGATTAGAAGGGGCACCCTCCACCCTAATCACCCTCCCCTCTAATCTTCGTGATGGCGATGGAACCATGCGCAATGCGGTACCGACAAGACGACAGAATCAAGGAGGTGACGTTTGGCCAGGAGATCCACAAAATAGCACTGTACGCGGATGACATTATGCTCTTCATGAAAGACCCAGAAGAAACGATGCCCAGAGCAATGGCCCAGCTGGAGGAATTCAGGCAGATCTCGGGATTCTCTATAAACTTCTCTAAATCAAAAGCCATGAATATTACGGCAGGAGGGATGTGATTGATGCGCTGGGGAGGACATTTCCAGTGATCTGGGTGGGGGAATCGCTGGAATACCTGGGGATCTGACACACTAGAGAACCAAAGAAGCTATATCAGGCAAATATAACTCCCTTATGGAACGACATGCTCAGATGGGAGTCCCAGGAGCTGTTGTGGTTTGCCTGCATTACCGCAGTAAAAATGGCTGTCCACCCCCGCCTACTCTATGTAAATAGGATCAATTCCGGTGCCCATAACTCCAGCCAAGATCAGGGAGTTGTAAAACGCAATATTCAAATTCATATGGCAAGGTAAGAAACCCAGGATCCAGAAACAAATCCTAATGCTCCCCCCCACTCCTGGGTGGCCTAGGAGTTCCAGAAATGGACAGATATATTTTAGCAGCTCAGCTGGCGCCAATGCTGAGGTGGGAAAAGCCCGAGAATCACAAGGGATGGTGTAGAATTGAGCAGTCAGCCTCGTCAATCCCCCTGATAACCTTGTTGAGCCTGAAAGGGGAAAATGGAGAGAGAGGGGGAGCGCTTTTAGAAACAAAGAAATGGTCGCTGCAAAGCTGGGACAAAGCCCGAAAAAAAAATGCATTCCGTGCGCCTGGGGGCCATACACGCCAGTGATACATAACCCTGACTTCACCCCGGGTCTCTGGAGAAAATATTGGGCGGGATGATCGGTTGCTGAGACCCTGACCCTGAGGGACATGTACAAAGATGGTTCACCACTGCTCTTCAGACTGTCAGCAGAAATTCAACATAGGGGAAACAGAGCGTAATAGATCTTTTTTTTTTTAAAGTTTTTATTATTTTTAACCAACCAACAATACAAACCAAACATGCAGTGCAATCTATGACAAATCAGTTGAACACATTTGAAATTTAGACACTGCTCTCCCGGTCCCACCCCCCTTTAAGAGCCTGTATGTCCTTCGCATTCAATATCTGCCCCGTGTGACAGGGTTTCGCCATCCTCGGATTCTGTTGGATCCAATACTACTCCAAACATTTCGGCTATCAATAGTTTTCATGCCATGAGGGAGCCCATTTCTTCTTCCCCACTTGTGTTACTAGTATCTTGCTACACCATTGTTTCAGCCTCCGCCCATTTCTGTAGGTCTTTCCACCACACCTCCACTCGTGGCTTATGGCATTTCTTGCACCCCATAGAAATCCTCAGTTTCGCAAGCACATATGCCAGATCCTTCAATTTCCTAACATGTTTAAGTTTACGTGATCTGGGATACCCTCCCAGCAAACAGGCCCAGGCCGTGTCTATTACGAGCGTGACCCCTTTCCCCGCTAGCTTTTGTGCCACTTCGCCCCAGAAACATTCAATTACCGGGCACGACCAAAACATGTGTATCATGTCGGCGTTCTCCTCATCACACTTAGGACACGCCTGGCGCCCAACATTTCGGAACTTTGATATTCTCAGAGGGGTCATGTACGCCCTATGCGTTATGTATAGCTGTATTTGTTTGAATCTGGCGTTCCTTGACACCTTCTTGTGGTATCCCAAAGCGCGTTCCCATATCCCATCCTCCATCGGGACTCCCATCTCCGTTTCCCATTCCAGTCTCAAATGTACCAACTCCTTCCCGACCTTCGTCATCAACATCTCATACAATCTGGAGATCTTATGCCCACCTTCCGATACATCATATATTGCCCCAACAGTAGCATCTGGCTCCTCCGCGACAATAGTCTCAGGCCACATACTTCGAATCTTCTGCACTATTCGTTGATATGTAACATATTGGCCTATATGTAACCCCACTACTTCCCCAAGTCCTTCAAAATCCGTAATGGTTCCATCTTGCCAAATGTCCCCCAATGTAACCAGTCCCACTGATTCCCAGTAAGTCCTAATAATTACCTTCAGTTGCTTGTCCCCTTCTGCCAGTGAAACCAACGGCATCTGTGGGGCACATGGAGAAGGATCCCCATCATCCGGCAAGCTCGACGCCACATATTCCACCCCAACATCATCATCCCTGGGCGCTCCCGCATTTCTGAGCCAACCAACCAGATAATTTCCCGCAAGTGAAAAGGAGTACAGTTCCGCTCAAACAACCTGTGTTCAGGGGTCTCTTCATCAGAGAGCCACTTGGCCACATATTGCAGTTGAGCCGCTACATAATAAGCCTCAAAATTCGGCAGTTTAATACCTCCTTTTTCGTAGAAGTTCTGTAACTTCCACAATGCCACTCTATTCCGGGTACCGTGCCACAAGAAGTCCCTGCACATACTATTTAGCTTAACAAAAAACTTCTTCAGTATCATGGAATATTGCTAAAATAGTGTAAGAGCCTAGGTAAGACCACCATTTTAAGCATTGCGCTCCGTCCCATCATTGCTAGGGGCAACTTCTCCCAAAACCCCATACATTTCCCAATTTTCCCAATGGCTATCTCAGTGTTACACTTATGCTCCTCTTCTGCCGTGTGATACACATCTATCCCAAGGTAGCGGAAAGAACTCGCTGCCCAAGGTATCTGCAGCACCGGCAATCTTTCTACAGGGATTCCCACATAGTCACCCAGCTGTAATATGCTAGATTTCTGGGGGTTCACCGCTATGCCAGACAGCCTGGCATATCTTTACAACACTTCCAAAATGTATTGGAGATTTTCTTCCGGGTATGTCAGATATAGTAACAAATCATCCGCATACAAGGATATTAAGTGTCGTTCCCCTCCTACCTCAATACCTATCGGGTCATATTGTTGCCTGAGGTATATTGCTAAGGGCTCCAGGGCCAAAATGTAAAGCATCAGGGACCAGGGGCACCCCTGCCTAGTAACCCTGCTAAGCTGCCATCTCTCAGATATCACGGAACCTGTTCGAACTCTGGCCAGCGGTTCACTGTATAACATCTTAGCCCACTTAATATAACATGGCCCTACTCCATATCCTGTTAGGGCCGCAAGCAACCATGGCCACCTAACCGAATCGAACGCTTTAACTGCATCTAATGACACAATTGCCATTTCGCCATCACTGCTGCGTCCCCATTCGACCACTCGATGGAGTCTCCTATGGTTGTGAGTTATATTCCTGCTTGGGACATAGCACGTTTGATCTGGGTGAATTAATCTGCCAATTACTCTCTGCATTCTGTTTGCCAGGACAGCTGTCAGTATCTTATTGTCCTGGTTCAGCATCGACAATGGCCTGTAGGAGCCACACCTATGTTCTGATTTATTAGGCTTGGGGAGCGGTATTATGATCGCCTCCCTGAGCGACTCCGGCAACCGCCCCACCTCACACGCCTCATTGAGCATTTCCAGCATGGGGGGGGAGCACTTCCTCCCTATATACTTTATAAAATTCACTGGGGAACCCGTCTGCTCCTGGAGTTTTACTAGTGGGTAACTACCTCACAACCTCTTTCAGCTCCTCCAAAGTAATTGGTGCATCCAGCTCTTCCCTCTCTTCTTCGCTTACTTTGGGCAGACCTATATCTTCTAATGTTTCGTTTATCTCCTCTTGGCTGCCTCCCCCTCCATCCTCATATAGCACCTTGTAATATTCCGCAAATTCCCTATTTATGCCTTCTTGGGTATCTACCGTCTCGCCATCTTCTCTGGTTACAACCTGAATCGGGGGTCTAGGGGTTTCGTTCTTGTACAACCACGCTAGAAGCCGGCCCGTTTTATCTTCTCCTGCATGCTGCCTCTCTATGTATTTTTTATAATTGAGGTTACAAATTCTATCCCAGTATTCTGCGCACTGCTGCTGTAATTTAAGTACTAACTCCGTATCAGCCCCACCACCTTCCATCGCTCTTTCTAGCTCGATCTCTGCTTTTTGCAGATCAGCTAGAACTCCACCCTGCAATCCTTTTGACTTAGCTATGGCACCCCGCGCATCACCACCTTAAAGGCTTCCCATAAAGTACCCGCAGACTTCACACTACCAGTATTCACCTCGAAATAATTAATAATCTCCTCTCTAATGTCCTCTCTAAAGACCGGATCTTTGAGGGCTTCCGCCCGGAGGCGCCATGTCGGTATCCGCGCCCTCGGGGGTGGGGGGCAATATTGCCATCCGAGGACCAGGGGCGAGTGATCCGAGAGTACTCTCGCTTTATATTCTATGTGGATACTCTCCGCGGCTACTTCCGGAGTGACAAAGACATAGTCAAGCCTCGTATGCAGCTGTTGCAGAGCCGAGTAGTGCGAGTATTGCCTCTCATCAGGGTGTTTTGCTCTCCACACGTCTACCAAGCCAAAATCCGCTAGCAACGCCTGCAGTGCTTTAGCCGCTGGAGTGGGCCTATCAATCTTATCATCTGACCTGTTTAACCCAGGATTCATTACACAATTAAAATCCCCGCCCCAGATCACCGCACTACCCACACACGCACTAAGTTTGGTGCACAACATTCTAAAGTATGCCGTCGTGTTTTGGTTAGGGGCATACGTATTCACAAAGCATACTTCTTTATTCTCTATCAGCCCTCTCAATATAACCATCCTCCCGTCCGCCTCCACCACTTTCTCAATTAGCTTAAATGGGACATGCGGTGCTACCCAGACGAGCACTCCCCTAGCGTAGGCAGAATATGACGAACCCACCACAATCCCCCTCCATTTTCTCCCCAGCAACTCCACTTTCTCTCGCGTCAGATGCGTTTCCTGTAGCAGTGCAACATCTATCTTCTGCCTCTTTAAATACAGCATGACCTTATTCCGCTTCAAATAACTGTTAAGCCCTCTAACATTCCATGTTATTATCTTAAGGTCCCCCATGGCTAGTCAATATTTCCCTCCTTCCCTTCCAATCAGCCCTCCCACCCACACACAACAGATTTCTAACTCTAGTTCTTCCGCAAAGGCTCATGTTTAAAGTTAAACACCCCATAACTATATACATCCCGAACTCCCCACCTCCCTCCCCTCCCTCTACCCATCCCGTCCCCAACAACACCCCCCCCCAACAATTGCCCAGCTCCATTCCTGGATCTCAGGCACCCCCGCATCTAGTCCTATCGCACCAACCCGTGCTCAGGGCTCAGTAGGGTAAAGTCGCCCTAATGGCCACTTAACTACTAATATTTCGGGGCAGGTCACCTCCATCCTATCACTCCTTTTTCAAAGCTTTGTTACGCTAATCATTAGTACTATACACCCTCCACTTTGCATCTTACCCACTATATTCCAGTCCATACGAGCACAAGGCTCGATTGTCAATCATTGTTCAGCAAAATTCACTTCCCCAGATTACCGGGAACTCCTTCCCACTTACCCCGCAATACTCAGGGCCCAAAGATATTAATTATCTTGTCCATTCCGGTCACGGTCCGCATCCTGTTCCGGGCAACCCTGCAGGTCCAGCCATGTCACCGCCTCCTCAGGGGTATCAAAAAAAAAACACCTTGCTCTTGTGTAGCACCTTCATCTTCGCCGGATACAGAATCATGTACCTGATGCCCGCTGCACGCAACCTCCTCTTGACGTTCATGTAGCTGTACCTCTGTCTCTGCACCAGCATCGTGTAGTCTGGGTATGCCGTAACGTTGGTGGATGCTCTCTCTATTGTCCCGCCTTTGCGAAAATATTCCAGGATCTTCTCCCTATCCCTGTAGTTCAAGATCCTTGCAATGATTGGCCTCGGCGGTGCCCCAGGTTGTGGCTTCCTCATTAAGGCGCGGTGCGCACGCTCCACCGTGAACCCCTGCGACAGCTTTTCCACTCCTATCTCCTGGAGAATCATGTTCTCGACGTAGTTTGTGGGGTCCTGGCCCTCTTCCCCCTCCGGCAGGCCGACCACCCGTATGTTATTCCTTCTCTCCCTTCCCTCCGCTTCTTCCACCCGATTTTCCAGATTGGCCACCTGCTGCTTCAACACGTGGACTTCCTTCGCATTATTTGCACTAACATCGGTGTTGGTCTTGACTGCACCTTCCAGCCCACTTCTCCTGTCCACCAGCGCCCTGACGTCTTGTCGTAGCAAAGTGAGTTTGGTGCCTACCGTATCAATTTTACTCTCTAGGGCCGTTCGTAGATCTGCCATTGCCGCCCCCCATTTAGTGCTCAGTTCTGCAATGGCCTCTAGGATCTGGTGCTTGTCGCCATCCGGGGCTTCCTTTGCAGTAGTCGCTGCCATGCTCTGCGCCAAAGTTGTAGGGGTCCTCTGCGTTTTGGCAAAGACCTCGATTGTGGGCTGTTTGGTTTTAGCTCTCAAACCTTTTGCCGACATAGTTCTACCCCTCAGCCGTATCTGCTCCCAATCCGTGCCAAAGCCGTGGCTCCGATGGTTCTTTTGCTCTTTGGGGTGTATTTGCTGACTCGTATTCAGTAAGGCCCCTAACGTTGCCACCAAGTGGATTGTAGCCTCCCTCGTAATATTAGGAGCACCCAATGGTCGTTGGTACCACCAGGTGACGGGAAGGGCTCCGCACGTAGCTGGTTAATATTTGCAGGTATCACCATCCATCCAGTCCAAACATACCTTCCATGCTAGTGTCCTTGTGCATCTAGTCGATGGCGGGTCACCTTTGTAGCCTGTTGAGAATTATATTCCAAACGGTTTGCCCAGAAGTCACAGTGTCATTATGTCCTTATCATTCAGCCGTTCAAATGACCTCACAAACTCAAACAGGGTAGACACTTGGGCCAACATCAGAGCCCGTCCATCCACCTTAACGTGATGTTTACATAGGCCGTGCACACTTTTACTTTGCCTGTGCCTGGACCCCACCGGGAAGCTGATGGTGCGTTTCGTCCTCTCACAGTTTAATGCAGCTGTGGTGTGCGCGGCCGTGCTTCCCGTGCATGGGCGCCCCAATGCTGTTCACGGCACCCAGGATCACTCCGCATGCAACCCGTGTGCCTCCAGCCATGCGTTTCACCCTCTGCAGTTCGCACGTGTTGTCACAGCCCTCCACGATCGTTATTGAGGCCCCCTTCCGTGAGCGGGTGGCCACCCGCAAGGTGCTGCTACACATAAATCAGCGCACGCAAAGGCTGTCTAACATCGCTGAACCCTGTGCTCACGCACGGCGCTGTCTCGGCGGATCTCAGCAATCTCGTAAGGCAGCGGGGAGCTGCTTCAGGCCACATCCCCTCCTTGCACACAATGTAGCACCGAAGCTGCTACAGTCTTCCGGGACCGGGCCGTGAAAGCATACCCCGCAGGGCACAAGTTTTACGATTGTGCAGGCGGCCGCCTCAGTCGGAATCCAAACCCTCAGCAATCGAACATTCGCAGGGCCACGACGTTGCTTCCTTTGTTGTCCGCCATTTTGGCAACAACGTTGCAACACTGCCGCCGTAGAAAAAGACAAAAACCTGCCGATCCACGGACACAGTTGCTTCGCCTTTCAGGAATTCAGTTCCCTGTGCTTTCCAACATCATAGTCTGCAATTTCAGTCATCCAAGGACACATTAACAGCGTATATTCTCGGATGAGAGACGGATCAACAGGAGCTCTGCACGGAGATGCGACCTAGTCCATGGCTGGTTAGCCACGCCCCCCACAGCGCTATAGATACGCACAAATTAGACCCTGGATAACCCATCCAACGGTGAATAGGCAGTCACAAGAATGTTGTCGGTTCTAGAGCTGACCCTGCAGAAGGGTCAAACTGCAAAGGGGGTTACCAGACTCTACAGACTGCTCTCCAACGATCAATAGACTGACAGCCTCCCGTACAAACTGAACTGGGAAAGGGACATGCAAGAGCCGCTAACAGATGAGGAATGGAATAAAATATGGACACAGGCACACAGCACTTCTAGATGGACCACGATTAAGGAATCGACGTACAAACTGTGCCTTAGATGGTATATGTCCCCGACCCGCATACATAAAATCTCAGTCATACTCACCAAACTGCTGGAGGAACTGCGGTGTGAGGGGAGACCTATTCCACATGTGGTGGAAGTGTCCTTAAGCTATGTCCTACTGGAAGGAAATATTAAGCAACATAAAAGACATCACTGGAGTTGAACTACCAATGTCCCCGAAAACAATTCTATTAGGGGTCCCCATAGAGGGAAAATATGCTATGACAGGAGCGACAGCCACCCTCATCACCCAACTGTTATCAGCAGCAAGGATGACCGTAGCGCAGAACTGGCAAAACCAAAGTGGGCCCGACATTAGCATGGTGGTGGATCAAGGTTTGGGGAGTAATGGCCATGGAGAATATATGTGCTCTTAGTACTGGAAAATATCTCAAATGTTTGACTTTCTGGGCCCCCTTCCATGAACTGGTGCGGGAAAGAGAAGCCCAATTCCTCAAACCTCATCTTCTCCGGAGCCTCACCAGAGGAAAAGAAGATACAGACTCAATCGTCAGTGAAAACTCATACCTGTTGAACTCTGTATTGCAAAGTTGTGGTTAAAACCCAGGGGGTCGGGGGGGCGAAGGGAGGAGGGTTGGGGGAAAGAGTTGGGGGGGAAATGGAAAATCCTCGAAGGCAAAGGGAATGTCAACGAACTGAACGGTACGATCACAAGACTGGTACTGAGTTTTGTTAATAACGAATTGAAAATGTAATGTCTTAATCACCTGTAAGCCTTCGATTCAAAAATTAAGTTGTTTTTTTAAAAAAAAATGAAGCCTTCCTCCTTCTCCTACAGGATTAGATTGAAGAGCTTTGCCGCCTACCAGATGATGGAGTGGAAAGAGACCATTTCGTCTGGAGGTGAAGCCCTGGCGGGCTCGCCAACATCTGGCTGTTCCCCATCAGCGGGAACATAATCATTGTACTCCTCCATGTGAGTTGCGGTGGTGTCTGTGCCAGTGTCTATGCAGCCTGGCTCCTCGTACACTGGGGGCAAGGCCCCAGCCCCTAAGTGGCCTGGCAGGACTTCTGGGTTGGACCAACTACAGGAGCAGCAGGCAGCAGCTGTTGAATCTCTGCCACCAAAGTATGCAAGGTGGTTAGGATGTCCAGTGACATATCCCTTGTTGCAGGAGAAGGAACAAATGGTGCAGCCGGAGCAGGATCCGCCTCAGGCCCCTTGAAGGGACAAACGACTGGTAGGGCTCGAGGGATGGTGATTCCCTCCTGAGGCATGGGTCCATGGCCCCCTTCTTGATCTGAGTAAAAATATTCCCGAAGATCGTCCTCAAAACTAGTATAGATATGCAGATTTCCTGCGACATCCCACTGGAGCCAGAGGATCCGCTTTGGTGGGCTTTGGCAGGAAATCTGTCCCTGGAAGTAAGTCTCTCACTCTACCAGAGTCCTTCGGGAAGGAGGCCAGGATTGGAAACTGCAAAATTAGGAACCAGTGCTGCCGTCAATGAGGTTGTGGTCGGGACCGTTGACAGAGGTCTCAGAGGCAAAAAGACTCTAGGAGCAGTCATTGTGATGGTTGAGATGACGGGCGCTGACAAGCATTTGATTGCTGAAGGAAGAGCTGGTTTTCCTGACTTTGTCAATGAGGTCGTCGATGAAGCGGTCATCGACTGGGCCGCGGTCTTGGTCATTGACAAAGAGGTTGTCGACGAAGTGGTGGTCCTGGTGGACGAGGTTGTCATTGACAAGGGCCCACATCACCGACTGCGACAAAGACAGGAGAGCCGTTGACAGGTCTTCAGAAGGTCTGCTTTGGATGGGGTCAGTGATTTTTTCGCAGACCGAGGCAACCCACCTGCTGGCTGGCTAGCAGTTGACAGAGATTGCGATGCAGACTGACCCCGTCCAGAACTCGATCCCGCAGCTGCGGCGACCGTTGAGGATGCAGATGTAGCATAGATATTTGCCTTATTTTGAATCTCTGCAGGAGGAAGAAGCATTTTCAAAGGACCTCAACCTCTTCTTACCAGAGTGAGTACGTTCAAAGGACCTGCCAGCCCTGGATGAGGCATGACTGCACCCAGAGGTTGCATCAGAGGCCCTTCTCTGATCGATCCATGCCACTATCCTTCGGTGGTGATCCTTCTTGGTCGTCGACGAGAAGGAATGGCAGATGTTGCATCTGTCCACGTCTTAATCCGGTTGAAAACAATAAAGGCACTCGAGGTGCCGATCCTCGGCGAAGAGGTTCTTCTAGCCACAGCTCTCGCAGGCCTTGAAGAGACTTTTCTTCGCCACATCAGACATGGTCGAGATGAAGATGTAGGCCCAAGCCTTGTCCTGCTGTAGTCACAGAGTCAAGATCCGATGATGAAAGAAATGATCTTCGCCAACAACGGTTTCCCGGTGCCGGTAATCACCCTGTGACTGTTGATGAAAAATAGATGGGAGAAATCTTTGAAAAAATTCAAAAACAGCCAAAAACATGATTTTCGAGGAGTGAAACGAAGGATTCCCAATGCTAGAAACCTGTGGTAAAAATCTCAAGATGGCCACCAGGGGTGGAGTTTAAGAGGAGGAGTGTCATTGTTGGGGCAAAATGACCCAAAGGACATGAGCAGTTTTGAGTGTAAAGCTAAACTGCCTTCTTTTTACAGAGGATTCCCAGCCTGACCACAGGAAATATTCATGAGCATTTGAATCCATACAAGACCCCATACTGGAGAACAACAACTCCATTAAGGATTATGGGAGACGGATATCTGGCACCAATGGCAGGGCCACAACCTAGAGAAATATGCTTCCTGCCAATTTATGCATCCAAAGGTAGTTAAAGTGGTGTGACGAATCGAGGGAACTCGTCACTTCTCTCCCCAAGGGAGTGCCTTCCCTGGGAGGCTATGGAGGTGAGCTTCTCCGCCACATCCTTCCTAGGGGTCAAGGCAAGCGGGATGTCACTGGGACAGGTTCCTCCTTAGGGGACAAGTACTCCTGTTCCCGTGAGGAACTCCCCAAGGCCCTCCATGGGATGGCTTATATGGACTTATATAATACACCAGAGTGTTATGTTTCAAGAAGATGAAATGAATCACTATCATCAGCAATACAAAACTGAGGATATTCCTTTAAATCAGACTCTCCAATGGGTTACCACGTTGTTTCATCGACAGTCATTTTTACGACAGTTTTTTTATGAATACACTTTGCGGAAAAAAATAATCTGAATTTAGAGGGGTTGGGAAAGGGCAGATAAGGGGTTGGGTGTCAGGAACAGTTAAATATAGGTGGGGGAGGGGTGGCTTGGGCAGTCGTAAAAATGACTGTCAATGATATGACATAGAACCCTCCAATGGACTGTGCCGAGGGGGCTGATAAGTGATGATATGCCAAAGAAACAGAGAGAGAGAGAGAGAGGGCAGAGAGAGGGCAGAGAGTGGGCAGAGAGCTGAGAGAGAGAGAGAGAGAGAGAGAGAGAGAGAGAGAGAGAGAGAGAGAGAGAAACGCTGAGGGAACTAGGCAAGAGCACCCTGTATGTAAAAAAACGGAGGAAGGCGGGCTGTCATAGAAGGTGGCGCTCTGACACAGAGAGAGAAACCCGTGGAGACCGGCGTGTCAGAGCAAAGGAAATCCAAGTCTGGTCGAAGAGAGGGTTCGGTGGTGGCGTGACCCCGATGCAGTCGTAGTGGGCAGTCCACCCATTCAACAGCACTGACACCACCAGCGGTAGGAAATCACTCCAGATCTGATTCACTGCACCAGTGACATTAGAAGGCGAGAGCTCCTTTTGCCCGATCTTCGCTGGTGGCTGATGGATGTCAATGTTTCAGTGGGAGCTCCCTTCACCCATCTGGAGACTTCCCTGGTGGTGACAAGGGACCCCTCTCTTTCGGGCTGGGCGGCTACTCTGGAGGGTTATGCGATTCATGGCACATGGTCCAGGATGGAAGCCCTTCTACATATTAATCTGCTCGAGCTCTGGGCAGTGGGCCTGGCCCTCAGGGCGTTTTTGCCCCTAATCAGGATTGAAGCGGTTTCGATCTGGGAATGTGCCCTTACGGGGAGAATTTGGATTTCGGCAATCCACCTACCGTGGGACAGCAATGTCGAAGCGGACCGGTTGAGTCGCTTGGGGTTCAACATTTGCTACTTGTGCATACAGGTGTGTTATAAATTAGACATCATAACATCTATGAGTGGGAGTTGCACAACAACTCCTTCTTGCCTCTTTTCCATCTTTGAGGGTTTGTGGACCTGGATTTGTTTGCATCACCTCGGAATGCCAGTTTGCATCATGGGCTGGTCGGGGGTCTCTGGGAGACACCTTCCAGATCTGTTGGCACGGCCGCAGGTGTCGTGTTCCTGCCCACCTATCTGCCACAACGGACTCTATGCAGGGCCTCGGAGGGGGGGGGGTTGCAGCCTCGTCCTGGTTGCCCCCCACTGGGCTGTGAGACCCTGGTAGTCAGATCTGCTGCAGTTGTGCTCCAGGGTCCCGTCCATATTTCAATCCCCAGTAGGGGCTTCCTGACGCAGCAGGGAGAGGCGTTGGAGCATCCAGACCTGGCCAAATTGGCCCTGGCTGCCTGGTTCCTGATCAGCTGAGGCTTCAGTACGCTCAATTTTCAGCTGACAACTGGGACATCATTCATTAGGCCAGGAGACCCTCGACTCAGTCTCAGTATAAAAGCAAATGGACTAGGTTCTGCCATTGGGCACGTGACAAGGGGCTGGACCCTGTCTCCTGTCCATTGGATGACGTATTGGCTTTTTTGGCACACCTGGCTCGTTCTGGAGTACAGATGGATACTTGCTGCACGTATTTGACAGCCATCAGGCTTTTAAGAATTCCAGTGAGCTTGTGTTTTCGGCGGCTAACCCGGTGGTTAAAGCTCACCTTGAGGGGTTGTCAGGAATTGTTCCTCAAGTGTACAGGCCTCACTGGGACCACAATGTGGTTCTGGTGGCTTTGCAACGCAAGACTTTCGAGCCAATGGCATCTGTGGACATACGCTTGGTGATACTAAAGATGGTTTTATTAGTGGCTCTCACCTTTCCCCGCAGGGTTAGTGAGCTCCTCGTGTAAGTCATTCACCACGTTTCACAAGGTCATCTTGCACACTCACCCAAATTTCTTGCCCAAGGTGGTCTCCCCATTTAATTTGAATCAAGAGATCTGCCTGCCAGTTTTCTTCCTGAACCTGCAGTCGGAAGCAGAGAAGGCCATTCATTCCTTGGACATCAGGAGGGTCCTTAAGTTTTCTTTCCTGGACAAATTCCGGGCATTGTTTGTGACTTTTGGGGCTCCTCCCCCAGCTCTCAGGCCTCCAAGGCTTCTATCGCCCATTGGTTGGTTCAGGCCATTTCAGAGGCATACACGGCCATGGGCAAAGCTGTTCCTTTGGGGATTCGTGCCCATGCGGTCAGAGCCAAGGCCACAGACGTCATGTTTCAGAGACATGCTTCTTGGGATGTCATTAGCAAGTGGGCTACTTGGGCCACTCCATCAGCCTTCTGTAGGCACTATTCCCTGGACACCAGCTCCAGGCGCGATGCAGAATTTGGTCAGGCGGTACTGAAAAAGGTTTTTCGTTTCATCCTACATATGAGGCAGGTTGTCACAGCTCCACCCTATGTTTTTGTTCAGTGGAATCGCCCACAAGGATGGAGGAAAGGGGACGGGACGTATGAGTAATTAAAGTTACTCACTGTAGTGACTAGAGTACTCGTAATCCTTTTCCCCTTTCCCCCATCTGTCCCACCCACCTTCCCCCGTTAGTATGCCAACGGCTAAAATGTACTAAGAGTAGCCAGGTATCTGAGAGTCCGATGTGTTCAAAGGGGACTGAGGTGAGGTGGCAGAGGGCAGGGATTCAGGGGGGCGTTCCCACACCTAAGGCCGCGCCCCACACGCTATACTAAATTTAAAGGGGAAGCTCAATCTTTTGCTGCCAATGGTTCGGGTACCGTCCCAATGTTGGGGGACGGCCGCAAGGATGGAGGAAAGGGGATTAAGGCCTATGAGTACTCTAGTCACTACGGTGAGTAACTTTAATTTCTGTTCAATAATAACTTGCTTCTTTAAAAAATGCTCATGAGTATTGGCAATGCCGCTTTTCCTTTTCGCTTCTTGAAAATGTTCATTACAACCATTCATTCCGTTCATTGATAACTGGGCTTTTAATAATGCCCACTTTAACAGTTCTTGGTCCTCTGGTTTCGAACCTTTACTTTTTATGTACTTTCCCAGCAACAGCTGTTTGTTCGACATGCCCAGAGGCCCCACCTGCCTTCTGGACAGACTCACCTGTCATCCAGTCGGGTGTTGGTCGGCTTCTTTTTGGCGCTGGAGAACCTCTTTTGGCTCTCTCTGCCTTGCGCCACCTTTCCATGGCCTTGTGCACCTCTAAAAAGGGCCTCGCTTCCTCCCTGTTGCCTTGCTTGGGACACCAGTAAGCAACCCTCATTGCGATACTCCAGCTGTGAACGCCCAGGGAGCTTCTCTCCACTTCCAGAGTCTCTGCAGTTTTTCACAACACCGGTTCCACTTCTCCTGGCTTGTCCATGAGTCTCAACTTGGCTTCTCTCCGGTTCCCGCTCCTCTGCTGCCTCTTCGGTTTTCCGTTTCTCCCACTGTGTTCAGACAAGGAAACAGCAGTCTCCCTCTTACCATCGCGTCTAAGATTTAAAGTTCCGAGCACGATTTAAGATGTCAGAAAGACTAGATCACACGGTGTCAAACCAACAGTCTTTCTTCCGTATTTCATGCCTCTTCGTCTTCTCAGTACCAAAGTGATGTCTGTGTATGTAAGAGTCATTGTAAAGAGGATGTATGGCTCTGTGGTATCTCTTCCTTGTCCCAATACCTGATTGATGTCTACTGGGAATTGATGTATGGGAAAGACAGGGAAGGGACTGACCGTAACCTACAAAGACCTGTGGGATATTAGGTACACTGGAAAAAGGAAAAAGGGGATACCCTGTCACATTAAATGGGAATTACCTTTTAACTGAGACGGGGAGGGTGGAGCAATGTGAAGAGAGGATACAGTCAGCAGCGGGAGAGAGAGACAGAGGTACGCCGGGAAAGGCGCACGGTTACGTAGTACCTAAGAGACGAGACTGGGAAGTCGAAAAAGCCTGTGAGTTTCAAGACTGCTCACGTACTGAAATTGAAGAGCAGGTCGCACAGCGTCCTGCAAGTTGGAAAGCCTGCCAAAGGAAGAGTGGTGGCGTGAACACGAGGACCCCGTGGTGGACCAATTGTCCCCGAAATTATGCCGAAAGCACTACACGGCTGGAACTGCGCAACATTTGTTATCTAAAACATCCTAAATGAAGATGCAGAGTAAGACTCATTGAAGGAATAAAGAAAGCAGGACAAACGAAGGAGAAAACCTGAAACGGACAAAAAGAATCTCCGGTGATGTTATCCCAAGTGTGACCGGTAACAGGCAAAACGGGAGAACTGGGAGACAGAGAATCATTATGGGAGTATTCCTACTCGTCCCAGTCAAGATAAGTAGAACCTAACATTGAAAGCCAGAGACACCACAGATGTGAACAAGAATCGTTATGGGAGTACTCATACTCGTCACAGTCAAGATAATGAGACTAGAAGATTGAACGCGCGAGAAGTAAAGGAGAATCCTTATGGGAATATTCATACTCGTCTCAGTCAGGTTAAAGAGAGTCTAATTAAGAAAGAACGTAAAGCTATAAGAGAAAAACCAGAGGGGAGGGTGGGGGGACTGATTTATATGTCCAAAGACAGGGACATATAATTAGGCAGAATTATATGCAGTACCTTTTGGGAACACCACACACAATTAAGACTACAAGTGACAGTACAAATTCACCTTTGGTACAAGCCTGTACTACACAGTAAAGTGGTAGTGATGGCTGAGCAACCAGACTTATCTCAAGAGTAAGTGAGCAGTACAAGATAGTTACACAAAGGACAGCAATTACTATGATTCAGGCAAACACTGACACAAGGTTTTCAAGTAAAAGAATATACATTTATTTCACTCTTCAGTTGTATAACATTACACTATTATAAGCAGTCTAAAAATCACACTCTTAATACACCACACCACTTCCCTTAAATTCCAGACAAGTTAAGCTCACAAAATGAAGTGGGAGCAAAATGGCATTCCAGCAATTTAAAAGGGAGGGAAAGACAAAGTTATTAGAAAATTAAATCAAACCAACAGGTAAGTACTCAGGGCAATTGAACAATAGGAACTACAATGATAAAATCAGATAGAAAAGGCTTAGGGCCAAAGTCAATGGGTCAAAAGTCTTTTGCTTAAGATAATACAATTCAGGGTAGTTTGTAGTAAAGTTCATGGCACGGATTCCGGACGAGGTTGGTTTATAGAAAGGTTAGTTCAAAGAGAAGAGAAGGACAAGTCCTCGGATTGGAGAAAGATTTCAAACACTTTAACAGCGGTTGAACGAAACGAGCAACCGGATTTGCACAGTACCTTAAAACGGAGAGGAAGCTGTAGCTGAGGCGGACGTTCCTGGTAGTTCCTGCAGCCTCCACGGAAGGGTACGAACATGTCATTGGGGGCATCCACCTCCAAAATGCAAGGAAGGGTATTGAACTGTCTGAGCCGTAATTACCATATTTCCAAGCTTGACCAAGAAAGAAAGAAAGAAAGAAAGAAAGAAAGAAAGAAAGAAAGGCTCCAATCTCTGAATCTGGGTTAGGACCGCTAGATTCATCTAGAGCTTGATCTAGATCCAGCAATCCTTCATCAGTGAGGGAATCTGAATCAAACTCCAAGACATCAAAAGCACCCAAATCACATCAAAAGGTACTTTCTCATCCTCCCACTCCTGCCAAAATTTAGCCAAACCTCACTAGTGTGGTGACCATATGAGCAGACACCCAAAAGGTGGTAAGGTGGGAAGCTTCAGGCGTGAAGATGAATATTGATGGGTGTGGTGGGTCAGAAGAAGGATGCAGACTATTATAGGACATTTTGACTATCTGTTTCAAGGAAAGGGTAATTCCCATCTCTCCCTATTTTATGGGGTGTGCCCTACCTAACAAAACTAGCTAAGGTACTCATCAGTCATCTGTGAATGTCTTAAAAGAATCTGTCCACAGTCCGAACTAACCCTGATTAACCCTACCACTATTCTTAACTAAAGACAGGAGAATGACTCCCTTCTCCTGGATTTTGCTTCTCGCAAACTTCTATTCAAACTTCTTTTCAAATAGTCTTGTGTGACTTCTTTGATCATTTCACACTGTTCTTTCAGTGCTGTATTATACCTCTTCTCAAATTGAGGTTCTTTTGACCTATTGATTTCTTCACTCTTGTTAAGGGTTTCTGTTTGTTTGTCCTTGTTTCTTTACTTTCACTACAAAGAGCTATTCTCCTATTTTCCCAGGGCAAGGTATCAACCATACTCTTACGTCCCGTCCTCTTTCCTCTATACTGCATGTGGTCCCTTCCAAGCGAAGGGAGACAGAACTTTTTTCACCAGAAAAAAACCTTCTTCCCCTTTGAATTTAGAGGCAGGCGGCCCTGGGAGTATGCGCTGCCCTGACTCCGCCCTCCGGCGCCACACCCCAGTCCCCTTTTCCGCGTCGATGGGAACGGGCCGAATAAACCAGCGCTCCTGGGATTGGCTTCGGCCATGTAATTCAAAGCGCGGATACTACTTCTGTCTTTTTTGTCTATCATCATACAGGTACTCAGTCCTCAGGAGTCACACTCCTCCCCGGTGGATGTCGACTTCCACAGGGTTCAGCAGGTGTCCATCTTGCGACAGGCTCTTCCCAACTTCAGACCCCCACGCCCTGTGCCTACGTTGCCTTGGCCCAGACCACGGTTGGCAAGCTTGTACAGCGTGCAACGCCCTGTCATCGAGGTATCTGAAGAACAGACTAGTCAGGTGGAGGGAGCTCTTCCAGAAGTCGCCTACAGAGGACCTTAAGGACTTCGTGAAACATCGATCCAGGTCCAATGTAGGGCCTCTATTTTCCATCGCACCCCGCAAGGGAGACTCCTTCTCAAGGACTCGCCCGCGTGGGAGGGACCGGTCAGGTCCTCGTACCAGCACGTGCACCGAGCCTGCTCCAGCTACCAGCCTACAGGCTGAGGGATCCTCGGATCCTTTCGGTGACAGTGTTGAGGGACCGGAAGGTTCTTGTACCGGGTCTTCACCCGAGGGGCTCCGCCCTTGTACCAGCACTATGTCTGAGGGGCCACGCCCTAGTACCGGCAATAAGTCTGAGGAGGCGCCTAAACGCAGCTCTACCAGCCCAAGGGCAGAGGGTGTCACACCTACCGGTCCTAGGCTCGAGGAGCAGGGTAGGCCTCGCCATCCACACTCAAGTCTTGGAGGAGGCTGGGCCCAGCAAGCAGAGCAACACGTGGCAGGCAACTCGACAAAATGTCTGCGGTGCCAGACATCAGCACCCGTCCAACGCCATTGCAGGAGTTTGGTGAGGAACGAGTGTCAAGGTGGGACTGGATTCAACCAGGTACGTGGCCTACAGCCTATCCTTCATTTGCGCAGGGCAGGTTCCCGCTGCGTCTGTATGGGCAGGGTATGCAGCGGCTCCAGAAGCCTCCCGCTACCCATCTATATCCCCTACCATTCCTCCGGCCTGTGAAGACAGGTTCTTTGAGAGGTTCCTCAGGCTCATGAAATCCCCTCGGATGGGGGTTATCCTCAGGGATGCCATCAGGGACGTGCTCACTCCAATGCTACCCCCGGCACAGACTCTGCCTCCGGCCCTCCAGCCAATTCCTCAGGCGATTCCGTACCAGCCTCCTCCACAGCCTCCGGCTCCGGCACCACAGTAGCCTTCTCCCGCTACTCCCCCACTGACGCAGGATCCTCCTGACATGGATGAGGACCCTGATAAGCCCTCGTCAGCCAGGGCCTTCCACAAACGTCTGGCAGGGCTGGCGGAGTACCTGGGCCTGCCTCAACCGGAGGTCGAGCAACCGGCAGAGGGGGTCCTTACTGAAGTCCTCACGCGACGCCCCTCTGACAAAACGGGAATTCCACTGCAGACCGATGTAGTCTCCCTGGCCAAAAAGGGTTGGCTCAAGCCCCACTCTGCCCAGCCGGTCAATCGACGCCTGGACGGAAATACAGGCAGATGGAGGGGGATACACTCTTGTTATCGGCCCATCCTCAGCCACACACCTCAGTGATTGCTGCGGTATCACCATACTCCAAGCCTCAGTCGTCCTTGGCCTCCTCCTCTGCGAGGCTGCTAGGCAAGGAGGAGAAGATCTTTGAGGCTTATGGAAAGAAGCTGGATTCCAACGTGTCCTTGCATCTTCGTCAGGCCAACGCTGATGCCATGCTGGTTGCCGCTAACCAGAGGTTATGGTGGGATATTGCGGACTCCCTCCCAGAAGTCCCTTTGCAGAGCCAATCACGTTTCAAGGCGGGACTGGCTGAGGCCAAGCCGGTGACGCAGGACCTCATGGAGTCCACCGTGGCCCATACTGACACCTCTGGCCCTGCCATCTGCATCGCCACGGACATGGGAAGGACAGCCTGGCTCTCTGCAACGAAATTCGACTCGGAGGTCCAGGAATGCATATTAGACCTGTCGTTCGAGGGAGGGGGCACCTCTTCCACTCCACTATGGACGAGGAGCTGGACAAAATGAAAAACAGCTCACAAACGGCCAAGTGTTTATCCATCTTGACAAAGACCACGCCCGAATTGTACACCCAGTCACAGCAGCGCTCCGACAAGGGAAGTATGTACGGAGGGTTCCGTGGCTGCCAGGAACGGAGGTCCAGGCAGCCGGCGCGCTCGCCGACTCCAAATCGGCTCAATCAACAAAAAGGAGGTGGGGGAGTAAGGGCTTTTTCCAGTCCCCCTCCTCCGCAACTGCCTCTGAGCGAAAGAAGGCATGACACGCCCCTCCGGGTCCATGTGTCTCCAGTGGGGGGGGCAGGCTTGCTCTCCATGCACATTTCCGGTGCCAGAATTTCGCGGACCCCTGGATTCCCTCTGTAGTATCCACGGGGTACCGCCTACCCAACCCAGCCTCTCCTCCCTCCTCTGCTCCATTCCATCAAGTTGGAACAGCAATTCTTCTGGCGGAATTCCGGTCGCTCGTAGAGAGACAGGCTGTGGAGGAAGTCCCAGCCTCCCAGTGAGGCTTGGGCTTTTACTCCAGGAATTTGCACCATTCAGAAAAAGAACCAGGCGGGCCGGAGAGTTGTGCTGGACCTTCCCACCCTCAACCGCTTCTTACCTCTACAAAAATTGAAGATGGTACGCCAGATTTTATAGCGGAGACATTGTGCAAGGGAGACTGGATGTGCTCCCTGGATCTGAAGGATGCGTACCTCCACGTCCCAATTTGGCAGCCCCATCATTCTTTCCTGCGGTTCAGGATCATGGGCTACCATTTCCAATACAAGGTCCTTCCCTTTGGCCTCAACTCGGCCCCCAGGGTCTTCACCAGACTCATGAATACTGTGGCTGCCCTCCTCAGAGCGCACAGCCTCCACAAATACCCATACCTCGAAGACTGGCACGTCAGGGGTACATCCGCGGAAGCAGTTCACCACTCTTCCCAAGCCCTTATGAACACACTGCACGATCTGGGCTTTTCTCTCAATCTCAAGAAGTCGCGGCTGCAGCCCACGCAGACTCTGACATTCTCGGGCCTCATCTGGGACACGTGCTCCGAGAAGGTATTTCCATCTGAGGACAAGATCTCGGCCATCAGGAGGGCCACCACTCACTTCCTCAGCAGAGAGGTGACCTCGGCCTGGTGGTACCAGCATCTCCTGGGTCTATTGGCAGAGGTCCTATTAGCCGTCCCACACACGAGACTGAGGATGAGGAGGATTCAGCTGCACTTCATGGCTACATGGAACCAGGAGCAGAGGGTTCTCAATCCAAGATGATCAACATTCCTCCATCTCTCCGCCCGGACCTAACATGGTGGTCAAGGGACTGCAACCTACAGACGGACAAGCCCATCAGGCTTCCAACCACGCAGGTCACCATCACCACAGACTCCTCGCTCGAGTGCTCGGCAGCCACCTTGGACGATCTCTCGGTCCACGGCACCTGGACTCGACAGGAGAAGGAATACCACATCACTTGGTTGGAGCTGAACGCCATCTGGCTAGCGCTCCAAGCATTCCTTCCCCTTCTCAGGAGCAAGGTTGTACTCATCCAGATGGACAACTCAACCAGCATGTACTATGTCAACAAGCAGGGAGGCACCAGATCCCCTCCATTGTGCAGACTGGCAATCAGCATGTGGAAGTGGGCCCTGGAAACCGACACCTACCTCACGGCAGTCCACCTCCCGGGGGAATCCAACCTGGAGGCGGATAGGCTAAGCAGGTTGGGAGCGGACAATTACGAGTGGCAGCAAAACAAACTCGTTATTCAGGAGATCTTCAACAGGTGGAGTCTCTCCCAGGTGGATCTTTTTGCCACCTGGCACACCAAGAAATGCCCTCAGTTCAACCCCTGGCAGGGACACGGCCCCGGCTCCCTGTGAGACGCATTTTGGATTCAGTGGAACGGCATGACAGCGTACACCTTCCAGCCCACTCCGCTGATTCACAGAGTGATTTGCAAGATCGAGGAGTCTCGTCAGCTCAACATCATTCTAATCCCTGGTGGCCGGCGAGGCTATGGATCTCGGAGCTGCTCAGTCTCTCGGAGATGCCTCAGATTCACCTTCCAACAGGCCCAGCACATCTTCTGGCGCAGCAGGGTCATCCACCCCGCACCACAGAAACTAGCCCTCACAGCGTGGTTCCTGAGCAAGTAACACTAAGGCACCTCAGCCTCTCACAGGCTAATCTGGAAATCATACAGGGCACACGGCGCAAGGCTACCAGTGCCCAGTATAAAAGTAAATGGACCAGGTTCTGCCACTGGGCAGGCTCCAAGGGAATCGACCCCCTGGCACGTCTTTTGGATGACGTGCTCTCCTTCTCGGCGCTCCTCACCCATTCTGGCGTGCAGGTGGACACCTGCCGCACTTACCTCGCAGCCATCAGGGCTTACAGGAACTCGGAGGAGGGGTTCTTCTCTTCTTCCAATCCGATTGTCAAGAAAGATTTGACGGGGCTCGCAAGGCTCTACCGACCCATCCAGAGGCCACACCCCGTGTGGGACCTGAACATAGTCTTGGGCGACCTGGCGCACAAACCGTTTGAGCCACTGGCGTCCGCTGACATCAGGCTAGTCACCATTAAGACGGCCTTACTAGTACTAGTCAGCCTCACCTCGGCTCGCAGAGTCAGCAAAATCCAGGCGCCGGTCGCCTCAGAATCATATACTACCTTTCCGAGGGACAAAGTAGTCCTGCGGACACACCCAGCATTTCTGCCTAAGGTGCCATCTGCTTTCCATTTGTTTTTTGCTGATCCTAAGGATGAGGCACAGAGAGTTCTGCACTGCCTGGAAGTCAGGCATGCCCTGAAATTCTACCTTTACAGGACCAAGGGCTTCCGCAAATCAGACGCCCCGTTTATCACTTTCGGACGTGCAAGACCAGGCTATCAGTCCTCCAAGGCCTCCATATCCCGCTGGATGGTCTCGGCCATCAAAGAAGCATACGAGGGCCAGCACAAGCCGCTTCCGGCGAACATTCACGCCCACGCAGTCAGGGCCAAGGCAATGGCCATCGCATTCCAGCGCCAGGCCCCTTGGCAAGTCATAAGAAGGGCGGCCACTTGGGCCACTCCCTCGGCTTTCTGCAAGCATTACTGTCTGGATGCCTGCTCTAGATCGGATGCAGCTTCTGGACAGGCAGTTCTCAGGAACCTATTTGCTTAAGGAGGTCTCCTCTCCATCCTGGGGCTACATTCAATTGTAATTGCCCATGCAGTATGGAGGAAAGGGGACAGGACTTAAGAGTAATTATAACTTACTCACCGTAGTAACGCACGTACTCTTAGTCCCCTTTTCTCCATACGTCCCACCATCCTACCCCCTAATACTGGTGTCATTAGGCAGTGTTAACTTTATTGTCGATGCGGCAATGGGGACTGAGGTGCACGGCCTGAGGGCGGATTCAGGGCAGCGCATGCTCTCAGTGCCGCACCCCACTGCGCCTCTAAATGTAAAGGGGAACAAGTTTTGTTTCTGGTGAAAACGGTTCCGTCTCCCGTCCCTTGGAAGGGACGCCCATGCAATATGGAGGAAAGGGGACTAAGAGTACGTTAATAACTAAAGTGAGTAACTTATAAGTTATGACCTACTCTCTTGAGATTCTCTTCCTTTCTACATAATTCACAAGCTTTGTTCTCTTTATTGTTGATAGGCAGAATTCTCATAAATGGCTGATTTCCCTTACCTAATGAGTCCCTCCGTGGAAAGCATAAAGCTCATTAAATGGTCCGGCAGAAGTTCTTGTCTTTTCCTCCTGCATCTAAAACTTTTTATCCAAGCGTCTACTGCAGCAGTCAAACCTATGCAGATCAATGCATATGGAAGGTAAGTCCTTGCATCAAGCAGCCTTGGTTTGAGAATTTTGAATCAATGATTCTTGTACTTTTGGCCGATACCCATATTCACTATGGAACACGGGCAGGTAGGCACTTGGATCCCCCTCGCCCCATGATATTTAGTCAAAATTTACACTGAAGAAAACTGGCTTATACCTGCTGTATTTGTGCAGACATTCTCTCGACTGGCCTTCCACTCACATTCAGACACATTGAAGATATTCTCCTATTTAGAATGTCTGTAAACATTTATTTTCCCTAGTAATTCATTGGTTCCCGGCATATGAGACCTTAGATTTATCTGGGTTAGCTAGTGGTAGAAGGCTGTTTAGATGCCCACAGTATGCGCTACAAACTAGCTAACATAACAGAACATGCAGGGCCCGTTCATCTCATGCTAGAAGGTATGAAGGTATGAAGACAGCAAAGCAACTGCTCAAGGCTGGGCTGGACACAGCTGGAGGGATAACACTCTTTGGTCACAGGCCCCATGGTACAGTGCGATCTTTGCTTGAGAACATCTGGGTTGATGCTGTCCTCCATTCTAAGCTGATGGGCATGCCATTCAATGCCATCAACCTATTTGGGAGCAAAGCCTAAGATTCATTTGAAAGGTTAGCTCCTTCCAGGGGCTGCAGCCAAGTCTTTAGGGCTGTCCATCTCTAGGCCACCTCTGCATCTTTTGTTCCCTCTACCAAGCAACGCTACAGACATTTTTCTTTCCAATGGATGGGGTTCTCTGGCTAGGGCCAACAGTGGCAGCTTAGGTTTTTCTTGTACCTCAAAAAAAAGGGTGCACGCCTGGGGGGGTGAGGGGGTAACTAGTTAATCTCAATGTCCTCCACTGCTTCCAATGCAAAACCTCTCCGTGTCCTCCTTTACCTATCTCTCCCTGGCCTGTCAGGGACAGCCTCCAACCTTTACATCAGAAATGGGAGGGGGTTACATCACATTGTAAGTTTATCTGAATCCTTTCCGAGGGATGTTGTCTGCCATTCCTGGGGAATGCCGAGTATTACTAGAGGAGATTTAATCATTTCCAATCTAGGGGGTTTTGGAATATGTTCCCTCTTTGGAGCTCGATCAGGGCTTCTATTCCAAGTATTTGCTGGTTATGCAGATGGATGGAGGGGTCTCATGCCCCCCTTGGATCTGAGGCTCCTCAATAAATTAACCAGGAAGGACACATTCAGAATTATATTTCTGGCCCAGATCTTTTAGGTCCTGGGACTTCAGTTTGGGTGGTATTCTCAGATCTTCAGGATTCCCACTTTCTTTTACCAATCCATCACAAACATTGACAGTACTTGCAGTTCTTTTTCGTTTAAACTCACTAGCAGTGTATTACTTGGGTTGATCTTGGCTTCTGGAGTTTTAACAAAGGTGATTGCAGTGGTGGCAACCCATATTCATAGGGAGAAGATCTGTCTTTCCATAACTCGATGACTGGCTCATTCATGCAAGAACAGACGACTGGGCCCTTGCTCTTTTAGAAGAACATGCCACTCGCTGCCTTTGATGGCCTTCTTTCTGAAACAGAACATCTTGGTTGATTCCATCAAGAGAATTCCAGTTCATTGAGGCTGTCTTTGAAAAGGAGGCGCAGAATGTTTTTCCACCACAGAAGAGGATTGAAAACATCCAGGTTACAGTTTAGCAGTTTTCACAGCTTGAGAGAGGCAGGACATTTCTCCAGCATTTCTGGATCTTCCCAGTTTGTCAGGATTTGGATGAGTTCTATTGAATTGAATACTCACACAGAATCCTTATCCAAGAAATATTCCCAACGCTAGCCAATTTTCAAATAGTTTTCCACACCATGGCGCTCAGTGCCACTCTATGCCGACTCCCATCAACCCCAACTACTCCATGGCTTTGGAATCGATGCCATTCTCAGTATCTATAGAGCACGCCATGCCACCTGATCTCATTTTTATTTTAGCATGCTGTTTCAGATTGACATCTCTTCAGAGACACATTTTTACTGCGCTATGCAAGGACTTCAGGCATCAAGTCCTCTATGAACTGCAGAGCCAAAGTGTGACCATGACATGAAATGCCTTTTGATGCTTGGGGGTCTGACAACAAAATGATGATTCTAGTTAGGGCATGCACCAGAAGGCTCTAAGGGAATGGCCAGAAAAGCTCTTTGTTGTCCTTCAAAAGGGCAGTTATCAACCCTCTTTGAAATCTCTGATTGATACCCCTTCTAAGTGTCCTCAAGCCTCAGAGGGAGAAACGAACATCTGTTGATTCACCAGGCACCAAGGAGCTGGTGGAAACCCAGCCTTAAATCAAAGAGAAAGAGCCCAGGATGGAGAAGAAAAAAGAGAAAACATGGGACGAGGCCCAGCTCCCAAACCAATGGGTTGACTATGCCAATGGCTCTTCACAGGACTCTTCACTTAATGGGAAAAGCTGACACTGAAAAGACGACACTGGTGCTCACTTGCCAGAGAACCCTTTCCAGAACAGGCTACTCTTACCGGCTTTGTCCTCTGACCTTTCAGATAATAGCAGCATTGATGCTTCACCGTGTTAGGCAGAATTATATGCAGTACCCTTTGGGAACACCACACACAATTAAAACTACAAGTGACAGTACAAATTCACCTTTGGTACAAGCCTGTACTACACAGTTAAAGTGGTAGCAGTGGCGGAGCAGCCAGACTTATCTCAAGAGTAAGTGAGCAGTATCAGATAGTTACACAAAGGACAGCAATTACTATGATTCAGGCAAACATTGACTCAAAGTTTTCAAGTAAAAGAATATACATTTATTTCACTCTTCAGTTGTATAAGATTACACTATTATAAGCAGTTCAAAAATCACTTTCTTAATAACCACACCACTTCCCTTAAATTCCAGACAAGTTAAGCTCACGAAAATGAAGTGGGAGCAAAATGGCACTCTAGCAATTTAAAAGGGAGGGAAAGTCAAAATCAAACCAACAGGTGAGTACTCAGGGCAATTGAACAAGAGGAACTACAGTGATAAAATCAGGTAGAGAAGGCCTAAGCCCAAAGTCAATGGGTCGAAAGTCTTTTGCTCAAGATAATACAGTTCAGGGTAGTTTGAGGTAAAGTTCGTGGCATGGTTTACGGACGTGGTTGGTTGATAGAAAAGTTAGTTCAAAGAGAAGAGAAGGACAAGCCCTCGGGTTGGAGAAAGATCTCAAATACTTTCACCGTGGTTGAACGAATCAAGCAACCGGATTTGCACAGTACCTTAAACGGAGAGGGAGCTGTAGCTGAGGCGGACGCTCCTGGTAGTTCCTGCAGGCTCACGGTTCCTGAAGGGACTGTCGGACTGACATGAAGTAGGAAGACTGGAGGGTCCTGCACTCCCCAGGGAAGAAACCAGCAGCAGAGCAAAACAACAAATAAGATGCACTCCTTAAAACCCAAGCAGGGTCCAACCTTCCTGGCTGTCCGGCCCACTGTAGCTCTGTACAGCAAATTCGACCAGAGGAGGGGTCCTGGCTTGCAGTTTGGACAAACTGGTTGGTCCCACGAGCTCAAGGGAAGAAGTTTCCTGGAGGATCTTCTCTGTCATTGGATTCTGAAGATTCGGACCTGCAGCAGGGCTTCACCGGGCGGTTCAGTCGTTGTAGGGGTTCCCTTCCATCAGCTCCTCGTTGGTTCTTTCGTTCCAGTGGCGAATCTGCCTTTCCAGTCCCAGAGACCTGCTTTTAATGCAGTTTTCCCCCATTCATACAGCCTGGCCGTCAATCACACAGCAGGGTGGCTGTCCCGGCAAGGACAGTCCCCTTAGCCAATCAAACAGGAGTGCGACTTGGGTTACCAAGGGAACCCATGGCAGGGGTCCGAAGATCCCTCCCTCACATCCTGCCTATCCAGACTTTCAGGCGCCTTAAGGAGGGCTTCTGTGCAGAAGCCCACGAAAAGACGGCGAACAAAAGAATCATCCCCGGTTCGGCGCGCAGAGAAAAACACGAGAAAGACTTTAACAAAAAGAAATGGCAAATAAACCCAGCCGGAGCCAAAGTAAAATGTATCTGGTCAAGCGGGTTTCTTTTTGAGGCTAATATAATAGCCTAAAACAATACCACGTTTATATAAGATAACCGCGGTAGAAAAGTTAGGGTAGTTACCACAGCCACCAGCCAAGTCTTGATGTAAAGGGAGCGAAACAAGGCTCCAAGAGACACAGACAAAAAGGGATGAGTTAACCCTTTCCAATACTCCATGTAAGATGTCGTGTACTGGGTCTGTGGTTTAAAGTGACTAATAATAAAGTTAATGCCAACTTTACCTTTTCTAGGGGACAGTAGTCAGCCCCAGAAAATTGAGTCAGTGGGAAGTCTCAAAGACAACCCTGTGTCACTGCACTGAAGGTGCTGTGTAACACACATGAAAAATATGAGGCCATGGAGAAGGTGAGGCTCCAGTGCTCAAGATCACACAAAAAGTGAAAACACACACAGCAAAACACATGTAAGAGTGGGAAAAAGGCTCACACTCTTACCAGGTGAAAAGAATAAATCCTAGAAATGATGTCGTGTACTGGGTCTGTGGTTTAAAGTGACTAATAATAAAGTTAATGCCAACTTTACCTTTCCTGGGGGACAGTAGTCAGCCCCAGAAAATGGAGTCAGTGGGAAGTCTCAAAGACGACCCTGTGTCACTGCACTGAAGGTGCTGTGTAACACACATGAAAAATATGAGTCCATGGAGTAGGTGAGGCTCCAGTGCTCAAAATCACACAAAAAGTGAAAACACACACAGCAAAACACATGCAAGAGTGGGAAAAAAGGCTCACACTCTTACCAGGTGAAAAGAATAAATCCTAGAAATCCAGCAAAGCTGCTGAGGGACTCATAAGGAATTGGAAATCACCGGAGCTAGACTTAATGCAGGATGTGCCATATGTTCAGCTCAAGCAAGCAGCCTACAGGAAAACCATTCCCAGGGTGGTGGAATCTTTGGGAGTTTTCTGCTCTACATTAGTCACTCAATACAGTTGCAGAGACATCTTTGACAAAGGGTAGCCCAAAGAGATCCTGTTGCTATTTAATTCTGTCATAGAAAATCTGGTTAGAGCACTCTAGCAATATCCAAACTCCATTTCGGCTGTTGATCTGAAATTGGTGAAGAAATGCTTGCCGGCCCCCCTCCGGCTTTGATTTCCTTTCTACAAACCCCACCCCAGAAACCCTTGCAAGCCACCACAGTGGGTCTTAGCCACCACAGTGGGTCTTATCATCTCTGCCTTTTTTCCCCTTCCTTCTTGCTGAGAAACTAAAACAAAATGGATGTAATGGGCAGAAAAAAGGGACTTTTTTTCTACAAATATTTTTTTTAATTAGTTTTTTCATACCACAGCACAACATCACAGTTAAATACCACAAAAGTATAAAGCCCGAAGACCCCGAACAATCGCCCCTCTGGACCATGGTACTGATAATCCCACAGCCCCGCTAATATATAGGAATCTATCTATGTTACCCTATTTGTCTCATATCTTAATGAATTTGGAGGGGCACATCCTGGACCTGTATACTCGGTCTTCCATTGCTCTTTGTCCACCGTCCATTTGGAGAATTTGGGAGCCTCTCTCGTCCCCCAATGCATAGCGATGTTCTGCTTAGCCACTATTAGCGCATTTGCAATGAATAGTTTCTCGTAATGAGAATAGGCTCTGTTCCCCCACCCCCCATATGCCCAACAACATCAACGCAGGTACCACTGGCACTGACTGGCAGAAGAAAGTTTGCTTCAGGTAGGCTAGTCCGAAGACCGGTCAAATCTATGTGCCTTAGCTAGGGAGTGCAGATGCTGCGGGAAACCTCAAAGATGGGGAATTGAGGGAGGGTTTTAACGCCTTTGTGAAAGTTGGAATAGAAGCTGCTTGCCCTATATTGCATCAATCCTTGACACTCCTGACTGCATGGCCAGATCTGTGAGCACAGGATGTATGGTTCTAAGATGTTTGTGGCTAAGAAAAGTCTGGGTTTTTCCAGGATGTTCAGGGAAAAGCTTATAGATATGCCTTTTGATCTGAGTAATATTTTCAGAGCCAAAGCTATGGAATCCCTAGAGAAATTCAAGGAGTCCAATGCAATATTTATGACCAAGACTTTTGGCCTAGCAGTAGAGCATCCTTGTTCTGCGAAAGAGAAGGACCCTGAATTGGCAGTGGATGGCCCCAGCCATGAACCTCAGGTACTTCCTGTGTTTTAGATGCACATGAAGGATCCAGTGGCACTAAAGAGTCATGCTCTCTACAGCTGGTGTCAGACAACATACACTATGCTTATCACATGATGCACAAACTACTCTTCACCCTCAGAATTCCCACATATTGCTCTCTCAACGCCTAAAGTTTATTTAAAAGGCTCCCCAACCCCCGTGGACAGTGTATCAAACATCAACCAGATATTCTGTGTTTTCTACTACCAGTCTCTCATTCCGGCCTCAGCCTTCTTGTGTCTCCTTGTCCTCATGGCATCATGTTACTTCCTGGTGTGAGACATTTGGATGCATACGAGGTGGCTCCATTGGCCAGTCACGTTTGATAATTTAATTCTGTATATTTAAATAGTACTCCTCTATAGTTTGAAGCACTTGCCCCCTTAGGTCATTGTTACCTTGTTTTGTCCCTGGTATATGTCCCACTTCTCCAGCATGGGGTCTTGTATGGATTCACATGCACATGAATATTCCCTGCGGTCAGGCTGGGAATCCTCGGTAAAAAGAAAGCAATTTAGCTTTATACTTTAAACTGCTGAGAGGCCACCAGGAGGGGCAGGTAAGATGGCTGCCTGATCCATAAGTTCCCCGTATGGCCCTGGGAGACACGCAGAGTTCTAAGAGAAGAAGGAACGCTCCCCCCTCTAATTGTGGATAATCAGCCTTGTGAACCCACGGGGAACCCAGAGACACCCGCCCGAGACCTGGGGCCTCGCTGGACTCGGAGATATTCATCGAGCTCTTTGGCGCCTTCCCCTCCCCCACCCGGCCTGGCAGTGCACGCCAACAGGAGAGCCCGCAACTGCCTCGTGCTCGTCTGCGGAAGATCCCCGCGATGCAGCCTGCGCATCTGCCGGGCTGCCCACACCACGCCTGAGACACGTGGTGATGGATTCGGAGCACCTCCCGGCACTGGGCCGTAAGTCCTCCTGTCGAGGGAGCTTGTGCGTCCGGCACGACACAAAACGAAGGAGCGGGCCACAGCACCATAAGACTGAAAGCCCGCCAAGGCCCCTGCTGCCAGGAGGGGCTCCCACAGCGTTGCTCGAGCTTTCATCACCCCCGCCGGCGGGGCTCTCGGCCTGCCCGGGCCTTGGCGGGAGCGTGCCCGGGCCCCTCCTCCTCCTCTCTACGTCTAGCTGGGCCCCAGCATTACTCGGCACCAGGTGAGTGTGGTGGGTGGAGCTGCCACTGGGATCACCCAGCCGCCGCTGCAGCTCTCCCTGAGCTGCCCTCCCCAGGCCCGGGCCGACGTGGGAGTGCGCCTGGGCCCCCCCCCCCAGTCTGTCAACACCTCAGGAGAAACTGGTTGGGACAACCACCCGCAGCACATGGAGACTGAATGAGCCCGCCCTCTCCAGTTAAGGGCCACATACAACACCCCAATAAGGGCGACCCTCGCCCCACCACCTTACCCCAGCTCCTCAGGGATAGCTCCTGATACTGGCACAGACACCTGGACCAGGGCAGACACCCCGGGCCACCAAAGTAGGAGGTGATTAATAACATTGAACTCAGGGGTGTAACCAGGTAACTGCCCTGGGTCCCTAACATACTGACACAGAGGATATTGGACTACCCTCCTGGGCATCGCAGGGAGACTAGCCCAGGAAGACTGAAAGGGCACAACACACCGGTGGCTGTGGAGTCGGGCCCTGGGGGCTATCTGAACCCTCAACAAGCGAAACAAACCATAAGGACTGGCCTACCATATAACGTGCTGCGCGAGCCGATGTGAACCTGGGGGGGTGAGTTCCGGATCCAGGGCGAAACCACTGGAGGCGCCGAAATAACTATGGAGGTCTTGGGAGAGAAGCACCCTATGAGCTGGAAAGAAACCCTAGCGAAGTACCAATTTACACCTGGAGACTCAACAATGGAGACCGGACCCTCATCCGCCCAGGCCCCCGACATGAACACCATGCAAAACAACATTCAGACAATCCTTGAAGAAATTAGAGGAATGAGAACAGACATGGGAACCAAGCTGGCCGACCTCACTTCCAAGGTCTCCACCCTGAAGGACCAAATGGAGGGTGTTGAAAACAACCAGGTATCTACTGCCCTCCTGGAGACGCAAATGGAGGCCAGGTTTAGAGAAATACAGCACTGAGAGGGGGAACTCCGTCTCAAGGTGGACGATATGGAGAACTGCGAACGGAGAAACAACCTGCAGATTTTTGGCCTGGCGGAGGTGGAGGGGGAGACCCAGACGAGCCTAGAGGGCAAGGTGCAGGATATCGCCAGGATTGTTCTAGGAACTGATTCTGGGGAGACGGTCCTGATCGACAGGGTCCACTGGGCTGGTGGAGGTGGAAGGGGCCCACGCTCGGTCCTCGCGAAATTCCACTACTATAGAGATAAAGCAAAGGTACTCGAGAAGGCGAGGACCCTGAGAGACATACAATGCAGCAATTCCAGGGTGGCAATCTACCAGGACCTGTCCGCCCTCACGCTGCAGATGAGGAAAAATGTGCGGCAGTCACCAGGTGGCAACAGGAAAAGGGGGTCCGATATCGCTGGGGACACCCGTTCTACTTGGCATGTGAATGGCAAGGTGAGCGTCACCACCTTGTGACTGAAGACGACATCCAAAGAGCCACAGATGAGCTAGTCGGGGATACCCCGGGATCATCCAGAGACCGAAGTGTGACTGACAGGGACGCTGCCCGATCCCCACAGGGCCCTGATTTGACTCAAGGGAAGCACAAGGTGAAGGGTACCCGCAGGGGCGTAGGAGATACATAAAATCTGGGGGGGACAGGGAACATCTTGGGGACTTTGCTTTATTTATTTATTGTGTTTCAGTCAAAGAACTCGACTTTTCACAAAATTAGAAATAAAATAGCAGTACGTATTAAATTACAAATATCACTGTATAAACAAGAGAAAAGAAGAAAAGAAAACAAGAAAATTAAAGGATGCAGCAGCAAAGAACATGTCTTTGTAAGTTGCATTTCTGGATTTTTCATCTGACTATGAGCTCATGGTAAGCGAGAGGAAATAACAATTACTTCCAGTGGGCCACAGCTAGGACACCAGCTCGTTAAGAGGCAGATCTCCTGTAAGTGGACTCCTGCCAAATAAAGGAGTTGAAGCCTTTTCTACTAACTGCAAGTTGCTACTTTTTTTGTGTGGGGCAAGGAGACGTGAGTGTCTCTTGGAATGGAAGGATGGGGGTTTCAAAGAAAGAGGAAATGCATTGTCCACAAGGCCTTCTGGGGGCTGGGGCTGAAATACCTGCAACTCTCTCTTCCTAAATATCTTCCTTCCCGAGCTCTTCGCTCATCCGCCTCCAACTCCCTCAGGGTCAGTCGCTTCTCCAAGCAACGAGTTGGTGGTAGATCTCTCTCTTCGGCAGGGGCATCCCTCTGGAACAGCCTTCCTGCCTCCCTGAAACTTGAGGAGAACCATCTCCGGTTCCGGAAGCACCTCAAAACCTTCCTCTTTGCTTCTGCTTTCTCTCTTCCCTGCTGATTTCTGGATGAATCTGCACCGGTTACAAGGCCACTATTTCTGCTTACAGGCCCAGGCCCCGCCAGTTGCTCACCTACACTGCCTCCCTGGCAACCCCTGCACTTGGAGACTGTTTCTGTATCCCTACAGTCCCCCTAACCTGCACTTATGCCTGCAATTACCTTGAACTTGCCACTAGCTGTCCGTTTTATTTATTCTTTATCCTACTATCCCATGTACTGCACTTTCCCCTCTCCCTGCACCTTCACACTTTTCCCTTTCCCCCTTCCCATGCACTTGCGCGATCTGAATGACACCTGGCCTAGTAGGATCATTATTTGTCTTCCCCTGTTCCCCCTCCCTTGCCTTGTCGCGCCTTGAAACACTTGTGTATAGGCGTGTTATAAATGCCATATCATATCACATCATATAAAATCTAGTTTGTACCTAAAGCCCTGTTATGGGAGTAGAGGGACCAGCTGTGTGATGTTGCTGCTTTGACTGTCCTCCGGGGTGGGGGGGTACAGCAAACAAGGAGGATGAGCGATCGCAAGCCCACCCCCTTATAAACACTCCCCAGGTCCGCGGCCGTATGTGTCGGACCCAGGGGATACCTAGTAGGTGGGGTGTATGTGGATCCAGGGGGGTGGCCAGAGGGTCAATCGGCTATGTGGGCTGCCCCACTAGCGCCCCTGCGAGGGTCGGGCCAGCCTCTCATGATGAGTCTGGTCCCTCTTATTCCATCTCATGCTGGCTCCAGAGCCTAGCCTTTCTTTGCCTTTGTTATTCTGTATGCAGAGCTGGACTCTGTTCCTTTCTCGTTTAACATTTGCTGCAAAGCCTGATCTATTTGATTCTCTCATATGTTACTAGGACGGCAGAGATGGGTCCTCTGCCCTGTTAGATTATTCAAAGAGCCCCCCTGGCCTTTCTTTTCCTCTCCCTTTTCTCACTGCTTGCTTGCTTAATACATACCTCTACCTCCTTGCTTGAACACTCAACATATTTTCCCTAACACAGCAATGGCAGCTGCAGTCTGTCTTAACTTCTATTTGTTCCGTGTCTTGAATTGGCCTCTTATTTCCGCTTTTCTGACTGCAGGGGAAAGGCATTTGCCAGTTACTGCCATGATGGTTCTACCTGGCCATAAGAGGGCTAGCCAATATTGGAAGAACATGGCCATATTATGCCAGAGGCTGGCAACTGCCTTCATAATGCCTACACAAGAGACACAACTCTTGCCTTTGTTTCTAACAGTAATTCAGTGGGTGAAGAAACGTGAGAACACGCATATTGCTTATAAATGATCGGGATGATGTCACACTTGGTTAAGACATTTTGATCACACCAGGAGCTAATTTCCAGCTGCAATTAAGCGATTGCCTTTTACACTTCTGGCTTTAAATAACGTTAGTATCACCTGGAAAGCACAGAGGTTGCTCAACAGGGTTCCTGGAGCACGAGGGGTACCCTACATTTGGGCATGGATGATTGGATAAAGTCTGAAATTTGGTGGAAAAAACAAAATGTTCACTTTGGGATAGTGGGTAATAAATTCTGGGGAGATTCGCACAAGCCAGACCTCTGTGGATTCCCACGGGTGTCTTCTTTTCGGAAATGCATGGGGTGCCCTGTTTTCCTTCGTGGCTTCAACACCCTAGGCCCAAATCTGTAGATTGTCTCCCCAAACCCTTTGGGGGTATCAGAGGTTTAGCATTTTCCCTTTGCGCCCAGGTAGGTGCACCCACACGTGAGGTACCGTTTACGTCAGGACACCTGTGGGAACGCGGGAAGGTAGGACATGTAGTGCTGGCGGCGTGTTTCGGTGGGTGGCAAGAGGGAAATGTCTGTAAATGTCATGATGCCTACACCCGGGGACCCAGACCACGTCCAGCAACCCCAGAAGCAGGCATCAAGTTATCCTAAGCAAGTCCAACAACCCCTGCTAGGGGCTATTTGGGTCCATTCCTGGCGCCTATGGCACCAGGCTCATATGGAGAGTCAGTCCTGGCGCCATAGGCGCCAGGCTCATAGATTAAAACTTAACTGATGCCGACCATGTTGCAAACTTACCTGATGCCGACCACGCTGCAAGAGCTCCAAGCCAAAAGAGGCTAGGAAGGGACTACTTTACTTGGGGACTATTTTTTACTCGGGCGGGGCTGACGAGGAATACTTACCTGGGACTACTTTGGGGGCTATTTAAACACAGCCTGAAGAGCAGCACACGCTTCGCGTTATTCTGCATCCAGCAGCATAACGCTCACTGTGCCTGCAAGTCTGCATCCAGCCTTCTGCCATGCCCACCTCGAGTTTGGAGCTCCTAGAAAAAGGGAGAAAGAAGGAGAAAAGGTTAGAACAAGAGCAATACCTTTAATCCTTACCTGAATTCCCGATCCATCGCGCCTTCGAGCTGGAAGAAAGAAGTTATTTTATGCGTGTCGCCTCACCTGCTGCAGCGCCGCGCTGAACTCACCGGCCTTCGCAGCATCTTCACATTCCACCGCATCCTCCTGCATGTTCCCGCCGCACTCCGGCACCTAAAGAGAAGACAAGAACAGCAAGGTGAGCCAAGGGAATACACAGAGGAATATTAGTAACCCCCCCATAGACTTACCTGATTTTACCACCGGGGGTACTATTCCTCTTCACGGGTCGGCGCAGCTTCCACTGCATCCTAGCCGAACCCCGGCCCCTAACGGGAAACAAAAGGACAGCAAGGTGAAACAAAGGGACTAACAAGGGGAACCCACCTCACCACAATAGACTTACCTGATTTTACCGCCGGAGGTATTATTCCCCAAGACTTCATACTTTCTCTAAGCGCCTGAATAAGGGAGAAAGCAACAGGTTACATATTGACATTATTTTATCGAACTGTGTTGGAAAATACAAATCCTTACCAGAATACTACCGGTTGCCACGAGGAACTCTTCATTAGGGTCAAGCTGCAACCTGCAAGGAATCGGACAAGAGTGAAAGTCAGGCATTTGAACTCTTACAAAGTTTATACTTACGGCGTCTTGCCGGGAATCTCTGAGTCAATATTGTTCTGGAACTCACCAATTCCTTGGAGCCAGTGAAGCAACTGGTTATCAACGCGCCCCTGCGCTCAATGCAGGATGGAGAGCTCATCTTTTCAAACCATCAGGTGAGACTGTAAGAGGGGACATCAAAGGCGATCTGTGGGGAGAACAGCAGGAGTAGGGGGGATTTACGCTCAACTCCACGGGTGTTTAATTCCCTTTCTCCATTTGCAGAAGAATATTCCTACGTGCCAAGCAAACAAAGCTAGGTGGGCCAGTCCAGTCCGTCATCTCGGCCCTAGGCGTCACATTGGTGGAGACGGCAGCTGTCCAGTTCCGATCAACGCCTCTGTGGGAGCCAGGTGAGCGTAACAGAACGGGAAGCCTACCCACAAATTCCCACCCGGGCGTTATGGATACCTCAGAGACTGACCAATTGGCCCAATTACTAGGGGAACTGAGGGCTGAAGTGCATTCCGCCTGTCAAGAAACCAATGCTCTTAGGAGAGAACTGATTTTGTCAAAGGAGCGAACTGATGACCTTGCTAGGCAACTATTGCAAAGCCAGGCTGGACAAGCACCCCTACCTGGTTCTGGGGGAAATCCAGCTCCTGTGTTATCGAGTAAACCTGTGCAAATAAACTTACCAGGAAATATACCATTAGCTCCACCCCGAACGCTTTGCCGGAGATCCCAAAAGGTTTGCCGTGTTTATGAACCAATGCCGCTTGCACTTTTTATGCAGACCTGGAGCCTTCCCAAACGATCAAGCCATGGTAGCCTTTGTATTGTCATATCTCAGCGGCAGTGCAGCTGATTGGTCAATTCCACTAGTTACTCAGGATGACCCAATTCGTCGGGATTTTCAGGGCTTTCAAACGAGCATGGAAAGACTATTTGCCCGGCACTCCCAAGGACAGGCCCTGGATAACAAACTTTTGGCCCTACGACAGGGTAACCAGGACCTTATATCCAACCTTTAATAGGTTGATCGTGGAAACTGGATGGCCTGAGGTAAAACGAATCACGTTTTTTCATCGAGGGCTTCGAGGAGAACTCAAGGATGTCTTCGCTCAAGTCGTGAACCCACCTCAAGACTGCGCTGAATATATAGACTTAGTAGTCCAGTTAGATCACAGACTTCAGAACAGAAAGGCTGATCGAGCCAAGTTTGAGAATCGGGTGTTGGTCAAAACCCACGCTAACCCCAAAGGAGCAGATGCTTCAGAACCCATGCAAATCGGAGGGGTTAAAGGATCCTTAACCCAGAAGGAAAGAGAAAGGAGATGGCAAATGCAATTGTTTCTATATTGTGGAACTTCTGGGCATTTTTACTACGGGATTGCCCTGTAAAACCACCCAAGAAGGTGGTAGGAGCTGCTGATAAAAGCCATATGGAGTCAGACTCGGGAAACAACCACGCCCGACAAGCGTAGAGGTCCGCTTGCCGAGCTTGAAGAAGGATACTCAGACCTCGCATTTCATCATACCAATGGTCCTCATAGATCCAGGGCAGCCATCGCGTATGCACGCAGTAAGGGCATACATTGATAGCGGGGCCATAGGAAACTATGTGGACTATGAATTGGCTTCCAGGATGAATCTACCTCTCTGCCGGAAAACCACCTCAGATGTCATCACCACAGTCAATGGAATTGAAATTGCCTCTGGGCTTGTAACTCATTCCACCGCAGAGATTACACTATTGGGTCAGGATGGGCATCGAGAGACTATTGTGTTTGCTCTAATCAAAGCCCCACAGTTCCAAATAATACTGGGGCTACCTTGGTTGGAAACACATAATACTTGTATTAATTGGCGAGAGAAGAGAATAACCTTCCCGGATTGTGCACAAACCTGTTACCCAAAGAAAAGTCAGAATGCAGGCCTGGCCACAGTAACCACAGCAGTCATGCAACTACCTCCAGAATACCAAGAATTCCAGGATGTCTTCCAAAAAGAACAGGCAAACACCTTACCTCCTCACAGATCGTACGATTGTCAAATCGATCTCATACCCGGTGCACAACCCCCTTGTAGCAGGATCTATGCCCTTATGGAACCTGAGAACCTTCACCTACGACAATACTTAGACCAGTACCTTGCCAATGGCTTTATTCGCCCATCCAAGTCCCCTGCATCTTCAGCTTTGTTTTTTGTGCCCAAAAAGGAAGGTGACCTCAGAACGTGCATAGACTACCGCGCATTGAACCAGATAACTGTTAAGAACCGATACCCATTGCCTCTGATCCCTGAACTACTAGACCAAGTGAAGGACGCTTGTATATACACTAAATTAGATCTCCGGGGGGCATACCATCTGGTACGTATAAAAGAAGGTGACGAATGTTAGACTGCTTTCCGCACTAAGTATGGGTTATTCGAATACCAGGTGATGCCTTCCGGGTTGTGCAATGCACCAGCAGCCTTCCAATACTTCATGAACGATGTCCTTCGTGAACTCATTGACGTTTGTGTTGTTGTATATATCGATGATATTCTAGTATACTCCTCTTCAGAATCTGAGCATGTGAAGCATTTCCGAGCAGTCCTTGAGAAATTGCGCCAGCACAAACTATATGCAAAACTGGACAAATTTGTTTTTCATGCCACAGAAGTTAAATTCCTTGGGTTTATCCTGACCCCAAAGGGAGTCTGAATGGACTCACGAAAGGTGGACGCAATCCTTAAGTGACCATCACCAAGTTCAGTTAAAGGAGTACAAAGCATGCTCGGCTTTGCCAATTTCTACCGCAGATTCATCCCAGATTTTTCACATGTTGTACATACATCCCATCACAGCACTCTTGCGAAAAAATAAACGCTTTATGTGGACTGAAGAAGCTGAAAATGCCTTCTAAGAGCTGAAAGCGAAATTCACGTCTGCACCTGTATTAAAGCACCCGCGCCCTGAACTTCCATACATAGTGGAAACCGATGCATCCAGTCTAGCCATGGAAGCTGTCCTGTCTCAAAAGGACCCTGAAACTGGCCAGCTTCATCCAGTAGCATTTTGGTCCAGAAAGTTCTCGGCACCCGAGTTAAACTATGCGGTTATCGACAAGGAGTTATTAGCCATTAAATCCGCCTGCAAGGCTTGGTGGCACTATCTTCTCGGTGCCAGGCATACCATTACTGTGATCACCGATCACAGGAACTTACAGTATTTAAAGACAGCCAAGGCCCAATCGTCACGTCAACTCCGATGGGCATTGTTCTTTGCCGAGTTTGATTTCGTAATAACCTATCGACCAGGTTGTAAGAATGGTAAAGCAGATGCCTTATCCCGAATAGGGATGGGAGAGGCAGAAGTGAACCCAGAACCAGTACCTATAATTTCCGAACAAAGAATTCTTGGCATGACTACTCTACAGACACTAGAGGACATTCAGGTAAAGATCCAGCAACTCTTTGATCCTACAGCCCTGCAGGACTGGGTAAAAAAAGGCCCGGACTACTCTGTCACCAATGATCTGCCTTATTACCAAGGGCGGCTATTTCTGCCACAAAAGGAACTACAAGAGCTAGTCATTTCCCGTTATCATGATACCCTAATGGAGGGGCACCCAGGTATTGCAAAAACTGAAGCTAAAATTAAGACAATTCTGGTGGCCCACCTGGCGAAAGGATATTAAATCATTTGTGATGTCTTGTGGCATTTGCGCCCAAAACAAAAGTCAAAAGAAAAAACCAGCTGGACTCTTGCAACCTTTAGACATTCCACCTACACCATGGCACACCTTATCGTTAGTCTTTATTACTGATCTACCCCCATGCAATGGATTTAACACCATTCTAGTTATTGTGGATCTTTTTTCCAAGATGTCCCACTTTATTCCTTTAAAGGGATTACCTTCAGCTTCAATCCTGGCGAAGGAGTTCCTCGACAACATTGTTGGCATACACAGATTTCCGTCCATATTGGTCTCTGACCGGGGCAGTCAATTCATTTCACATTTTTGGAAAAAATGCTGTCAATTGGTGCAAATCGATGTGAGGTTATCGACCAGTCACCACCCCCAGACGGATGGTCAAACAGAGAGGACCAACCAGACTCTCGAACAATACCTGCGTTGTATCTTACATCAGACTGAGAGTAATTGGAAAGAGATTCTTTGGATCGCCGAATATGCATACAATAATTCAGTACACTCTGGAACTGGACAAAGCCCCTTTTATACCTTATATGAGCACCATCCTCGAACCTCAGACCTTGACTCACCCCAATACTTAGAAATGCCCGCAGTGGACCATCTGCGCCCTACGATTATACAAGCCTTTAAGGAAGCAACTACACATTTAAAACAGGCGAAAGAAAAATACAAGAAAGACAAGAAAGATGCTGATCGGCATAGAAGTGATACTCCACAATACCAGATAGGGGACCAAGTATGGTTAGCCACAAAACATATACCTCTAAAGGGAACACAGACCTTTAACCCCAGATATTTGGGACCTTACTCTATTAGGGCCATTATCAACCTGGTGGCTGTCAAGTTGGACTTACCTGCTAATATGCGAATTCACCCCGTCTTTCATGTGTCACTTTTGAAGCCAGTGCAACCAGGGACAAGACTAACCAAGCCACCAGACCCTATCCTTGTAGACGGAGAACCCGAATTTGAAGGTAAGAACATCCTGGGCTCCAAGCTGATAAAGTCAAAACACTTTTATTTAATCGACTGGAAAGATTACGGACCACAGGAAAGGTCATGGGAACCTAGTGACCAAGTTCATGCACCCCGATTGGTGAAATAATTCCACCGAAATTTCCCAGACAAACCGAAACCACAGGGAAGAACGACTTTAGGAGGGGCCTTGGGGGGGGAGTGCTGTCATGATGCCTACCCCCGGGCACCCAGACCACGTCCAGCAACCCCGTAAGCAGACATCACGTTATCCTAAGCAAGCCCAACAACCCCTGCTAGGGGCTATTTGGGTCCATTCCTGGAACCTATGGCGCCAGGCTCATATGGAGAGTCAGTCCTGGCGCCATAGGCGCCAGGCTCATAGATTAAAACTTACCTGATGCAGACCATGCTGCAAACCTACCTGATGCAGACCATGCTGCAAGAGCTCCAAGCCAAAAGAGGCATGGAAGGGACTACTTTACTTAGGGAAATCTGCCCTGAGGGAAGGCTACATAAGGTGCCCCCATCCACTTAGTGTGGGGGAGAGGGGCACCCCCCTTTCAAACACAAAAAATCCTGGTGGTCTAGTGGGCCCCCCACCCAAAACAAGTTATAATATATATATATATATATTTGTTTTGCCCTTCCCTAGGGGCAGATGGGCACATGTGTGTGACCATCTGCCCCCAGGGGGTGTGGCAAAACGTACTGCCCCAGGCTTGGGGGGCGAGGTGGCTCTGCCAATATTTGCAGTGGCCTCTCCCCTCACCCCAAATGGATGGGGGCATCTCATGTACCCCTTCCTAGGGGCAGAAATCTTCTGCCAGGGAGGGCTACATAAGGTACCCCCATCCACTTAGGGTGGGGGGAGAGGGCCACCCACCTTGCAAAAATCCCTGGTGGCTAATGGCCCCACCCGCACCCACCCCACCCAAAACTACATTTAAAAAAAAAATGATCTTTCTTTTTTTGTTTGCCCCTTCCCTGGGGGCAGGTGATCATCCATCTGCCCCCAGGGTATTGCCCCCATGCTTTGGGGGCCAGGGGGGAGAGGGTAGCTTACATAGTAATATGTTCCGAAAACAAAAACTTTCAGTCCTCTTCCTGCAAGGAACACACTATAGGAGAGGGTCGGAATCGACGATAAAAGGAAGGGAGATAGGACGGAACTTCTGGGCCTCACACAAATCCTCCAAGAAGGGGGGAGTAGTCATTCTGCTGGGAAAATCGATGCATCTCACTGATATTGAGACGAAGAGGACGGAACTTCTGGGCCTCACACAAATCCTCCAAGAAGGGGGGAGTAGGCATTCTGCTGGGAAAATCGATGCATCTCACTGAAATTGAGACGAAGAGGTGTTTTGGGGGAAGGTTTCTGGGGATCAAGGGACTATCCCAGGGCGTACGCGTCACACTGGCCACTCTATACGCACCCAATGCTGGCCAAATCAAGTTCATCCATAAAGTATTCAAGGTTACAGACGAATGGGCGGCGGGCGCGATGCGATGATTCTGGGCAGAGATTTCACCCTCATTGCAGACCCCCGGCTGGATTGGTGGTCCGCTAAAGGGGTAGGGCCAAAGATACCCGCCAAGGATAACCTCGTCATGAGGGATCTCATGCAAGAATACTATTGGGTCGATGTATGGTGAAAATGTTGGCAAACTCCTGGGGGGTACACGATCTTCTCCCCCCGCACCAAACATATACCAGAATTGACCTACTATTGGTGTCAGAGGAAGGGGGGGGGGGAGATAGGAAACCCTACGGTCGAGTCAGTGACCTGGTCAGACCATGAACTTCTCGTCATGGACTGGCGACTGGAGGGCGCCCCAAAGTCCTATAGATGGCGCTGTAATGACACCTTTGTGAGAGACCAGGTATTTAAGGAATTCCTAAGGAAAGAAATAGAAGCCTTCTTTGTAACAAACGACACGGGGGATCCCAATGGCCACAGTCTGGGAAGCCGCAAAGGCTACCTTCTGGGGCCTCCTTATCGCAGAAGGCTCGAGGAGAAAGCGGGAGAGGGCACTCATAGAATCCAAGCTCCGCGAAGACCTAAGGGAGATGAGGGCACAGCTCAGCAAGGGCAATGTGGATCGTGAAAACCTTTTAGGCAAAATGAGGGAAAAGAGTTGAGCCCTACACACAGTCCTAATTGGGGAGATGGTCAAAAAAATTAGATATACAAAGCAGAGATATTACTAGAAGGGAGATAGGATCGGGACCCTCTTGGCAAACAGGTTGAGGGGGAATAGAACAGACAGACGGGTGGAGGGTATCAGCAATGGGACGGGTAATATTCAAACAAAACCCGAACAGGTAGCCAAATTATTTGCAGGCTATTATAAGGCACTATAAACTAAGCAAGTGGGGGAACCCCATGATGAAATTCAAAGATATCTTGAAGACCACCCTCTCCCCAGGCTCACAGAACCGGAAGGAGAGGCACTTGAAGGGGAAATATCGGACGGAGAAGTGGAGGGGGCTATTAAACAGTCGAAGGTGGGTAAGATTCCAGGGGGGGATGGAAACACAGCCGACTTTTTTAAACAATATCAATTGATGCTCATTCAACCGCTAACTAAACTGTTCAACCAAATTAAGACCCCAGAAACCATTCCGCCGACATTCTTGCAGGCCATGATTACGGTTATACCCAAGCCTGGTAAGGACCCGGCGGAATGTGGCTCGTACATGCCCATCTCGCTTTTGAACACAGATGCGAAGATCTTCACCAGGATCTTGGCGACGCGCCTGGAAAAGTGTCTCCCCCGACTGATCCACCCAGATCAAGTCAGCTTTGTGTTGAATAGACAGGGAGCCGACAGCATGCGCAAAACAGTACACGTATTAAGCTCAAAAGGGGTCAGAGCGGAGGGTGCTCTTCTCCTATCCATAGATGTGGAGAAGGTGTTCAACAGGGTGAGTTGGGCCTTTATGGAGGGGGTTTTAACATCCCTGGGGATGGGACCCAAGTGGAGGGGATGGATGGCCGCCCTTTACTCTAATCCTTCAGCAAGAGTGGTGGTTAATGGCGTTGAATCAGAATCCCTCCCACTGGAGAGAGGCACGAGGTAGGGGTGTCCATTGTCCCCTCTTATATATGCACTGGTAATGGAACCCTGGGCCATAGCGATCAGGGGGAACGACAAAATCCAAGGTATTAAAATAGGGGAAATCAATTGTAAAATAAGCTTGTTTGCGATGACATGCTACTATATCTCTCCAATCCATCCCAATCAGTCCCTGAGGTGTTGAATAGCCTGGAACGATATGGGACCCTCGCGGGCTATAAGGTCAATCTGGGAAAATCAGTCGCATTTATAGCAGGTCAGCTTGAGGAGGCAGAGAGGCAATACATTGAGGACTTCCCATTCTGTAAACAAGCGGAGGGGTTCTGCCACCTAGGAATCCAAATACCACCAGATCTGGCAGACCTTTTCAATGTGAATTACCCCCCTCTGTGGTTGGCAATTAAGTGAGACCTAGAGCGATGGAGGAAGGCTGGCCTCTCCCTGGATGGCACGCCTTAATTCCATCAAAATGGTTGTCCTCCCCAAGTTCCTGTATCTATTCCAGATGCTACCGACCCAGATACCGAAGCTGTTCCTCCAGGAGGTAAAGCAGGCCCTTCTCCACTGTCTCTGGGTGGGAAAATCTCACCGAATCGCCTACGAAACATTGACAGGGCCCAAAGATGAGGGAGGAGTTAATTTCCTAGACCTGGAAACCTATCATAAAGCATCACACCTGCTTGATCCTGGTCGACCACTTGGTGATGGGCCCAAAGAAACAGCGGGTGGCATTAGACAATGTGCTCTTTTCTCTGGTTACGTTAGACGAATGGCTGTGTGTCCCCAAGGCACGTATCCCGAGGAAAACTTTGAATCATCCGGTCCTGGGGGTGCTGTGGTCCATATGGAAAGAGGGGGGTTATCTTAGAAGGCTCACGACATGGCCCTCACCCCTAAGCAGCATCTGGGCCCCTCCACTCTGGGATGGAATTAACAAATCATTAGCCTTTCAACAGTGGTACAAGGCAGGTCTAAACAGGGCAGGGCAGTTATGGGTGGATGGAGTGTTTGTGTCTCTGGGAGACCTGAAGGAAGCCCTGGGCCTCGCCAACCTCTCTCCTTTCCGATACTTACAGCTTAAGGGGACCCCTTACCGAAAAGCAGATGGGGAGATACTCTCAGGCGAGACTTAACAGATTTTGAGAAATTTCTAATCACATATAAGGGGACAAAAGGGGTGATATCAAGGCTCTATGGTTTCTTGCTGTTCTCTGCCCTACGAGATCCCCCGTCTGCTCAGGTACAATGGGAAAAAGATGTAGGTACCCCCATCACCGACAGGAGATGGACCAAGATCTCTAGACAGGGCAACTGCTCCACAGCTGCGCCTCAGTACCGCCACCATTCCTTGAAACTGATTCATAGATGGCACTACCCCCCACAGAGGATAGCCAGGATGAGAAAGGGCTACGACCCTCACTGTTGAAAGTGTCACACTGAAAGGGGGGACTACGTACACATGTGGTGGAAGTGTCATGTGGCACAAACCTATTGGAGGGAGGTGCTGTCTTGGATAAAGGATGTTGACGGAATCGAAAGAACTCTATCTCCCTGGCTAATGTTGTTTGGCATCGAGGTGGAGGGTGGACCGAAGGTGAAGTACGATTACATGCTACAGGTCATGCTAGTAGCTGCCAGATCCTGTTGGGCCCAAAAATGGAAGTCACCCCGACCCACCGGGGAAAGTTGTGATTGATTTTGTATGCACTCTAATGGTTCTATTGTTGTTTTGTTGATGTCATGACCTTAAAAACTCTAATAAAATTGAATTTTCAAAAAATAAAAAATGCTGGTCTCCTCTATAGCCTATCAATGTCCTTTGGGTCATGCTGCCCCCAGCCAATGAAACTCTTCCTCTTAAGCTCCACCCCTGGTGGGCATCTTCATATTTTGACCGCAGGTTTCTAGTCCTCTTGCTTCACTCCTTGAAAATCATATTTTTGTTGCTGTTTTTCCATTTTTTCACACATTTCTTCCATCTCTTCATCTACCATCACGCAGTGACTACTGGCAGTGGGGGCCCGTTTTTGACGAAGATCGTCTCTTTCATCTTTGAATCTTCACCCCATAACTGCAGCAGGCCTAGGCTTGGGCCTACATCTTCACCTCAACAATGTCTGATGTGGCGAAGAAAAATCTATTCAGGGCCTGTGAGAGCTATGGCCAGTAGAACATCTTTGTCGGGGATCAGCACCTCAAGTGCTTTTATTATCTTCACCCGGATCACGCTGTGGACGGATGTGACATTTGCCATTCCTTCTCGTCAAAGACCAAGAAGGATCGCCACCAGAGGTTAGTGGCATGGATCGAGCAGGGGAGGGCCTCTGATGTGGCCTCTGGGCGCAGTCATGCCTCATCCAGTGCCAGCAGATCCTCTGAGCGTACTCCCTCTGATAAGAAGAGGTTGAGATCCTTTGAGAATGCTCCTTCTGGGGGGATCCAAAAGAAGGCAAAAATCCACGCTCCATCTGCATTCTCAACGGTCGCTGCTGCTACGGGACCAGGTTCTGGAAGGGGTCAGTCCCCGTAGCCATCTCCGTCGACGATTAGCCTGCTGGCTGGTGGGTTGCCTCCTCTGCGATGAAGTCACTGACCCCATCCAAGCACAAGCCGTTGAAGCACAGACCTTTTGGAGGCCCATCAACTGCCATCTTTGTCATGGTCAGTGACACGAGCCCCGTCGACGACAACCTCGTCCACCATGACCGCCACTTTGTCAACGGCCTCTTTGTCAGTGACCAAGACCACTCACTGCCCAGTCGACGACCCCGACGACAAAGTCAGGAAAACCAGCTCTTCCTTTGGCGACGAAAAGCTTGTCAGCGACCATCGTCTCAACCTCCACGGCGACTGCTCCTAGAGTCTCTTTGCCGCACAGACCTCCGTCAACGGTCACGACCACGACCTCCTCGTCAGCAGCACGTCTTCCTATTTAGCAAGTTCCCATTGTGGCCTCCTTCCCGAAGGACTAGGGTAGAGTGAGAGACTTGCTTCCAGCAACAGATTTCCTACCTAAGCCCGCTAAAGCGGCTCCTCTGGTTCTCGTGGGATTTCTGAGGAAATCTGTGCGTATCTATACCAGTTCTGAGGACGATCTTCTGGAAGATTCTTACTCAGGCCAAAGTAGGGGGACAAGGACCCATGCCTCAGGAGGGATTGCCATCCCACAAGCCCTACCAGCAGTTTGGCCCTCCAAGGGGCTTGAACCCGGCTCCTGCTGCACCATTTGCCCCATCTTCTGCACCAAGAGATATGTCACTGGACATCCTAACCACCTTGCATACTTTGGTTGAAGAGTTTCAACAGCGGCTGCCGGCTGCTCCTCTTGGCCCAAGAGCGAGAGCAAGGCCAACGACACACCGGACGCTAAAATGTATACCAATGGCCGATACAAGTGAAATAATGATACTCACGTGGAATATCCAAGGCCTGAACTCGCCAAGAAAGCGTAAATCAGTAGAACACAGACTGGGTCAGTTATCGGGCGACATCGTACTGCTCACCTATTGCAGGAAGACGAATCCCGAGTAAGATTCAATAGATATAAAAAACAGAGCATACTTCGCCTCCTCCGGACAGAAGAAGAGAGAAGTTGAAATTCTATTAAGCGACAAAGTTCCACTATCAAAAATCACCATAAAAAGAGACCCGGAAGGCCGCTTCCTCCTTCTAAAGAGCCTGTTTGAAGAACTTCCTATAATCATTGTCTCAGTTTACGGCCCCAATATATCTCAGGCCAACTTTATCGCAAACCTAATTCCGACCATTCTAGCTTTCCGCGAAGGCCATCTGATAATAAGTGGAGATTTCAACTGCATGCCAAACCCACAAATAGATAAAACTCTGCCCCCTACGAACACAGACTTCGTGCAAGCACTAGCAATAGCCAAATTGCTAAGAGAAACGGAATCCATCGATGCATGGAGGCTATTCAATGGCACCGCAAGGGACTACACTCACTACTCTTGTGTGCATAAAGGCTTTTCAAGAATTGATCTCATACTCTTATTGGGAGTCCTGTTCCCATGTCTTACGTAGAAATCCACACCTGCATGATATCGGACCACGCTCCAGTATCCGCAAATCTAGTTATCTCAGGCCAAAAACAGCCGTTTCAAAGGCATTGGAAACTTAACGACTCATTGCTATTAGATGAATGCATCTGAACGGAAACTGAAGAAACTATCTCCAATTATTTCAAAGAAAACACGACGGAGCATTCTCCCATCAACTTCATCTGGGATGCCTTGAAAGCGGTCGTCCGGAGTCACACTGATTAGTGCCGGGGCAGAACAGAGAAGAGTCTCGAACATCATGGCTGCTAAACTGGAAGGAAAAGTAAGGCAATTAGAGAACAAACTGAAATCACACAACTCCAGAAAAACATAGAGAGCCCTGAGGAAAGTGAAAACAGCGCTGGAGATGCATTGCGCCGACCGCACAGCGAAAGCCTTAGCATTTACAAAGCAATTCTATTACAGCAAAGGGAACAAAGCAAACAAGGTCCTAGTGCAAAAACTGAAAAAAGTCTGCACCCAAAATAACATTTTGAAACTAAGAAGGGAAGATGGACAAATGCTCTACTCTGATACAGAAAAAATCAAAGAGCTACTGAAGCACCACAAATCAATCATGTCCGGAGAACCCACGGCACTAGAAAATCTAGCAGAATATCTAATCCCCATGCCCTCCCGGGACACTACCCTGTTGGACTCCCTAGAACTACCCATCTCTACTGAAGACATCATAGATGCCATCAAATCTCTCAAATCAGCCGCCCCGGGCCCTGACGGATTACCCGCAAATTTCTACAAAAATACGCCAGAATTCTAGCACCTCAGATGTTGGCCCTATTTAACTCTTTCCTTACCTCAAAGTCAACAACCGACTCAATGGCTGCATCCATCACAATCCTGCTACACAAACCTGGAAAAGACCCCGAACTAGCTGCCTCTTACCGGCCTATCTCACTCCTGAATATCGACGGGAAGATTTTTGCCAAAGTACTGGCCAACAGACTGGCACCAGCCCTACCAACCCTAATTGATCAAGACCAAACGGGATTCATCCCCGGGAGAAGTACCCATGACAATATTAGAAGGACGATCGACATTATCGAGAGCGCCCCAAATTAAAGGTAGGAATGGCCGCCATATCCTTAAGACACAGATAATTCCTTTGACCTGGTTGACTGGGGTACATCCGGGCAGTCCTGACACACATGGGCTTTGGGCCGAACTTTATCACATGGGTAATGGCCAACTATCATTCTCCCACCACACAGCTGCGGGTCAACGGCAGAAGGTCTAGCAAAATCCACATACCCAGGGGCACTAGACGGGGTTGCCCACTCTCTCCCCTAATCTTTGCTCTCTTCATGGAGCCCTTTGCCGCAAGAATCAGGCAAAATACTAACATAAGTGGGTTGTCCGTGGGAGGCCATGAATATAAAATTGCGCTATACGCTGACGATGTTCTAATAACGGCAACAAACCTGGCATCATCCCTGGGTGCTTTATGGGAGTAAATTTCAGAATTCGGGACTCTATCAGGGTAAACCTATCCAAATCCGTAGCACTACCGGTGAATCTCTCTAGACAGGAAAAAGACACTCAGCCCCCTAATGCCAATCCCATGGTCAACAGGCCCAATCTACTATCTCGGGGTTCACATCCCCAATGACCCACTGCGCCTATATTCAAGCAACTTCCCACAACTGATCAAAGATCTTCAAAAGGATCTCAAAAGGTGGAAGCCACAGGAAATATCATGGTTTGGCAGAATCACAACCATCAAAATGAATCTGATCCCCAGAAGGCTATACCATTGCACAGCACTCCCAATCAACATCCTGGGTCCAGCCCTTGGAGCCCTGCATAAGCAAATCCAAGCATTCGTATGGGCGGAGGGGGAAACCTTGTATAGCCAAACGAATAATGATGAGAGGAATTCCACAGGGAGGTCTTGGAGTACCGTATCTTGCTTGATACACTCTAGCAGCGCAACTCTCTCACGCCTTCCCATGGGTCCAAGAGACAGATAAACCGAAGTGGACACACCTCGAAGAATCTTGGTGTCCGGTGGCACCATCTTCCCTCCCACACCTTCCACCCGTAAAACCACAAGCAAACAGCGGCCCGCTGCTGCCAACAATATCGACAGTCCGCTGCTGGAAGGAAGCAGCCTGGAAATGGCATATCCGCGGCTCGCTAGGCCCCCTAACTCCCATCTGGAATAACCCTGATTTCTCCCCAGGTCTATCGGCACAAGGCTTCCAACCCTGGATGGCAGGTGGCTTACATAAGACCAGTGATTTCCTGGTAGCAGGAGCACCTATCTCATTTGAAAAATTCGGAGTGGATGAAGGGGAGAGATTCCACTACGCCCAAATCCGACACTGGATGTCCCACAGAGTAACCAGGGAGAAATGCTCCAGCGAATTAACAGCCTTGGAACTATCATTGACAACCCCTACAAGCAAAAGCAGGATCTCGACCCTGTATCGACTCCTAGACAGGGCAGACCCCTCGAAAAAGGAAAGATACATGATCGAATGGGAAAAGAACCTGGGAAAAGAAATTGAAGTCGAAGAATGGGGGAAAATCTGGGCCAGGCTACACAAAAGCTCACAATGCATTACAAACAGAGAAGGGGGCTATAAACTCTGCTACAGGTACTATATAACCCCTGCCCAAATCAACAAGGCCAACCCAACCATTCCCGGAACTTGTTGGCGTGGGTGCCCGACTACCGGCTCACTGCTACACATGGTATGGTCATGCCCGAAAGCGGAAATTTGTTGGAAAGAGATACTCAAACACATCAAGGAAATCTCGGGCCTCACCATCCCATGAGACCCTGGAATCGTCCTTCTTGGCAGCACAGGCGACGGAGCATTCCCAATATCAGGCCAAATCCCCAGACTATGTACGCATCTACTCCTAGCAGCAAATATAGCAATGGCCCGGATGTGGAAAAATAAAGAGGGCCCTTGCGTGGCACTTTGGTGGGCGAAATGCTGGGATATAGTGGTGGCCGAAAGAATCACTGCGACCCGGTCAGGCTTGAATAGAGCCCTAAACATATGGGACCCATTTATGAACTACGCCGCCAAATTCCCGTCCCTCACCAGGAGGCCCCCGTTAACAAGATGGCTCCAAAGCCAAAGAACCACTGCCTCACACTATAGCTATCCATCACCCCACAATCCACTTGGCGAAAAGGACAGGACAGACCAAGTCATACTGAAGTCATACTGAATGATTGCTGTTCTGCGATTGGTGTTGTGAAGTATGTATTGCTATATGTAAAATCAAATAAAATGTTATGAAAAAAAATGTCTAACTTCAATGTTCCATTCAGTTCAGTATTCAATATGCATCCGTTATGTTGGTTTTCATAATTTTCTTCAGTTCGACATTTAAGATGCATTCATTACGCTCCATTTCATATTTGTTTAGTTCGGTATTCAATATACATTCGTTGAATTAACTTTCAAAGACTGTTACTTGTTTACGGCTCATTAGGTGCGCCCTGTTGCCAAGCGCTTTCTCTAGCACTCACCTGCTATCTGCGTCTCCTTCTTGACGGCCTCCATAGCTTCCTCTCTGCTTGCGAGGCTGGCAGGCCACCTGTTGCGAACCCTGCTCGCATGCCAGCTATTTTCCTCTGCACGCAGGCAATGGAAGAGGTTTCTCTCCAGACGCACGGCGTCCCCTCTCTCCTTAGTTCGCCCGCTGCTCCTGCTGCTGGCTTTGTTCTGGAGTCTCCCACACCTGTGGCAACGGCACGTCCCACTTGTCTTGCGCCCCACAAGTTCCCTAGGGTATTTTGCAGCGTCCTGGCTCCTGCTCCCACCACGGCTGCCTCCACATGGAAAGGGCCTCCTTATGGTCTCTCCCACACAGGCCTCCCTGTTACTCTCTTTCTGCTGTTCTCTGGCCCTCATTTTATAAACTTGCAACCACTTAACAGGTTGCAGGTGTGGACCGTCATCAGGTTTGCCTGACTATGATTAAGGGGACATGCCTGATTCTCACCATACTTTGCAGACATCATCTTCTTCCCAGTACCAGAGTGGTAAAAGGAAGGTGTAGTGTTCATTATTCTCAGTCTCCTTTTCCTAGTCCCAGTACTTTTAAATGTTAAATGTGGGGAAATGAGGGGAGACGTCTTGCAGTTCCCCTAAAGGTCAGGGGAGGGTTAGTTTGGTCAAAGCTAGGGAAAGGGGGGTACCATGTCTCTCCTGTGGGTTCCCTCCTATCTCTCACTCTCCTCCTACGTCTCCAAGGTTTACATTTCTTCCTGATGCTACCCTGACCAGAGAGAAAAAAAGGGTAACAACATCCCATGAATGTTTCTGGGATTATGGATTAATTCTAGAATTGGAAGAGTGGATACTGCGTCTCCCTCAGGGATGTCCTCTCCCCAAGGACCCTCCACCCAGGTGATCCTCCCCCGCTTCTCCACCCCCAGAGTCTGGTTCCAAAAGCGATGGGCTTTCTCTGGCCACCTGAGATGGGGATCCAGGGGAAGTAGATGAGAACACCCCCAGGTTTCTCACAGCTCCCAGGCCTACGGTCGCTGTTCCCAATCCATGACACAGAAGCAGGCCTGAACCAGATGAGAGTCTGGGGCCCCCACTTTCGTACCCCAATGGGAGGCTTACTATTAAACTTTGTAAGTCTGTGTGAAAGATCTCCATAAACAGATGAGTACTGGATGTTCTTCAGCAGGGTCACGCTTTAGAATTTAAAGACAGGTGTTCCCTGCATTCCTCCTGTCGTTCATCAAGAACTTGACCTGTCCCAACTGCTACTGGAGATTCAGGCCATATTGCGGAAGGGGGTAATAGAACCTGTCCCTCAGCACCTCTTGGGCTCCGGAGTGTACTCCAGATACGTTCTGGTAAGGAAGAAGTCAGGAGGATGTCGACGGATCCTCAACTTCCTACGCCTAAACAAGTATCTTAAGCCCCAAAAATTCAGGATGGTACCCGTTGCAACAGGGTATACTCCTATGTCCCGTCCCCTTTCCTCCATCCTTGTGGGCGTCCCCCAAGATGGGGATGGTACCAGAACCTTTATCAGCGAAAATAATGAGCTTCACCTTTAAATTTAGTATACTACGCGGAGGCGCAGTCTCAGGTGTGGGAACGTCCTGCTGAGGCCCAGTACCCCGGTGCCTCACCTCGGTCCCTTTTTCCACACGGACGGTGTCAGACCCAGCAGCCCGGGCAGAGACTTTTTTAGCTTTTTTCAATTCTTATTTTACTTCCCTTCAGTGCCTCGCCTCTCCCAGCGCATCTCGGCCGCACGAGGATTGACGAGATGTGACTCTTGCGACCGACCGTTCCCAGCCTCGGACCCTCGGACTCTGTCTTGAGCGTTTAGGGCCCGACCACTGCTGGGACTCATGTGCGTCCTGCAGCACTCTCGGTCACAGGGCATTGAAGAATCATTTGTCATGGTGGAGGGAGATCGTCCACACTTCTCCTCCACCCCATTTTAGGGACTTTGTCTCCAGGACCTCTCATCAGGACAAGGAAGGCCCTTGGTTCAGCACGTCTACACAGCACAGTGACTCCTTCCCCAGGGGTCCCACGATCGGGGTTCCTGAGATTCAGGTTCTGGCAGGCCTGAGGCCTCTAAGGGTACTGGCTTCTGAACCGAGGGTCCAGGGGGCTCTTCCAGGCATTCCGGGGACAGAGCTGAGGCCTTGCAGGCTACCGTCTCCTAAGCTGAGGTGCTCAGGGGACCTACCAGGCTGTCCTTGGAAGGACGATCAGGCTCCTCTTCTTCTATGCCACGGGGTGAGGGATCGTCGAGTGCCACCTCCAAGAGGCGGTCCTCGGCTAGATCCGGAACGGCTACCGGCAAAGGTGCTGAGGGCTCCCAGCCTACTGTAGCTCGCTCAGAGGCCGTGAACCAGGACGTTACGACTACCGGGCGTCCGGCTGAGGGCTCAGCGCCTACCAGAGGGATCTCTGAGGTCGTTGTCTCTTGTGTCTAAGGCCTCTCTTGGTTCAGGGCCTCCGCATCCTCCCTCCAAGGGCATGGCGCAAGGCTTCAAAATGGCGGAACAGCACATGGCAGAGCCTGCCTGGCAGGTGGCCATCTTGGATCCGGCTCAGGGCCCGCAAGTGCTTTCGCCCATCGAGTGGGCTTTGCAGCATGATCCCAGCCCCTTTCCCTCAGGAAGCAGCAGCGGATCGTGCAGTGCAGGTTTTTCTTCCCCTCAGGGGTATATCTACCCATCACAGCCGTACAGCTACATGCACCAGGTACCTCAGTGCTTTGACCAGGAAGGCAGAGGCCCAGCGCCTCAGAGGGCAGGACCCCTAGGGACCCGGCGGCTAGTGAGGACCACTTCTTCGAGTGCTTTCTCCTCCTCATGCTTTCTCCTCAGAGGATGGGGCTCCTGAAGGACATTGTGAAGGAGGTTATCCCCCAGGTGGCGCCACCCCGGCCGCCGCCTCTGGATACTCCTCCTGTGCCTCCAGCGCTCCCGATGCCGGTCTCTCCACCGGTTCAGATCCCACCGGTCATGCTGACCCCTCCACCTCCTCCTGTACCACCAACGCCTCCCCCTCAACAGCCGTTGGACATGTATGCGGCTCTGGACCTGGGAGGGACCCCTCCCACATCTGTGTCCCAGGACCCGGATTGCCCTCGACCTGTGAAAAATGGTGTGGGAGGTGATGATGCCCAGGACGATGAGCCCTTGGCATCAGTTAAGGCCTTTCATGACTGCCTACAGGGCCTGGCAGAGTTCTTGGGGGCCCCTCTTTCTGAGGAAGCCCCCCAGGAGTCAGGTGTGCTAGCAGAGGTCTTGGGGAAATGCACCACGATCCGGACTGGCATTCCGCTCCAGAAGGATATTCTGCAGGTGGCGCAGAGGGTCTGGGAGAAGCCATGGGCCAACGCCCAGATAAACAAGAAGTTGGACAGCAGGTTTAGGCTGGCGGACGGGGAGCCAATCCTCCTTGCTCCCCACCCGCAGCCCCATTCCTCTGTGGTGGCTGCGGCCTCTTTGTATCCTAAACCATCGTCTTCGTCGTCTTCCTCCACGGGAGCCACCTCCAGTACCCTCTCCAAGAGTCCTTGGGAAAGCACTGTTACTCCATTTCAGCACTGCATCTGCGGCAGGCCAACGCAGATGCCCTCTTGGCGGCAGCTAACCTAAAGCTGTTAGGAGCTTGGGAAATTTCTGCCCGACCTCCCTTCGGACGAACAAGCCTCCTTCAAGGCCGGTCTGGCAGATGCCTGAGCCATTGCGCAGGGCCTCATAGAGTCTTCGGTCTCCCACATCGATACAGCCAGCCGTGGGCTGTGTCTTGGGGTCAAGATGAGAATGACGGCGTGGATGCACACCACAAAGATTTCCTCGGACATGCAGGAGCGGATGCTGGATTGTGCCCTTTGAGGGCGTGGACCTTTTTCATTCAAGAAGCAAACCTCCACTCAAACCGCCATGTCCTTGGCCATCATGACAAAACCAGGTCAGAAATTCTTCCCTCAATGAAGGTGTGAAGGACTACTTCAAAAACTACACGGGAGTGTAGAATCAGCGAGTACGTTATGGGAGGCCTTCAATGTAGTGATTAGGGGGACGGTGATAGCTAAGGCAAAGGGTATGCAAGCCACAATAGAAAGAGATCTGCATAGGGCGGAAACGAAATTAGAAGCCATAGATTGTTTGTGTGACACGTCCAAAGAACAGACCCAGGAATCTATCCGCTTGCAGCAGGAATGTCTAAGCACTTGGAAAGGTTGGGCAAACTTAGTTATCAGAAATATGTAGAAAGGCAACGCGCCGAAGAGGACAAACCGGGACGCTTGCTGGCCTTGCTATACAAAAGCGAATCCAAGCGAGATATGATAAGGGAGATTGTAAGGGGATATGGGGATGTGTGCGGGACGCAGGAAGACATAAATAAATGTTTTCGCGATTATTACATGGAGCTATATGCAGAGACATCAGTAACCCGGTTATCTGAGATAGCGCAGATAGTGGTCCCAAAATTGGATGCAGAGGCAGTTGACAGATTAGAGGCCCCCATAACCATAGAGGAATTAGAACACACAATAAGAGGGTTGCCGACTGTTAAAACCCCAGGCACAGACGGATTACCCAGTGAATTTTATAAAAAATTAATTACTGATGTCACGCCCCCGTTGCTAGCAATGCTTAATGAAGCGCTGGATACAGGTGTGTTACCTATGTCACTGAGAGAGTCCATTATCATTCCATTACTGAAACCCAATAAACCAGACACTGATTGTGGATCTTACAGACCCCTGTCGCTGCTTAATCAAGACGGGAAGATCCTTACAGCCCTAATGGCCAACAGGCTTAAACCAGCAATATCCAAGCTGGTACACTCGGACCAGTCAGGAGAAACATCACATGTAACCTGATGAGGTTATACCACATCATACACCATACCTGGGATAGTACACAGCTTTTGGCGGTGGCCTCGCTTGATGCAGTTGTTGAGCAGAATCCTCTGCAGTACCCTTAGGGAACACTACAGACAATTAAGTCTACAAGTGGTAGTACAATTTCACCTTTGGTACAAGCCTGTACTACACAGTTATAGTGGTAGCAGTAGTGGAGCAGCCAGACGTATCTCAAGAGCAAATGAGCAGTAATAGAGATTACACAAAGGACTACAATTACTGTGACTCACACAAACACTGACTCAAGGTTTCTGGTTAAAAAATATAAGTACATTTATTTTTAAACCATCTGTTCACAAAACACTTCACTTCTATTAAACAAAACCACACTCTAAATATACCACACACAACCAATTCCTTTGGTTCAGGTCAATTCAAGGTAAGTACTTTGGGATTTGACAGACCGGTGTTATGAAACAAAAGATGTTACCGGGGGTTAAGCAGCGCTCACTTTTTGACAGTAATGACAGTTCGGTCTTACGAAAGAAAAGTGTACCCGCGGGAAGAATTGTAGCCGTAGTCAAAACACATTTAGCACATTGAATAAAAACCAAGGAATAGGGGATAAAAATCACAGGCAATATTTTTGTCAAGGGACTCGAATCAGAGGACTTGTTCTAAGAGACAGATAAAGTCAATAGGCCTGCGCCAGTGTCAAATGGAGCAGGGCTCTGTTGTCGAGGATAACACGATTAGAACAGTTCGAGATTAACGTTGCCAGGAGTACTTGGATATTGTCAAAGGGAGGCAAAAGTTATAAGATTGAAGGAAGAAAGGACAAGCCTTCGGCAAAGAAAAGGGTTCACCCTGATTCCTGAAGGTCAGACGGAGAGAACGACCAAATGGACACAGTACCTTATTCGAATGAAGAAAGCTGGTGCCACGGCAGTTGTTCCTGGTAGTTCCTGCAGACTCACGGTTCCTGAAGCTTCAGTTATGGGGACAAGAAGGAGGACGTCTGGAGCGATCTGCACTACCCAGGGTTGAGGCCAGCAGCAGCAAAGCAACAGTGAATAAAAGGTGCACTCCTTTAAAACAGGAGAGGGCTCTTCTGATGGATATCCGGACCACTACAGTTTTGTGCAGCGATTTCGACCCAGGAGAGGATTCTCTGGCTGTCGAAAGGTGAGCTGGTTGATCCCACCAGGCTCAAGGGACGAAGACTCTGGACTGGATCTTCTCTGGGCGTTGAAGGGTAGATAGCTCAGGACTGCAGCAGGGCTTCACCGGGACTCGGGAGTTGCAGCAGCCGTCGTCTTCTCCGCTTCTCTTCGGTTCTTGTAGTTCCAGTGGCGACTCTGACTTCTAGCCCAAGAGTCCTCCCTTTTATGCCAAAATCCCCCATTCACACAACCTAGCTGTCGATCACACAGCAGGGGGGGTTTCCAGCCCGGACAACCACCTCAGCCAATGGACACAAAGTGCGACTTGGGTCTCCAAGGAGACCCTGTGCAGGGGGTTACTAAACCCCTCCCTCACATTCAGCCCACCTAGACACCCAGACGCCAAAGGAGGGCTTCTTTGCAGAAGCCCGCCAAAGGACGGCGAACAAAGAAGGAAAACCTGGTTTGCCACGCAAAATAAAACACAAGAAGGATGTTAACACAAAGAAATATATTTGGTCAAGCGGGTTTGTGTTTGAGGCTAACACAATAGCCTAAAACAGTACCACGTTTATATACTATAATCGCGGTAGAAAGGTTAGGGTAGATACCACTGCCACCAGCCAAGTCTTAGTGTTAAGGGAGCGAAACAAGGCTCCAGGAGGTACAGACAAAAAGGGATCAGAGTTAACCCTTTCCAATACTCCATGTAAGATGGGGTGTACTGGGTCTGTAGGTTAAATGACTACATAAAGTAAATGGCAACTTTACCTGTTTCTGGGGGACAGTAGTCAGCCCCAGAAAAATGGAGTCAGTGGGAAGTCTTAGAGACAACCATGTGTCACTGCACTGAAGGTGCTGTGTAACACACACACAAAGTTATGCTCATGTAGTGGTGTGGCTCCAGAGCCCAAGATCACACAAAAAGTAGAAATACACATGGCAAAACACATGTAAGAGTGGGAAGAAGGTTCACACTCTTACCAGGCGGAAAAAAGAAACCTCAGAAATGCAGCAAAGCTGCTGAGGGACTCACTAGGTAAGGGATATTAGCCATAAATTAGAATTCTCCCTAACAGCAGTCAAGGCATTTGACTCTGTCAGATGGCCATGGCTACTGGCGTGCTGAAGAGCTTCGGCATAGGGCCCACATACATTAAATGGGTACGGTTGTTATACAGGAACCCAGTAGCGAGAGTCAAGACAGGCATCCAAATCTCGGACCAATGGCTGCTAGGAAAAGTCACATGGCAAGGCTGCCCCTGGTCTCCCATGTTATTTATATTGGCCTTAGAACCATTGGCGGTGTAGCTCCGGCAGGAATACCGAGATGCAGGCATGGTGACACAGGGCAATAGGAACCTGATCTCCCTATATGCTGATGACATGCTTCTATACCTACAGCACCCAGAAACCAACTTGCAGTACATTTTAGATGTGTTTGAGCGCTACGCAAACCTATCTGGTATAACGATCAATGCACAGAAGTCGAGTTTGTTCCCCCCTGGCGGGGTATAGAGGGAAACCCCTAGACACATTGCCAGTGCTACCGATCAAATGGGAGTTGAACACGTTTAGATACCTTGCAGTAGACCTTTTCCATGACCCTAAAACAGAACACATAAAAAGCAGTAGAGAAAATTGAGAAATTCATGCTATTTTGGGCCAAATTTCCGTTCTCGCTAATGGGGGAGAGCTGCATTATTAAAGATGGTGGTGCTCACGAGGCTTCTTCATTACTTCACTAACATCATGTATGACAATACCTAAAGCCTTTTTTAGGAAACTGGATACTACTTGTCCTAGCTTTTTATGGCACAACTCTAGATGCAGCATGGCACTTACAAAATTGCAGAGGCCTTATGATCAAGGAGGTATAAAAGTCCCCAACTTTGAAGCATACTTTGTGGTGTGCCAACTCCAATTTGTTACAGACTGGCTGTCGGATGAGCTGACCCAGGATACTTTGTGGCTACAGCCGGCATGCAAACCATTCTTGTTGAAGGTGGTGATATGGACTGCAAGGTCCAAAATTCTTTGGTTTTAATCGAGTCGTAGTTATGGACCAAATTGTCTCGTGTAGTCAAATAAAGAAAACCCAGTTTAGGGCATTCTGTGAACACGTGTCTTACAGTCTCTAATTTGTCGGGACACATACAAATTCGACAAAATCTAACATCTCGCAAGAGTTGCCACCTATCACCCCAAGTTGATCGTAAAGGAAGTTGATTGGTGCGCATCAAAAGACGCAAGTGTCGAACTGCTGGATGAGGACATTGTGCAAGCTACATTTGGGGCTTATTCTATATATTGGAAACCAGTTCTACAGAAGCATAACCACTTGCTAGATGGTCATAATTACAGCTCCAATCCCATCTAGCTAGTCTTCTTGAAAAAGCCCCCTTTAAGGTTTCATATTCCTTACACTGAGTGAAATTTTATATTTCCAAAGAGTTTGCTGTTCAACTCCAGATAATTGTGCCCCCTTACATATGCTTCTTTATCATAGCTATTTCCTATTGGCGCTAACAAAAGGCACCGTGGAACAGACCTAGATTTAATAAATTGGACCCCTCTTGTTTTTAAAGCGAGTCCTCCTAGGGAGATTAGCCCCAGTTCCAGGCATAGGTATTCCATAGGAGTGGATCTGAGTAAGGCCAGAATACTCTGCCAGAAAAAAACCCTTGAGCTTGTATAGCCAATTCAGGTCACTAATTGCTAATGACCCCAGATCATATAGTATGGTCGGGCAAAACCACTGTTTATACAGTATTACTATACCAGCAATCGAGTATCCTGCGTGCTGTCCTGCAAACCTGCGGATGAGTAAGACTAATTGCTTTGCTTTCCTGGTCTGTATTTCTATAATTCTGGCATAATTCGCACAGTTGGAGATTTCAAGACTTAGGTACTTAGAAGAATCTGTGTATTGAATTCCCCCCAAGTTTGTTGTCATAACTGGCCGATTAACTCTCTTTTTGGAAAACATAAGTTTGGTCTTGCCCAAGTTCACAGATAGGTTGTTGGCAACAGCATACCTCTCTAATTCATTTATCATTGCTTTCATTCCTGAGAATGTCTGATCAACCATAACTAGATCATCTGCATACAACATTTTAGTTACTGGGGTAAGTCCTATTTTCGGGGGATGTTTTGCATGTTGCTCCAGTTGTTTTGGCAGATCTGCTATGTACAAATGAAATAGCAGGGGCAGTCAACACACAGCCCTGCTTAATTCCCCTGTTTACTTTCATGGGCTCAGACAAGCTCCCATCCTTTCCCAGGCATATTCGAGTGGTGGTGTTGCTATGCAGAACAAGCATAATTTCTAACAACCATGCTGGGCATTTCATTTCCCTCAGTTTTCCCACAAGGTAGAGCGATTGATCTGGTCAAACGCTGCGTGAAAATCGGCCTAGGTTATATAGAGAGGGGCCCTGCTTGCATCCTAATCGTAGGATTAGAGCGTCTAACTGTCTTATATTATGATCGTGCTGGACCCTGGCCTAAATCCAGTCTGGAAAGGGCACAGCATTTGATTAGTATCAATCCAAGATTGGAACTCTGCCAGCACATATGACACAAATAACTTGCCTGGAACCTCCAACATGGACAATAATCTATAGTTCTCAGGCCACAGGCTGTCTCCAGATTTGAACCACAGAACCAAGATTGAGTTTGTCCACAAGGCCGGTATGGCTCCTTCACAACAGACCTTTTTTGAACAGTTGTAACAATAGGCCAGGCCAACCCTTAGGGGGTGCCCTCTTTAACACTGCAGTCGCTAAACAGTTAGGTACAGGTGCCCTTGAGCTTTTCAGCTTTCCTATGCGGACACACAGGTCTTTCCTGTTAAAATGCAAAGACCACTTACAATGCCCTTCACTTGAACCCTCATTAAAGGGCAGCAATAATTTAGATGTAAGAATGTGTAGCCAAAATATACTCCCATTTGTGTTCAGCCATTGGGTTTATCATGGAAACACTCTTGGGGCCCCTGGCCAATGTTAAAACTTGCCACATAGATCAAAGTGCCTTTCTAAATACAGCTCCAATCATCCTTTGCCCATCCTTATTAAACCCTGCAGCTTTGTCTTTTCTGCCAATGGCGATAGATAACCTTCACCTTTCTTATCTCTTCAAAAATTGTCTTCCGGGTACCTGCACCCAATTTAATGCATCACAGGTTAATCCTTAAATTCTGTTTGGAAATCTGAATGTCAGGATCATATGAATGTGGCTTCTGTTTATCAGTGCCTACAATCAACTTTCACTTTACTATCCCAATTTTGTGTGCCATAGTATATATCGACTCTTCAATATCTGATGCAGTAGCTTTGTACAAGATTGATGGGGTACCACAGAGCTGTGCAGGCTTTCTGTATGTTAGAATGTGACCACAGAATTGGATTGCCTCCATGATTAGCTTCTGCCTCCCCAATTCTCAGTACTTTTACTGAGCCACAGTCACTTCCAAGCTGAGTAAGGCATGGTCGCAATAGTGGGTAGGCAAAACTTCAATAATGCATTATTTCCACCCAGAAAATCAAGGGTGGTCCTCTTGGATCCATTTTGCCAAGTAGGTTTCACGGGACAGTCACTTCGGGTTCTATCATTTAAGAATGTTAATTCTTATTACTGAATGAACTGTATCCACTGCAGACCCTGCAGGTTGCATGCTTTATGCATCCTAACACTATTTGCGACCACACGCTAATAGACTGCAGTTGATGGGGACTCGCCACATTACGCGTTCATCTCTCCTTCAAGCAATTTATCACATGCCGGAGATGACCCCTAGGAACCCCAGCTTCTGTACTTCTGCCTAGGAACCAGTGATCTTATCAATATATTAAAAAATGCCATTTGCACGATAACCCTCTTGCTGAAACCCGGTAAACCCTGTACACAATGCGGCTCCTACTGTCCACTCTTGCTTATTAATAGCGATGTCAAAATCTACGCCAAACTACTAGCCCTACTCTTGTCCCCTACATGCCACACATTATTCATCCAGATCAAGCAGGATTTATTCCGGGATATTCTACCTCCCTGAACTTGATGCGCCTCTTCAACATTATAAGCAGGATTAACCCAAATGTTCACGCAGTAGCCGCGACTCTTGATATGCAAAAAGCTTTCGACTCTGTCTCGTGGAAGTATCTCTGGTGGGTTCTCGAAAAATGCAAATTCGGCCCCTGTTTCCTCTCCTGGGTCAGGCTACTGTACTCCAACCCAGTAGCTAGGGTCCACACTGAAGACCGATGCTCCCCTCTTTTCCAAATAGCTAGAGGGACCAGGCAGGGCAGTCCCTTCTCCCCCCTAGTCCTTGCCATAGCGATGGAACCATTTGCAGACATGCTGCGCCAATCCCATGCACACATGGGCCTGCAAACCGCTGGTCATTCGGATATAGTGTCCCTATATGCTGATGCTGCCCTTCTTTTCATCCGTTCCCCCGACACCAATTTGGCTCTGATACTGAAAGATATTATCCTTTTTGGATGTATTTCCAGTCTCAAAGTGAATTGCTCTAAATCCACCCTATTCCCGCTCACTGTCTGCACACGCCACCCCCCGCCCCCCACTGACACCCTAGGATTTACATGGGCCCAGTCAAATTTCACTTACCTAGGCATCGTAGTGTCTCGTCACTTCAAATGGGTTTTTGAGGAGAACTACCAAAAATACCTCACAAGCCATAGAACAAAGTCACTGGGCTGGAGCAAACTCCCGATTTCACTTGCAGGCAGGATAGGTTTGCTGAAGATGGTAGTATTGCCCCAGCTTCTGTACAGGTTCACCAACATCCCCCAGTAGCCCGGCATCGGGTTCTTCCAGACGTTGACTCGTACCCTTAACACTTTTCTTTGGCACTCAGGCACGGTCCGGCTTAAACTCAAAACCTTGGCCACCCAATGGAGGTTGGCGGCTTTGGAGCTCCTGATTTCCTCAAGTATTGGCTAGTGGCGCAACTCCAATACACATCTGTTAGGCAGAAACCTGTGCAGTTCCCTCTGGGACCACTGCAAAAGATTTAAGTCTACAGGTGTTGGCAGTAAACCCACTTGGTAGCAGTCTGTACCACACAGATTCACTGTGGTAGCTGTGGCTGAGCAGTCAGACTTCCCTCAAGAAGAGTTAGGCAGTATACAGAGGATACATAATAGGTACAGAGGCCCAGTAGCACAAGCAAACACTGACCAGAGCTAGGTGTAAAAGTATAGACTTATTTATTAAAGGTACACTCATAAATTACACTAGCACAATAGAAAAGATAAGAAATTCAAACACAGTTACTATTACTCATATGTACATCCCTAATCATTTGTTGGACAATTCTAAGTTACCCCCACTTATTTCCAAACAGAGGTGAGCGCTTAACGTTAGATGACACTCCAACAAGTATTACCAAAAGGGAGGGAAAAGGCAGAAATAAAGCAGTAAGGTAAAACACTTTTCACATAAGGTTAGCAAAGACAGTCAATGGTGGAACAAGGAGAATTAGTTCGGGGCCCGCTTTAGAGGGAGCCAGGCGAAAAATATGCCCAAGATCACACAATGTCATCAGTCTTTGCAGGTGAGAGAAAAAGGTTTTACTACGGTTCTGGAAAGTTTAGTTAGGGTGTCCCAGACCTACCCAGGTTCGAGAGCCGAGGGCTAAATCTACCCCGTACAATCGGTGGCAAGGGAGGCCGGGCGGAACACAGTACCTTTAAAAGTGGAAAGGATCCTCCAGCGGTGGTAGTTGTTCCTGGTAGTGGGTGTAAGTCGCGGCGTCGTCCAGGGGAAGAGGTGCTCCCGGCGTGGAGGAAAGCTGCAGAACGTTGCACTACCAGGGAAGAGACCAGCCGAGGAGTTTTCCGGTCACAAAGGATTTGTACCCCTCTTTCGCGGTTGAGGTAAAAAGTGGTATCCCGGTTGCCAGGGTGCTTGGCACAGGCAAGGCGGCCACGAGATGCTTCGGGACGGCGAAAAGAAGGCAGCAACTGGTTGTCCCCACCAGTTAAGGGAAGAAGACTCTCTGGCGGGAGATCTCCTCTGTCGTCGGGAAAAGTGGTGAGACGGTTCTGCAGGGCTTCACCGGTGGTATCCTCTCGGCAGTTCGGCTCGGCTTCTCCCTCTTCGGCTTCTTAGGTCCTGTGGCGACTTCTGAAGTTCCAGTCCCCAAAGCCCTGCTTTTATGCAGCAAACCCCCATTCACCCAGCCTAGCTGTCACTCAAACATGCTAAGTGGTGAGCCGGCCGGCTCACCACTTGGGCCAATCAGGACGGAGTGCGACTTGAGTTACCAAGGTAACTCAGTCCAGGGTGCCTAAATCCCCCTCCACCCCTCCTAAGTACCCCAGACAGAGTGGCACCATTTTGGAGGGCTTCTGTGGAGAAGCCCGCCAAAAGTGGAACAAAGGGCTCCACTTTGGGTCAGAGTTACAGAGGTGAACACCAACGCCATTTTAGAATCAAGTTTTGGCAAAAAATACCAACCGGAGTTATAATAATAAAGAAATAACCCGGCGGTATGTTCAAGGCTACCGTAAATAAATAAATAAAGGTATTAGCCTAAAACAATGGGAAATCCCATAGGAAAATATTCGCGGTTGAATATAAAAAGTAGTTTCCACTGCCACCAGCCAAAACTCGATGAGGGGGGACGGAGACGTGCCCCCTCGACTAACAGACCCCGGGGCAATGGAATTGCCCCGGCCAGTACGTCCACAATATGATGGTTTGTACTGGTTCTGTTCAGGATTGGAGACTAGTAAAGTCAATGGTGACTTTACAGACCCTGGGAAACAGTAGTCAGTCCCAGGGTATGGAGTCTATGTTGGGGGGTCCCTAGGACACCCCTGGGTTACGGCACTGAGGGTGCTGTGTAACCCATCTCACAAAAACACATGAGGCCCTATGGAGTAAAAGACCCCATAGCCCATTCAACACAAGGCAAACCAAAGAAACACACTCCAAACATGTCCAAGAGTGAGGGTAAAAGAGTCTCACTCTTGGCAGGAGAAAAAAAAAAATAAACCCCAAAAATCCAGCAAAGCTGCTGGGGGACTCACTAGGTTAGGAAATTCAGCCTAAACAGAGAATTCTTCCTAACAACATCGTATTGGTTCAACGCATCGGACCCCCCACCCCACGTCAGACTTGAAAGGCTGTCGGTCAGCGACCGTGATATTCGCTCCCCGATTGTCACACCCACACCGATGGTATTGGAGTCACTCGACTCGGTGGCCTGCACGTCTTTGGCCCTATCAAAAACTTGGAAACTACTAGGAATCGCCCATCCCTTTCATGGCAACCTACCACTTTGGAACTTCCTCCCGGAGGTCCCCCACGTATCTCTCCTTATTGTTCGCCGATGGGCTGAGGCTGGTTTTGAACTGCTCCACGATGTCTTTGAACAGGGCAATTTCATAGAGTGGTCGGACCTCCCATTGTCCCTGAGGCGGAGACCATCCGTTTGGCTTCAGTACTCATCCCTCCGGAAAACCCTTAAACACAAATATCCCAGTTTCCCGGCAATACCACCAGATGAGCTTACAGTTACGGAGCTAACCTCTCCCACTCCCATGAGGGGCAAAGTTTCCAGACTTTACACCATGGTACAGTCCAGATCTGCCCCGGCACTCATCAAATTAAGACACGCTTGAGAGGACGACCTCGAGATGGAAATGACCAACGAACGGTGGGCCCTTATGTGTGCTCGCATTCATGGGGTATCTTTCAAGTCCTGCTCTAAGCTGATCCAATTCAAGGTGCTTCATAGATACCACTACACCCCGAACAGACTGCACCATATCTCAAGTGACCTTTCCCACGGTCGCCCTTGGTGCGGCTGCGATATCGCTGGTTAAATCCACATGATCTGGTCCTGCCCCCGCCTCACCCAATTCTGGAGTGCTGTATGCTCTACTATGTCAGCTATTCTCGAACACCCTATCACTCCGTCCCCAATGAGATGTCTCTTCCATGACTTTCCTGAGCTCTGCCGAGACTCCAAAAAACTAGCTGGCCTATGCATGCTACTCGCAGTACGCTCCTTATTACTCTGCTGGCTTCGGCCTACCACACCTACCCACGCACAATGGCTCAGGGCGGTCACATGGGCCTCAGATACTGAAGAATCCTGGGCCGTACAACAGCCATCTCACTCAAAACCCAGAGATGTTTGGTCTAAGTTTCGGTCATACATGTCTCCCACCGACACTGCTTCAGACACTGCATCTCCAGCCTTCTCCCCCTACCATTCCCCTTCCGCCTCCTGAACTGCTCCCCCTCTGCCCCATACCCACTTCTGACGTACCCCCCATGTGTTCAAACTGGTTTTGAGTTTACTCTATATGTCTGTATTACCTGCACTGTTCTGATTGTACTTGCCTTGTATGCTACTCACCTGTTCTTGTGTTGCCAAGCCAAATAAATAAAAGTTAAAAAAAAAATCCCATTTGTATTCCAAAATGGCAGCTGGCAGAGGACGACGTATCTAGGAGTCTCTCCCCGCCGGACCACATCATTCGTCACATCAAGCAAGCTTTCCTGGCGATTCCAAACCCCAACGTTATGTGAACCAAGAGCTCTATAAGCATCGGAGCATCAGAAACCATCCGTCAGGAATCCCGCAAGGCAAGGGAGAGATTCGGAGGCTTCCAAAACACAGCGAAGCGAGAACAGGCCCCACGACACGCTGGCGGGCCGGGACACCGGCACGCAGCAGAGAAGAGATGATCACATCGCCGCGAATGCAGGTACCTCAGGACTCCCCAAGTGAGGCGTTGGATGCCAGGATAAGCAGTGACCCAGCAAGAAACACCAGTGTACGCCAGCACCAAGAAGTGCGGGAGAACAAGGACCAGCTCAAACGAACAGACGGATCAGCGAGATTGCATCGTGGTAGGAAAGGAGGAGCGGCTGGGAGCAGAAGCAGGATCTGAACAAAACAATCTCCCCCGTCATTCCCAAGCTACACCAAAAGCGCACCAGAGGAAAAATACCACCCTGCGACGGAGAAAAATAAAGGGCCCAGCCGGTGGCACTCCTCCTCCCCCAAGACGTGACCGGAGCGAAGAAGGAAGTGCCCCACACCGCAGAGCACACAGAGGACAACTGAGGGGCCAGACGAGCTTGATGCGGTAAACCGCACAAAGCACCACAGCACCCGACATAGATCCAGCAGCCACTGGAGACGAATCGCAGCCCGCAGGGCTAGGAAACAAGAGGCGAATTGCACTAATGAGAAAACAACAAAAGTAGAAACAGCGGTCACAATTGACCATTATTACACAGTGAGTACACTGCATCCCAAATATATCCTCACACGCCCACCCCAGATAAGCGTGCAAGCACCAGCTAACAGCAGGTATCGACTAAAGCCACAAAATAATTAGAACAGTAAAGTGGGGACATCCCACATGAGCACAGTGGCATTACAAGCAAGTGCGAAACATGGGCCCGCACACCCGCTGTACAACTGGGGGTGAAGAGCCTAAGTGCAAGGCGTCAAAGCAAGGACCCACACACACAGGGCCACATCCAGCACCACCGTCTAAAAGGGAATTAGCAAGAAGCAGCTGGGCGGAAAATGGCACGGCCTGGCCAACAGCAATTTACTGACACACACAGCCCCATGGCAAGAGGGACCAAACAAGGAGGGGACCTGAGCAGAGGGCTACAACGAGTGGCCAATACATCTACAATCAAGCCTCCGAAGCAATATTGAACCCGACAGGGCCTAAAGACCAGTATATAACAGCAGGGCAAGGAACCCACATGGTAATAGTTAAGGGAAGCGGGCCCAATTCTGAAAAGGCCTAACCAACGGGACAGTTAATGCGAGCGTGAGGACCCAGCAAAACAGGATCCAGAAGGGAAACCACCCTCCGCAGCCAAGAAGGGACGGATACCGCCCCCAATCCCACGAAACATATTTAACCCACGACAGCAGTGGATGCGGCTCCAGCCCAGGGAGGTCTTCCCACACGCAGGGGAAATGTAGAAAGGGAGACCTACTGGACGCACATTTGCAAAGACCAAGTATGTGAACAAGGACCTGGGCAACAGAAGGAGACCAGCGAGAGGACCATCAGACCAGCATTGATGTCAAAGTCCAGAGCAAAAACCCCAGCGCAGTCCCTCCCCAAAGAAGACAGAACAGAAACTTGAAACAACTCTGGTGTGCGGACGACACGACCACAACAAGAAAAGGGAAACCCGCAAGAGATACACACGACGCAGAACAACAAGACATGGGGGATAATTCAATGACCAACACAGATATGCAAAACTGCTTCAAGGAATTGCAGTCCATTTTTACTCTCCATTCAGAAACTATTCCAGACGCTAAAAGAAGTCATGAAACAGTCCCTCCAGCAGGTCAAAATAGACATTGCAAAGCTGGAAGAGAGGACAGACACACTTGAAAAAGTAGTTCAACAGGTGAAAGAGGACATGCAGAAATCAGATGAGATGCTCGAGCAGCTGGCTTGCATCTCCAATAACATAGAACTCCAATGTGAGGACTTGGAAAATAGATCGAGAAGACCAGACGACAGAATTAAAAACTTACCGGAATCAGATGAGGATAAAGACCTCCAGGGAACAGTCATTCTACTCTTTGTGGAAATACTAGCAGAGGACACGGAACCGCAGATAAAAATAGACAGACTGCATCGTGTGGGACCCAAAAGATCAACCAAACCGGGGACAAGACCAAGGGACGTACTGGCAGCCATAACCTCCTACGCTCAGAAAGGGCAAATACTACGGAAAGCAAGATACGCTGGCCCGATGCGAATAAATGGTCAAGAGGTACAGTTATACCAAGACCTAGCACAATCTACATTACTGAAGAGATGGAAAATGGGCCCGTGGTCCAACACCTGGCGGCCAATCAGGTGAAATATAAATGGACTTTCCCGTTTGGTCTTCTTTTCAATTGGGAGGGTAATCCGCACCGGATAGCATCATGTGAAGAAGGGGAACAAATCCTGGGACTACAACAGGAAGACGGGGATGGCCAGGACCGACCACGGGAGAATAAGAGACCCCAAGAAGCCGGAAGGGTGGAAAACAGTAACAAAGAAAAGAAGAGCAGGGAGGAAAAGATAAGGCCCATCGAATTTCCGACATTGTATGAGAGGGAACATAAAACAAATAGAGCATTAGGACAAGCTAAGGGGCAAGGACTTTCCCTGAAATTCAGAACACAGGCCTAAGGACAAAGGAGAAAAAGGGTGTTTATGGAATCCAAAGTGGGGTTTAGGTTTAGAACCCCCCACAACTTGAATCTGAGGTGGATAGGGGGCCGGGTGTGTGGGACACTTTGTCCGGATGCTCGTAGGAACACAACCCCCCCCCCCCCCCCCCCCCGTCCTTAAGGGGAGAAGGGAGGGGGGAGGGAAATTGTCAAGCAGAAGGGAACAGGGGTGGCAAGGATGCCGGGGATAGCATATGACAGGAAAACACAGCATTCAGGAGAGGCACCAGAGGGGCGAGGGGCAGGAAATAGAGGACCGTGGATAGCAGGAATATGGGACAGATAAAGGTCCTGACACTTAATGTCAGGGGAATGAACACCCCGATCAAAAGGAAAAAACTGGAACGCCAGGCTTGGAGAATGAGGGCAGATATTGTTATGCCCTAGGAAACCCACATAAAGAAGGGTGATAAAACACAGGTAAAGATAAGGGGGGCCTCGCAAACCTATCCGGCCAATGCAGAAGGAAAGAGGGCCGGAGTCCTTATAGCCATACAAGATAGACTTAAGGGACATGTCCAGGACTTTCAGACGGACAAAGAGGGGTGCTACCTCTTCCTAAATGTAACATTGGAAGGCAGACATCTCACCCTAGCATCCATTTATGCACCTAACACAGGGCAAGATGGATTCCTCAGAGGACCCTCATGGCATTAGAAGAATTTGCTATAGGGGATATCATCATGGGGGGGACCTCAATATAGCGTGGGACCCTAAACTGGACAGAAGTTCCAAAACACAATTGGGTGCAAATGCCCCCTCTAAGGCACTGAAGAAAGCCTTCTAAACACTAGCACTCCATGATATATGGCGTGCCAGGAAAGGGGACACACAAGGCTTCACTCACTTCTCTCACATCAATAATACACAATCCAGAATAGACTACGTCTGGGTCTCCACAGGGTTAGGTGGAAAAACAGCGGATATAGAGATTGGTCCGATCACCTTCTCGGAGCATGCTCCAATAATAGCAACATTTAACGTCAAGAGAACCGGGGGGTGGAGGGCGGCCTGGAGATTCCCAACCAATATCCTACAAGACAGTGTTGGTGGTGGAATCAATAAAGGGAAAGATTGAACGCTACTTCGCCGAAAAAGACACGGGCACAACCTCACAGGGGGTAGTATGGGACGCATTCAAAGCAGTGCTGAGGGGGGAGCTAATAGCCTTGAAGGCCGAAAGGGACATACAATGCACCGGATGGGAAGAAGAGCTTGAGGGGAACTATCGGTTGTGCAAAATGAACTGGTGACTAACCCCAGCAAAAAGGCTAAACTAGCCCTGAAACACATACAAGGCCAATTGGGGATGCTACAGAATAAGAAGGCAGAGCCAGCACTCTTAAGAACGAAACAGATGTACTATAATAGCACCAACAAGGCGGACAAACTCCTGGCAAGAGAGCTTCGCGAAAAGGGCCACAGGACAACCATTTTGAAACTGATGGATGCGCTAGGGCACTTGAAGACAACCAATGAAGAGATGGGGGAAAATAATGAAAACATATTATCAGACCTTTTATCAATCAGAACATCCGAGGACGGACAAGCAGAAGACCTACCTAGATAATATTTCCCTACCTCAGATTTCAGAAACAGACAAACGGACATTAGAAAGAGACATACAAGTGGACGGGGTCATTCAAGCAATCAAGAAACTCCAGAGAAATAAAGCACCGGGCCCTGGTGGCTACTCAGAAGCCTTCTACAAAAAATGTCAAGAGATACTGGCCCCCTAGACTGACCAAATTGTTTGATAGCTTCAAAGCACAAGGGAACATAACACACTCAATGAACGAAGCAAAACTGGTCATATTCCCCAAACCAGGAAAGGACCCGACTCTACCAGGTTCGTACCGCCCAATTGCATTAATCAATCTGGATGCTAAGCTGTATACAAAGATACTGGCGGAAAGACTCACCAGGCTCCTATCGACAATCGTAGTCCCAGACCAATCAGGAATCATCCCTAGGAGACAAACGGCAGACAATACACGCAGGGTGAGTCATCTCAGTGAATAAGTAGAATACACTCGTACCCCTGTGATTCTTGTGTCGCTACACTCAGAGAAAGCATTCGATAGAGTAGAATGGATGCAACTATTCCATACAGTGGAACGCATTGTGCCATTACCCGAGACTCTAGGTCGCTAGCCATTGATCCTGTACCATTACCTGAGACCTAGGTCGCTAGCAATTGATCTTGTACCATTACCTGAGACCCTAGGTCGCTAGCCATTGTTTTTGTGCCATTACCTGAGACCCTAGGTCGCTAGCCATTGATCTTGTGCCATTACCTGAGTCCCCTTGGTCGCTAGCCACTGATCATGTGCCATTACCTGAGACCCCTTGGTCGCCAGCCATTGATCTTGTGCCATTACCTGAGACCCCTTGGTCGCCAGCCATTGATCTTGTGCCATTACCTGAGACCCCTAGGTCGCCAGCCATTGATCTTGTGCCATTACCTGAGACCCTAGGTTGCCAGCCATTGATCTTATGCCATTACCTGAGACCCTAGGTCGCCAGCCATTGTTTTGAGACCCCTTGGTCGCTAGCCATTGGTTTTTGTGCCATTACCTGAGACCCTAGTTCGCTAGCCATAGATCTTGTGCCATTACTTGAGACCCTACGTCACCAGCCATTGATCTTGTGCCATTACCTGAGACGCCTTGGTCTCTAGCCACTGATCTTGTGCCATTACCTGAGACCCTACGTCACCAGCCATTGATCTTGTGCCATTACCTGAGACCCGTTGGTCGCTAGCCACTGATCTTGTGCCATTACCTGAGACCCTAGGTCGCCAGCCATTGATCGTATGCCATTACCTGAGACCCTAGGTCGCCAGACATTGTTTTGAGACCCCTTGGTCGCTAACCATTGTTTTTGTGCAATTACCCGAGACGCCTTGGTCGCTAGGCATTGTTTTTGTGCCATTACCTGAGACCCTAGGTCGCCAGCCATTGTTTTGAGACCCCTTGGTCGCTAGCCATTGTTTTTGTACCATTACCTGAGACCCTAGGTCGCTAGCCATTGATCTTGTGCCATTACCTGACACCCCTTGGTCGCTAGCCATTGTTTTGAGACCCCTTGGTCAGTAGCCACAGTATTTACTGCCACCTGACACTTCTTGTTGCCAAACGCAGTACAGCACACCCACCCACATACGTGCAAATGTTTCCCACTATGCACACCCTACCCCTCATGCCATACAACAACACGCTCTCTTCCCAACCTTGACAAGTCTCATCGCACTCTCCTTATTACTCTGGGGACCAGACTCAGATCACGCACGATACCCACGCCTACTCTCAGCCTACCCACTGCCACGTCCAAAAGAAATCTCAGGCTAAGCTCACGCACCCCCCACACCATTACTATCAAACCCCCCACCTATCTCAACAAACCACTTCCACTACCACCCAGACTCCGACCACCCCTTCACCCACCCCTCCGCCACTCCACACTCTTCACCCCACGCAAAAAGCACCCTCTCGCCTGCTCTCAATTGCGCTCTGATAAATGCATGATCCCTCTCAGCCCATGCTCTAGAAATCAACAACCTTCTTGCCACACACAACCTAGATGTACTCGCCATCACGGAAACATGGCTCCACGAAGCATCTGGCCCCGCCATCTCCTTAGTTCTCCCTCCTGGATTCTCCATACTCCGATCAGACATACTACTCTCCAAAGGAGGAGGTGTAGCCCTCATCACCAAAGACACCCTTTCCATAAGATAATGCCACCACCCCTGGAAAGGGAACACTGACCTTCTCTCAGCCAAACTAGCCTTATCACCCAACTGCACCATCAATAATCACCTCACATACAGGCCCCCAGGCTCAGCACCTGACTTCCAAGGTCACCTCCTTCACATACTCAGCAACAACCTTAAAAGCTCTACCAAAACAATCATGCTTGGTGACCTCAACCTAGGTCTGGGCGACCCCAAAGACAAAGCAGCTGCTGCTCTAGCTAAGGAACGAAAAGACCTTGGCTTCACACAAGAAGTCATCGACCCAACACACTGCAAAGGCCGCACCCTTGACTGGGTGGCAGACCACAACTGCTCCACCTCCATCATCTCCAATATGGCCTACCCCTGGACCGACCACAACTGACTCCAATTCACCATCCCAACTACACACATGACCAACACCCTAACATATGCTCCCCCGGCCCAAGCCAGAAGCTCCAGAAAACTAACTAAAGATAATCTCAGACCCTTCTTTGAAATCCCTGAACTCAGACCCCCCTTTCTCCAATGACCCTAGTACTCTCGCCAACATCTACGTTGACACTCTCACCAGAGCTGTTAACGCCTTAGACCCAATTGAGAACAAAAAGGAGAAAAAAATCCATGCACACCAACTCTTTGTTCACGGACGATCTACAGGCCTTGCGCTTCAGCAAACGTACTGCCCTACCTAACTGGCAATCCAACCCCAATGACTCCACCAAATCAGAATTCAAAAACATCGCCAACAAATATTAACACGCCATATTTCTAGCCTAATCTAACTGGTTTAACTCACAAATTACTAAGGCCAACTCGCAACCCAAAGAAATGTTCACCATTTTCCTAGACCTTATTACTGCCCCCACTAACCCAGATGAGATTATTAAAGACAAAGCATGGTGCTCCAGCATCCAAGTTGCCCTACACAGTAAAATCGAACTCCCCCAACATAAAATACAAGCGCAATTCTTGGCTCTGCCCAAGCCCAACTTACCTTCTCAGCCAATCCCCCCCCCCCCATTCATAGGCAGAACCCACTTTCTCTTTCCATGATGTTACAGAAAAGGAAGTCTGTGATCTCCTTCTACACCTCAAACCATTCACCTGCAAAGGAGACATGTGCCACCCAGCCATCAAAGACTGTGCCGACTGCCTAGCTTCCCTACTAACTGCATTCATTAATGCTTCCTTCTCCACAGGTATTGTCCCCTCAAGCCTCAAAGAAGCCTGGGTACGCCCGCTTCTAAAAAAGACACCACCCTCGACCCATCATCTCCCACTAACTACCGACCCATCACCACCGTCCCCTTCCTCCTCCAAATCCCGGACAAAGCTGCCCACAACCAGATTCAGCATTTCCTGTAAACAAACACCATCCTGGGTAAAAGGCAATCTGGTTTCCGTAAAGGCCACGGTACAGAAACCGCCCTGCTGGACCTCAAAAACCAAATAACCACAATCATGGATAAGGGTAAACCAGCCCTTCTCCTACTCCTAGAGCGCGCCGCCACCTTCGATCTCGTGGATCACAAAACTCTGACCACACACCTCACCCAGGCAGCTCATTTCTCTAACAATTCCTCCACATGGATAAATTCCTTCCAGGAGGGCAGAGCTATGAAGGTCTTCTCAGATATAGCCAACGCAGAACCCTCCACCATCCACTGTGGAGTCCCACAAGGCTCCTGCACAGTCCCCACCCTTTGCAATCTATTCACCAAACCCCTTTTTGACAAACTAGACTCCTTCGGCATAGCTTACACAAACTATGCCGATGATACGCAGGAACTCCTGCCTCTTTCAGGTTCATATAACCAGGATGCCGCAGCCCTCACTAGGACCTACTCTATCATCCAAGCCTGGATGGCGGCCAATGGGCTGTGCCTGAACGGGGACAAAACGGAAATCATCATCATCATCATGGGCCCAAAAGAAACACTAGCTAAACTCAACCAACAATATTGCACCTTTTCCCTTGATAACTCCACCCTCACCTCTTCAGTCAAAACACTAGGGGTCTGCTTAGACTCCACTCTATCAATGACAAGGCAAGTCAGCGCCATAGCCTCTGCATCGGCTCGCACCGCTAAACTCATAAACGCAGGCTCACCCTTCTTATCCAACCAGAACTGCCTATCGATATCTAGAGCCACAATATGGGCCAGACTAGACTATTGCAACGCACTCCTGGCAGGCACCTCCGCTAAAAATCTCAACCGTCTCCAAACAGTCCCAAACAACGCAGTTAGAGCAGCCCTCAGAATCCCTAAAAGAGATCACATATCACAGGCCAGGCGAGATGCCCATTGGCTCCCCGTGAGAGAAAGGATCACTTTCAAGACCCTCACCCTTACGCATAAGTGCCTAAACTTCCCAGCCCTGCCGTACCTCTCAGAAACCATTGTTAGAGATACCTTGTCTCGCCCTAAGAGAACCAACCAGGCCAACAAACTACGCATCCCACACATTCTCAGAGCCAAAGCAGGAGGTATTGGCTTTCTGCACATTGCACCCAAACTCTGGAACTCCCTTCCTAACACACTCGGAGCCGAGACCTCCCTCTCAGCATTCCGCAAAAAACACTCAAAACCACTCTGATCATCTAACCTTGCCACTAAGACAACCTGTAACTAAGCCTGTACCATGTAAGTCTGTACAATCACATGTAATATGTATGTACTCTGCAACCAAGTTCAACTTCTGTATTCTGCAATTAAGTGCAATGTCTGAAACAGCGCCACAATGCCTCCGGGCTGTTGCGTGCTTTATAAATACTGACAAATAAATAAATAAATGGGCTTTGGGCAGACTTACATGCAGGTGATCAAAGCTAACTACAAAACACCCACGATGAGGAGTTCCCTGAATGACACCCTATTGAGCCAAATACCCCTAAGCAGAGGCACAAAACAGGGATGCCCGCTATCCCCTCTGCTATACGCAATTTTCCTAGAACCATTACTGATTAGTATTCGAGTGACACAACAAATAAAACATATAAAAATGGGAACACAAAACGATGGCCTTCGCGGATGATATGCTCCTAGCCCTGTCAAGTCTGGAACATTCCCTCCCGGCTCTCCTAGGGGAACTGAATCACTTTGGGTCTATCTCCAGCCTAAAAATAACAGACACAAATCAAAAATCCTGAATCTGACCGCAGACCCAATAATGGTGGACAACCTGGCCCGCTCTACCCAACTGAACAAGGCCATGGACTATATCACATAACTAGGAATCAGACTAACACCCTCATTAAAGCAGATATTGAACGCTGCCTATCCAAATCTTTTAGATACGCTGAAGGCAGACTTAACAAAATGGTACCCTCTCAACATTTCATGGTGGGGCAGACTGATGGTCATAAAAATGTCGGTCCTACCGAAACTACTCTATTACTTCCAGACGCTCCCAATATAAATACTGAGGACGTTCTTCAGGACACTCAGCAAAATGGTGTCCGATAAAGTACACGGAAGAATACTAATATACACAGCTATGGCATTGGCTACTGCCCCCGCCCGACCCAATAAAGACGCCACCACAAGACAGCTGACCCCGTTTGAAATGTACATGACACCAACACGGGCTCCCACAAGCTGATCTGTAACCTATACAAACTTCTAAACGAACAAGGAGAAGAAATCTAATGAAAATACATGAAGAGGTGGGAGAAGATGCTGGGTGAACCAATAACACAGAGTCTGTGGCGTGAATTATGGAATAAAATCCCCAAGCTGACACGCTCCATACAGCTGAGAGAAAAGTGGCAAAAAGTTATCCTGCAATGGCACTATACCCCGGAGAGACTTCATGCAATGTACCCCACCACAAGCGACATCTGTTGCCGAGGATGCTCAGCAACGGGAGACTGGAAGCACATATGGTGGAATTGCCCATCCATATCAAACCTTTGGTGGGAGATCAACAAGGAAGTGGGGAACATAATACAAGGAGCCGACGGATTGGACAACAAGGTATGGCTGGCTGACAAATGTAACCCGAAACAAGGACATACACAAAAACACAATTGAGAGGAGTAATGACAGTGATTATAGCGGCGTGGTTGACAATAGGTCAGCATCGGGAACAAAAGAATCGACCCACAATATTTGACTGGCTCCAAAAAGTGTGGAAATTCGTATCCATGGAATGGATGACGTGCATAATTCAGGGAATTCCGGAAACCTTTTGATCAGACTGGGGCAATATCCTGTCCTACCTACAAAGTGACTATATGCTCAACGGTGCCCGCACAAAATCAGAATCATGGACTTTTTGTGATCCTGCACACATCAAGACACTGTGAAACCTAATCCGCCACCCGAGGGGGGAGGGGAAGAGGGTGTTGGGAGTGGGGAGTTTGATGGTGATAGGAAGATATGTAAAACCAATACAAATATATATATATATTTTTTTTAATTCAGTTGTTCTACAGCCACCCGGCGGATCATATATATTTAGAATTAACAAACGTTGGCCAGCCATAGCCTTGTTACAAAAGATCTCTACTGCCAATACATTTCCCACAGGGTCCACCGGGAGTATTAATTCAGAGTGCACATCTAGACTTACCCCAATCATTAAGCCTCCAGAGGGTTGGCCTTTAAGCCCTTTTTTTTGCATAAAGTTGGTAAATTCTATAACGGTCTAAGTGATATGGGGTCCACATCCAGGTTTCTTGTAAGATGAATGCTTGGAATCCTAGAGCAAATTCTACGAGGCACCATTGTCACAGTAATGCAAGTGGTCTTTGGTATTCCAGCTGGCCTCCCTGCAATTTCATTCATGTAGGACTACCAGGCTGGGTATGACACTTTATAACCATTTCAGACCCTTGGCATTGTCGTAGCCCCCAGTATTACTCAAATCGGTTTTGGTTAAAGGCTCTGCCACGTTTTCTTTTTAGCAGATGCGTTCCAAGGCCAGGAAGATCCTCTCGTACATAGAATGGTATAGACCCGGGGTCCTAATTATGCAAGAAACACACGCTGTGGGGACAGTGCATGAGGCATTTGTACGCAATTGGGGCCCGTTATGGTATTATACTGAATACTCCTCACAATTGCGGGTTTCCTTATACTAATACACCACTCCCTTGGGTTTCAGGTATCCGGGAGCACAGTGGACCCGACGGGCCGTTATGTTATAGTGTAAGGCACGTTAGGAGGGTAACTCATTTGTACTGGTGAATACCTATGGGCCTAATATAGGCGACCCTGAGTTTTATCACAAAGTGTCAAACGAGATAGGGGATGTGAACGGGACATATATAACATGGAGAGGTGAGTTTAATACAATCCTGGACCATCACCTGGACAGAACCACCACCAACCCCCAGGCGTTGGCTAGAACAGCCCAGACCTTTCACCAATTGTTGGCATATTTACCACATGTAGATGTTTGGCGAGTCCAGCATCATTGATTTCTGGTTGATCTCCTCGGAATTACTCACTAAGGTCCAGAAGTGTGAAATTCACCTCGCACACTCTCGGATCACTCACCATTGATTCTATCCATAGAGCTTGGAAAATGCCCTAGACCTCGCCCAATTTGAAGGATGCCCCCTGTGGTATTGAGGGATACAGGGGTAGTTGAAGGGCTGGTAGGGATATTGAAGAGTTTTTTAAGCTAACTGAGGTGTCAGTGAAATTATGTTTCACTCTTTGGGAATCATTTAAAGTGTGGGCGCAGGGGATTTTACTATCAGTCTGTAACGAGGGTCTTTAGAGCTATTAGAAGGGAATTAAATTTAGTGGAGGGTAGGTTGAGGAGCCTGGAGAATGAACAGCGCAGAACTCAGGATGGAGCAATACTGGGTCGGATCCGGGGACTATTAGCGCACAACCATGAACTGGCTGACCGAGAAGTCCTCCATATATCCTTCACTGCTAGGGCCAGGAGGTATGGTGAGGGGAACAAAGCAGGCAGGTTACTCGCCAGGATGTCTAGAGCCAAAAGCAATCGGCAACCTATCACAAATATAGTGGGTCCAGAAGGTTCAGTACTTGTGAAGGAGGAAGACATTCATGAGACATTTGTGGAATTTTATTAGAAACTATGCTCTAATTGTGATAGTGTGTCAGCAGAGGACATATCTAATTACCTGTAGGGCATACCCCTGCCAGTGCTATCGGCAGGGGCTTGGGGGTCAAGAACAGGCCAACACAATCGAGGAGGTGGTGGAGGCGATGAAGTCGCTAGTGTAAGGTAAAGAGATGGGTTGGGAATTGAATTCTACAAAGAATTCATACAGGTCCTTGCACCCAGGTTACTAAAGGTCTGGGAGGAGTCGCCGATTACGGGTGTACTCCTTCAATCCATGCGTGAGGCCATTATTGCTGTATTACAAAAACCCAATAGCTCTGCTCAGGACTTGACTTCATACAGGCCGCTTTCCTTGCTTAACTCTGATGCCAAAACATTTGCAAAGGTCCTGGCCCCTCGATTGCTCCCACAGATGCCTTTTTTAATGCACCCGGACCAGTCTGTAAGGCTCTTATGTCTTGATTACTTGTGGCCAGGCATACACAAGGAGTTTGCAAGGCCCATTAGATACTGCGAGGCATGTTTGAAGAGTGATTATTATTAGTGGAATGGGGTGGGTGCAATACGTTTAGTATCTAATAATTATGTTTTGAAAATGACTGGATCTTGCCATAACTAGTTGTGGGAGCTGTGGAGGATAAAGGTATTGCATGATGGACAAGAAAATAATAAAACATGGTGAGCCAGGCTTATAGACAAACAAGTGTATTCTTTTTAGACAAATGAAAGCTGAGATTTGGAGAGAGTGCCCGTGATCAGTTACATAGAGTTGTCAGAACTATCTCTAAAGATTTGTCCAGGAAGACCAACTTATATAGACCGATCACTAATATGAAAGCACCTTGGCCAGAACACAGGTGGGCGCTACCAGACAGGTTTGCATAACGGTAACAGATCCTTGCACCAGCTGAAGTCAGGGCGTCCGTAAGCCTTGCAGTTTGTTTGTACCTTTTCATAACATAGGGTCAGGTAACATACATATCACTTCTATGGAAAACAGCATAGCAGCAACTGTGATACTAAATAAGGTAATTATATAGGAAGGAGAAGCAGCACACTGAAGTGTGACATTGGTTGCTGGGCTGTAGCAGAAATCTGCCATGTCTTGTTTACAACATGTGTTGTGTGTAACGTGTAAAGAGGATTTATACATGGCTATGCAGGCCTATGATAACATATAAGATATTCTGCAACAACAAAGTGAAGTCAACACAAGGGTATTCATTAGATTTCTGGAAGGAGTATTTTAGAGGGAAGAGGTTCCTTCCAAAATCATTACCGACAGTAGTGGCCACTTGCTTTTGAAGAAGATCTGAGTGTTACGCTCACCTGGTATCCACAGGGACACCACCCAGCTGGGTTACTCGCTGGTATGCCTCTCGGCTTTGCCCTGATGTGGTCTGCGGGGAAGGTTCTGCCTGAAAATACAGGAGGACTATGTTCAAGACTGACCGACTGGGGTAAGTATCCTCCCTCCACCCCCGTATGATTTCAGTCCCTCTGGCACCCTCTCCTCACCTTGTGGTAGAATTAGGCGTGCTCTCCGTCCTGCCTTCTTTGCAGGGGCGCGTTGTCTTTCATGGGCAAGTGCGGTCCAGTTACTTCACTGACGCCGGCCCGTTTGATATTGTTCAGGTAGGTCTTATTGCTGTTCTTTAGTTTTGTTGCTATCCTGCATGCCTTTCTTTGTTTAAAATGTCTCTTTTTTCTCCCTTAGGTACGGAGAGCTTCAGCGCGGCGAACTGGCTTGGTTGAGCCCCGCTGGTAAATGATGACGCATTAAAAGCGCTATGATGTGGTTAGTAAGCGCTATGCGCAGCGCTGCAAAGTCTTGCCTTTGCTAACCTGTTTTTTCCTTCCTTGTAGGTCGCGGTGTTCTAAAGCGCAAGTGGAATGTCCGGAGTGGTGCCAGCTGAGAGGCGACCAGCCAGGTAAGCCTTTTGAGCAGTTCGTAATTTGTAAATGTCTCTACTGCTTGTTTTAATGTTGCCTCCATCTTCCTCTTTCAGGTCTTTCCGGGAGGCGTGCAGATTCGAAGAAGCTGTTCTCAGTAGCTGCAAGTGTTTAAAGATGAAGACTGCAGGTAAGATGCTGCTGCTAATGATGTTCCTTTTGTCTCCTTGCAGGTTCTGCTTCTCCGAGGTTCGAGGGAATAGCTGGACACGGTGAGCGTCACGTTGCAAGCTGCAAAGTAACGCGAAGCGTGTTTTCTTGCGCGGGTGTGGTTTAAATAGCCCCAACAAAATAGTCCAGGTAAAGTAGTCCCAAGACTATCACACCCAAAACACTAGACCGCATAGCTTGGTTCTTAGGAACCAAGCTATGTGGATGCCTCCATGTTGGCTGACAATACAATAAAGTAGTTCCCAAGCACATTGTTTTTCATGGTGTATGAGCCTGGCGCCATAGGCCCCATGAGGATTTTTGAAGAGGATGCCACGCTCTAGAGGCCCGAGTCCTGACTCCACCTGGCCAATGGGTTTGCTAGAGGGGGTTTTGGGCGAGGGTCATGACACTGAGGCTCTTTTTTAGTGTAGAAAGGGATCAAGCAAATCGGATTTGCTCTCTATGGTCAAGTGTTTGATGGAGGATAGAGGGATTTAACAGGACCCTAATGGCCAGTGTGATCATTTATTTATTGCATGGGTATAGCGCACCTAACCCTCAGGCATCTGGGCGCTTGACTTAAGAATGTGGTTACAGAAAATACTTGGTTATACAGGTCCATCAGGTAGTTATACGGTACAGTGATACAAAAGCAGTAGTGTCTTCGTACAAGATGAGTAGCGACTAGGAACAGGTTGACAGACATAAGTACAGGATAGCTATTGACCTGTCTGCTAGGTGAATTCAGGACTCCTATGGGTAGGGCGGATGTAGCTTGGTGTCCTGTGTGAAGAGCCAAGTTTTTAGTTTTTTATGAAAGGACAATAATGATGGATCCATCCTTAGTTCAGTGGGCATGACGTTTCAGTAGTTAGCTGCAATGACTGGTAAGCTGGAGCCCCCGGCTTTTTGTCTTTTATATCTTAGTGTGGTCACTTGCCCTACGTAAGCTGAACGGGTGGGTCTGGCTGGTTGGGTTTTGGCGATCAAGACAGATAACAGGGAGCCGTGTTAGATAGGTATTTGTGCGTGAGCGTAAGTATTTTGAATTTAATGTGGTCTTTAACTGGTAACCAGTGAATGTTTCTTCTGAAAGTGGTTGTGTTCAGATTTTGGGATATTGAGCTCCGCTCTAATAGCATTGTTCTGAACAACTGGAGTTATTTAATGTTTTTAGAGGAGGATCCTGCGAATATTGCATTACAATAGTCTATCCTGGAAAGGATTAGTGCTCTTGCCAAGGTGATGCGGTTCTCTTCAGTAAGATATGGTCTGCATGCACTGATGAGTTTAGCAGTGTAAGATGATGCCGAGGTGATGGCATTGACTTGTCGAGAGAGAGTGAGGGAGGAGTCAAGGTAGACTCCTAGTGTCTTGACTTCTTTGGTAGTCATGATGCAGTTTCCATCTATGTCGAAGGATTGGTATGAAGGTGGGAGGCTCTTAAGTTTCGCTGGGCTGCCCAAGATCAGGATCTCAGTCTTATCGTCGTTCAGACAAAGCTCGTTTTGAGCCATCCAGGCTTGAATAGTGTGATAGATTGCGTTTAGGGCATTGGCGTCGGTATTGTCCCCTGTGATAGGAATTAGTATTTGGGTGTCATCACCTTAGTTTGTATATGTGACAACCAAATTGTCTAATTTATCAAAGAGAGGTTTTGTGAATGCGTTATACATTTTAGGGGATACGCATGACCCCTGTGGCACGCTGCAGGTGACTGGGGTAGGGCTATCTGCCACCGTGTATGAGAAGACTCATCGAGCGGTTCGAAAGGAATGATTTCATCCAAGCTATGGCACTATTAGAGAAGTGGGCATCACCCGCAAGGTGCCGGTATACGATGTTGTGATTTACTAGATCGAATGCAGCTGACGGGTCCAAGAGGAGAAGGATGGCTAGGTCACCTCTATCTCTTATCTGATCCATTTGGGTTTTTAGGTCTACCAGGGCCGTTTCCGTGCCATGACTTGGACGGGAACCTGATTGGCGAAGGCCCAGCAGATTGTGTGTTTCTAGGTATTTTTGAATTTGTACATATGCAACCCTGTCAAGTATTTTTAACAGGAATGACACAGTTGTGATAGGTCTATAGTTAGTTGGTACGTGAGGGTCTAAGGATGTTTTTTTCAGTAAGGGCAGTATCCAGGCTTCCTTAAAGTTGTCTGGTACTTTATTAGAGGTGAATGAGTTGTTTATAAGTGATGTGACGAATGGTACCAGGTTATCCGTGCAATATTTGATTAGTGTGGCAGGCCTTTCATGGTTTTAGTAGTCTCCTCTACAGTAATGGGAGAGAACTCCAACTTCGGGAATGGTTTGGGTGGGTTGTGTTCCATCGTAGGTTGAGCAGGGGTGTTTAGTTTCAGTTTTTTTTATTGATTTTGAGTTGGAGTGAAGACATTTTGTCCATCAGGGTCTTTGTATATTTTCACACCAGGCTTGATCCTTGATGCAGAGGTCTGGGGCCAGTGAGGGTGATTTTATTTCTCTCAACACTGAGAATAGCTCTTTAGAGCTAGAATTGGCATTCTCTATACGCAGGTTATATGCATTGCTTTTTGCTTGTTGGGTGGCTTTCCTATATTCAGATGCTAGTGAAGTAAATTATTGTTTATTGTAGAGTGAGATTTTTTTTCTCCAGTTGCTTTCTGCATTTCATTTTTTATCACGTAAGTCTTTAAGTTATGGGGTGAACCAATGATTGATATGTGCTTTAGGTTTAGCTTTGCAGTTTCCCATAGGTGCCACTGTGTCTATGGCTGCCTCCATGGTTTGGTTATAGGTAGCTACCAAGGAGGAAGGGTCAGCTGTGTTTTCAATATGTGTAGTGAGCCGTGAGAGCAGAGGAAGCATGTTGTCAGGCATGATGTTGCGATGGTTGCGTGTTTGTTGTCAAGACTGAGGTTACTGGAAGCGTGAAGGTCATTAGAGGCTGGTTTTTGGTTGACTTGCTATGTTTGCCCTTTTGGGCCTGGTGCACTTTGAGGTATTGAGGATGATGAAGCCGAACACAAGAGTTTCCCTCAGATGAGTGAAACTATCGTGATCCTGTAGGTGGGGTGAAAGCACACTGCATGAAGGAGTAGAGCAAGGGAAACTGGGATGACAAGCTTGCAAGTAATGAAATGTGCATCTAAAGGAAGATTTACGGTCCAGGTTGGTGACCAAAAGTTATTTTTCCTGCCATTTTTAAAAAGGGGTTTTGCAATTTTTGTGTGCAAATGGAGTTGAATAGATTTCCTACAATTCTGTAAGGTTGGAAGGCAGAAGGAAATAAAATAAGTCACATATAGTTGAAATCAATTAATGTTTGTTTTCATTGTTTTCAGGAGGGAGATTTATTGGATTTAGACCTTATGGTTTTCCTCCACATCCCCTCACTGAGGCCTGGTTAGGGACATCTATCTGTGTAACCGGTTAGCCAGTTTCCATAGAATCTAACATCTGAGAATGTTCTGTATGAGACCGAGCATCTTCTGCAGTCTGGGGGTCCATATGCTGAGACTTCTAAACAGCCTCTTGTTTGCCAGTGCTAATTCCTGTGCGAATACGCCAGAATGCACGTTACATGGCAATTAAATCTCCAAGGACATTTTTTTTTCATTTAAATTCAAGACTTTTATATAGCCCTTCGGCATCCACAAGCAGCCATCTCAGAATGCGTGTTCATCTGCATTGCAATGTGATTCATTATCATTGGGGTGTACCGATAATAGTGGGTTTTGGTGTGGTGTTTATTGAAGCGAAGCGTGGCCTAAAGGGACAGCCATTTGGGGGTATTTTGACAGCTTGTAGACAAGTCTGGCAGAGAAGATATGCTGGTGACGGTTTTTGAATGGGTATGCCAGGACACCGGATTTAGCAGAAAGTGTTTACTAATAAATGTTTATCTTAATTTGGAGATTTCCAAATTGGAGGAAGCCTTCTCTGCAATCCCTTTCCTGCTCCTGTTGGGAGAAACACCAGAGGAAGGTGCTTCAGTGACTGTGTTGGGGTTTTTAATGCCATATGTCTGGAGGGCTCCTGGTATCAAGAATCTATCGGGAGGAAAACGTCAAGGGTGGCTAGTGAAAGGGGTCAAATGGGGAGACAGGAGCTTGAGGTGCGCGTGGGACTTATTGCTATTGAACGGGAATTGTGCTGATGATGTGCCTCCCTGTTTTATTTGGCTTAGCGGCCTACTGGTTCTCTACTTTAGATTACTTCTTTATCTCGGCTGATATCTTTCATGGGGGAGGACATTTGGCAATCAAGAGCACTGAATTGAGTTACCAATCTAGGGTTCATCCTCTCTGCCGGGTGAAACCAGCTAAGGACAGGAGTTTGGATGTTTAGGTCAACCCTAGAAACTCTGGTCAAATGGTCTAAGAGGATAGGCTCTGCCTTTGAAATTCAGATGGTAGGGATTTTTAATGCTATTGATATTGATATTTTATTTATAATGCGCTCATACACATGTGTTTCAGAGTGCGACAAGGCAAGGGAGGGGAACAGGGAAGAAAACAAAACAACGATCTTACTAGGCCCAGTGACATTGAGAACGCGCAAGTGCTTGGGAGATGGTGCAGGGAAAAAGTGCAAGGGAGGGGGGAGAAGTGGAAAGTACAGAGCAAGGGGAGAACAGAAGTAAATACTGATAAATACATGATAAGAACAGCAAACATGGCAATAGTAATGCATCCAGCAAGTGCTAAATTGAGGGAAGCAGACAGGGTAGGTCTGCTAAGTGTAAGGGACGAGGAGGGGGACCTGTGTGGGTACAGATACAGACCCCAGTACAAAGTGTGGCCGGGAGGCAGTGCAGGAGGGTGGAAAAGATAAGCAGGAGCTTGGGCCCGGTGGACAGAGGTTGGCCAGGTGCACAGTACCAAGAGAGACCAGAATCAGCGGAGGAGAGGGGCGAAAGCAGAAGCAAAGAGGATGGTCTTAAGGTGCTTCCGGAACCGGAGGTGGTTCTCCTCAAGTTTTAGGGCTGTAGGGAGGCTGTTCCAGAGGGAGGCCGCAGCTGAAGAAAGAGATCGGCCCCCAGCTCGTTTCCTAGAAAAACAACTGACCCTGAGGGAATTAAAGGTGGAGGAGCGGAGAGCTCGAGAGGGGAGGTATTTGCAGAGGGATAGCTTAAGGTATTTTGGACCCAGGCCCCAGTAAGCCTTGTGGATAATGCAGAGGGTTTTGAATTTAATCCTTGAATCCACTGGGAGCCAATGAAGAGATTTCAAGGCTGGAGAGATACGATCCCAGGGCTTAAGGCCAAGGACAAGTCTTGCAGTCCGGTTCTGAATTAGTTGCAGAGGGTGGAGAGTAGAGAAAGGTAGATTTAGAAAGAGGCTGTTACCGTAGTCCAACCTAGAGAGAACCAGACTTGGAATACCATGAGCTTCTGGGGGAAGGAGAGGAAAGGTAGAGTACCTCTGAGGAGGTGCAATAGGAAGTTTGACTTTTTAGAGACCTCAGAGATGTGGGCGGAGAAGGAAAGGGTGGAGTCAAAGATGACCCAGAGGTTCTTAGCCACACAGGTAGGGGTGGGAGGAGGGCCCAGGGAAGCAGGCCAGAGAGTGAGGGGAAAGGATGGTGGAGGTGTGCCGATGAGGAGGATCTCCGTCTTGCTGGCATTCAGACAAAGATCATTGGCAGCACACCAATCTTGAATGGCAGTTAGGCATTCAGAGATAAGAGAGGGAGAAGAGGTGGCCGAGGGCAGCCTGAAAATTAGCTGAGTGTTGTCGGCGTAGCACTGGAAATTTGAGCAGAAGATGGCAATGCAATGGGCATGAGTTGCCAGGTATTGGTTGAAAAGCCAGGGTTTGCGGTTAGACCCCTGAGGGACACCACAGGTAGAGAGGAAGATAGATGATAGGATGGACCCAAGTTGAACCTGGGAGGATCGGTCAGAGAGGAAAGAGGTCAGCCAAGCCAGAGCCTGATCAGTGATACCCAGGTTATCAGAGAGACAGTTGAGCAATATGGTATGATTGACTGTGTCGAAGGCAGAAGCGAGATCAAGGAGGATGAGGACAGAGGGAATGTTAGAGTCAAGGTTGGAGAGCAGATGTTCACGGATGTTCAGGAGAGCAGTTTACGTGCTTCTGGCTGCTCTGAAGCCAAACTGGTGGTCGTGGAGACAGCCAACAGAATCGGAGTGAAGGTTAAAGGGATGGTCTAGTAAAAAATGTTATTTAAAAAATAGATAGGCAACATAAAAAATAAAATACTAGCATTCTCCGTTTTAAAACTTCCTATGTAAAATTTTGAGCTATTCAAGCTCAAAATTCGCAAAAGCAAGCACAGGGGCGCAGCCATTTTGTGAAATGGAGGCCCTCCTGTGCTGGCTTTTGCTTTTGCGGCACTAATGAAGGAAAAACCAGCCAGCTGTAGTAAACAAACTCTACCGCTGGGTGGCTTTCCCTTCATTAGTGCTGTAGGCGGAGGACGGGGACCGGAGACCAGAGCAGGAAAGCTGCAGCTGAATCTCGGTAAGTGCTATTTATTTTTTTTACAAAAAATAAGCACTAGCTGCAGTTTTTTTCTAAGTTTTCCGGGCTGGAGGAGACCGGAAAACTTAGAAATAAAACCGCAGCTTTAAAAACGTTGTATTTATGTTTGCGGTTGCTTTTGAAGCGACCTCAAACATAAATACAACGGTATTGTGTTGGAAAACGCCGCGGTTTTTCTTTCCAAGTTTCTCAGGCTCCTCCGGCTCGGAGGAGCCTGAGAAACTTGGAAAGAAAAACCACAGCGTTTTCCAACACAACCGCATGCGTTTCTCTCATAAGGTAATTGGGTCCTCCCACATATTCCATATCTATGACAGTAATCACCACAGCTGTGCTACTTCGGAAAATCTTCGGCGTCTGCGTCCTGCGTCGATGATGTTGATACGCCGCTCTCAAGGACCTCCTCCGACGGCCGACGTCACTGGATGTTATAAGGAGGACGCACGACACCCATAGCCTCAGTTCCGTTTTTTCCGCAAACGTGTTCGCTTCGGAGATCTCGGCGCGCCTCGACTCTTAGGAGTTTTTGTTCTTTTGGTTCTTTTGGTTCTTCAAACCTGTTCGTTTGTGAAGTTATCCTTTGTGATGTCTACCTCGTCTTCCACCCCGCGTCCGGGCTTTAAGAAGTGCGGGGACTGTGGGTCCAAGATGTCGGTGACGGACTGGCACGACGCCTGCCTCGGGGAGGCCCATGACACGGATGATTGTGTCGACTGCCAGTCGCTTACGTCCAAAGCCTTGCGGGAGCGCAAGAAGAAATTGTCGGTAGGTAAGGTGTCCAAGCCACGGAAGTCGAGGTCTGCAGGGCTTTCGACGGACGATTCGAGGGGCGATTCTCCTCATCGTTGTCGGAAGTCCAGTGGGTCTCGGTCCCGGAGTAGGTCCTGCCACTCCTCTGCCTCTTCGAGGCACTCCCGGAAGCGCCGTCATCGGTCGCCTTCCCCGTCCTCAACCGAGGACTCCGCCCGTCGGCGGGTCGCTTATCCCACCAAGCATGCGACGCTGGAGGAATGGGCTTCCTTCAGTAAGAAAATGCTAGCGATTCTCGAATCGCACGGCACTGGTCCGTCCGCGCCTCCGAGTGGGGTCGGTTGTGATTGGTCGAGAGACACCACTCGTATGCCTTCGGGCTCCGGTGGTCAGCACTATTCGCGGGAAAGGTCCCACTCGGGCAAGGGGAATCGTTCTCGTCATGTCCGTTCCAGGTCCCGGTCCTCGACGCGCTCAAGACCGTGTGCACCTGTGGTGTCTTCGAGGAAGATGTCGACGCCTGTGGCGCGAGGTCGTCAACGGACTCTTTCGAGGCTCCGCCTCCGAAGAGGTCGTCGGTGCCCAGGCTGTCCAGGGACACGCTCGGGGCTCCGCCCTCGAGGCCTGTGTCGGCGCCGCGTTCGGTGTCGACGCCGATTCACTCGACGCCCTCAACGCCTTTCGAGGCTGTTTCGACGGGGGTACCCCAAGGCACGGTGGAACCCCCTAGGATGGTCAAGCATGGCTTTGTTCCCCATTCTGTGCCCTCTTACCGCCATCTTGAGTACATTTCAGAGGTGGATGAAGGCTCTGATAATGGCATGGTTCCTGATACGGTGCCAGATGAGATTCTCTCGGGCCATAGCCAAATTGAGGACCTGCGTCAGTCCGTGCACGATGCCAGTGGTCTGGACACCTCTCCGGAGGTGGAGTTTTGTAGGCCTGAGCCTGGCACTCATGCCGACTCCTCGTACCGGCGCCTTATGTCTAGGGTCACAGAGTACTCGGGGTGGTCTGCTCCCCAAGGGGATTTTCTTCTGGATGACCTTACGGATATCCTCAACCAAGGTCCACCAACTGACCCGGTACTGCCGTTCCATATGGCTCTACAGAGGAGGGTGGCGGCGGCTTGGACTGCTCCGGAGAGTCTACCGGCAGTGGGCAAGTCTGTGCCGCGAAAATACCACCCAGCCAGTAGCGACCCCTGCTACTTGACCAAGCACCCCACTCCGGAGTGTTTGGTGGTGCAGGCGGCTACGGCCCCAGCAAAGCAGGCGTTGTATCCTACCATCCCTCCTGATAGGGACGACAAGCGTTTTGATGGTTGGGCGAAGAAAGTGTTTTCTTCAGGGGGTATGGCGCTTCAGGTGACAAACTCTGTGTGTGCCTTGTCTCGTTTCACGCACACTCTGTGGAACTGTGTTTCCCTAGCGGCTGAACATATTCCCGAAAGGGACGAACGGGATGGTTTCCTTGCTATTGTCCAGGATGGCAAGGATGCCATGTGTGAGGCCGTTCAGTCGGGTTTGGACATGGCAGATTGCGTCAGCCGGTCAATGGCGGCGAGCACTGTAATACGCAGGTTTGTGTGGTTGAGGAAGTCGGGGTTTGCTCCTGATGTGCAGGTCTGGCCCCTCAACATGTCCTTTGACGGGGAACATCTTTTTGGCAGCAAGGCTGACGAGAGCCTTGAGAGGTTGCAGACCTCCAAAGCTGCAGCGAAGTCGTTGGGCGCTGCAGTTCGACAACCTCCGCCTTTTCGTCCTAGGGGACAGCAATGGAGGGGAGGTTCATTTCGTTATTACTCATTCTTTGGTAAAGCGAGAGGAGCTGCCACTCAAAGGGGCCACCGTAGGAGTGCCAGAGATGGAAAACAAGGTACTCAAGGTGCCAAGGCCGCTCGGGCCGTTGCCTCTTTGCCCTCAGGCAATGCTGTAGCCGCTTCAGCTCAGTTATGAGGCCATGTCCCATGGTTCGCCGGTTGGGGGAAGGCTGGCGCAGCATCTTGTAGAGTGGCGTGCCATTGCTTCAGATGTGTGGTTTCTGGAGATCATAGCCTACAGCTACTGTCTTCCTTTCCGGCAGGGGCCTCACGACAATCGACCGGGGAATCTCTCTTTGAAGAGTCCGGATCCGCTCCTTGCGCAGGAAATTCAATCCCTGCTGGAGAAAGGCACCATAGAACTGGTGCCTGTAGCGGAGAGGAACAGGGGATGGTATTCCCCTTATTTTTTGATTTCCAAGAAAGACAGGAGATTGAGACCCATCATGGACTTGCGCGGTTTGAACAAACTCCTCAGGAAGGACAAGTTCAAGATGGTTACTCTCTCTCAAGTCCTCCAGGCCCTTCAACTTCAGGACTGGTTGGTGTCTCTCGACCTCAAGGACGCTTATTTTCATGTGCCGATCCATCCAAGGCACAAGAAGTACCTGAGGTTCGCGGTTGGCGACTCACACTTTCAGTTTCGGGTCCTGCCGTTCGGATTGACCTCCGCCCCGAGGGTCTTCATCAAGCTCATAGTAGTGGTGGCAGCGCATCTCAGGAAAGGGGGGATTCACGTCTACCCCTACCTGAACGATTGGTTGATCAGGGCCGCTCTCCCGAGCAAGTCCTGGATCATCTGTCAGTCACCTGCCACTCCCTCCACAAGCTGGGCTTCTCCCTCAACTTAAAGAAGTCCCATTTGACACCAACTCCGAGGCTCCAGTACATCGGAGCAGTGCTCCACACATCCATGGGGCAGTGTTTTCCTCTCCAGGTGATGGCTCATCGCATTCTGCAGATGGTGCACAAGTTTCAGCTTGCCCAGAGTCTCCCAGCTTTCAGCTTCTTGAGATTGCTCGGCCTCATGGCATCCTGCATTCTTCTGGTGCCAGAGGCCAGGTTGCGGATGAGATCTTTGCAATGGGCACTCAAGCTCCAGTGGTCTCAGTCCTCCGGAAGGATGTCGGACCCTGTTCAGGTACCGTCCTGGGTCGCCCAGGACCTTCTGTGGTGGGCCGTTGAAGGCAATCTGATGAAGGGGACTCTTTTTTGGCTACCCTGGCCGGAGGTGACTATCGTGACGGACGCATCCCTCATGGGATGGGGAGCTCATGCCAACGAGTTGACAGTCAGCGGTCGTTGGTCTCTGTCGGAGTCCAGACTCCATATCAATCTGTTGGAGCTCAGGGCCGTCAGGCTTGCCCTGAAGGCTTTTCTGCCGACTGTGCGAGGAAAGAATGTCCTGATCCTGACGGACAACACAGTAGCCATGCACTACCTCAACAGAAGGGGGGGCAGGGCCACTTCCTCTGAGCAGGGAGGCGATGCAGCTCTGGTTCTGGGCAATCCAGCAGGAAGTTTTCGATCTCAGCAGTTCATCTGGCTGGAGACGAAAACGAGACGGCGGACGCTCTGAGCAGGCAGAGCGCGATCTCTCACGAGTGGGAGTTGGCTCAGGAGATTCTCCTGGAGATGTTCGCCCTTTGGGGGACCCCTCAAGTGGATCTCTTCGCCTCCAGTGTCAACTGGAAGTGCGAAAGGTTCTGTTCGCGGGAATTTCCTCCAAAGGAGCCTTAGGAGACGCATTTGTGGTGGAGTGGTCATTCCCACTGCTGTACGCATTTCCTCCAGTCCCCGTCATCCCGCAAGTGCTGCGGAGGTTACGAAGGTTCGGTTCCCGGATGATACTCATTGCACCGGCGTGGGCCCGGAAAACGTGGTACCCGGACCTTCTCGACTTGTCCATCTGCCCTCCACATAATCTTCCCTACAGAGACGATCTGCTCTCACAGGAATGTGGTCAGGTTCTCCATCCAGAGGTCAGATCCCTCAACCTTCACGCTTGGTTTCTGAAAAGTTGAGGTATAAGGATTGGGACCTCCCTGAAGATGTGATGGAGGTGTTGCTTTTGGCCAGAAGGCCCGCAACTAAGTCCCTGTACCGTTGCCGTTGGCGAAAGTTTTGCGACTGGTGCAGGGTTAAGAATGTGGATCCTTTTGTATGTGACATTCCTGTGGTTCTGTCTTTTTTGATTTCTTTAGCCCACAGGGGCTTACAAGTGGGTATGGTTAAAGGTTACCTGGCGGCGCTGTCCATATTTAAGCGCTCGTCTGAAGAGTGTTCTTATTTTAAAATTCCTTTCATTTCTCAGTTTCTAAAAGGGCTCATTAATGTGTTCCCTCCGTCGCCTTTCCAGGCGCCCGGTTGGGATTTGAACATTGTCCTCAAGTTTCTGATGGGTGCTCCGTTTGAGCCTTTGCATTCATGCCCTTTGAGACTGTTAACTCTTAAAACTGTATTTTTGGTTGCGGTCACTTCTGCTCGCAGAGTGAGTGAGTTACAGGCACTTTCAGTTAAGCCACCCTTCACTGTATTTCATAAGGACAGGGTTGTCCTTCGAGTTCGTCCTTCCTTTTTTCCGGAGGTGGTGTCGGAATTTCATTTAGGCCACAAGGTTGTTCTTCCGGCATTTTATCCTCCTCCACATCCGGGTAAGGAAGAGGAGAGGCTCCATAGGCTCGATCCTAGGAGAGCTTTAAGCTTTTATATTTCACGCATGTCCCGGGTCAGAGTGGACAATCAACTCTTCATTGGTTACGCTGGAAAGCGTTTGGGACAAGCTGTGACTAAGCAGACTTTGTCTCGCTGGATTATTCTTTCTATTTCTGAGTGTTATCGCTTGGCGGGTAAGGACCCACCAGTCGGCTTGCAGGCCCATTCTACCAGGGGTATGGCTGCCTCTACTGCCCTACAGAGGGGTGTTCATACTTGTAATATCTGTGATGTAGCCACCTGGGCTTCGGTCCATTCTTTTGTACGTCACTACTCCCTCGATTCCATCCGTGGGCAGGATCTGGTCTTTGCCAAGGCGGTCCTTTGCTCTGCAATTTGATTGGGCATTCCCCTCGAAGAACAAGTTACTCTCTTACCTGGTAACGTTCTTTCGATGGGATAGTCCCACGATGTATTCCATATCGCTCCCTCCCTGCCTTCCCCGCTACAGAATTTATTATGCGATTGCAGCTTACGTTTCCGCAAGGCTTTGTGTGGTCAGACTGGCAGAAGACTGGTGCCACACGTTCTGGGAAAAAACTACAACTGAGGCTACGGGCGTCGTGCGTCCTACTTATAACCTCCAGTGACGTCGGCCCTCGGAGGAGGTCCTCGAGGGCGGCATATCGACGTCATCGACGCAGGACGCAGACGCCGAAAGATTTTCCAAAGCAGCACAGCTGTGGTGATTACTGTCATATATATGGAATACGTCGTCGTTCCATCCCATCGAAAGAACGTTACCAGGTAAGAGAGTAACTTGTTCTTCTTACTTCATGCTTCACTGTTGGGAGTCCTCTTCTTGCTGTCTGAGGTATTTTTTGTCTTTCGAGTTTTTTCGGCAACATTTTATAACTTTTTGAGTGATTTTTGGCTTCATCGTTCGACCGCAGGTTGATTACCGACAGTGGGGACTCGCTGTTGGCGAAGATCAACTTACATCGTAGATCTTCCATCGAAGATGCAGAAGGCCCGGGCTTGGGCCTACTTCGCGCCTTCCACCATGACCTAGGAGAAGAAGTGCCTCTTCAAACTCTGCACGAAATATGGATTGAGAAATGTGTATGTCGATTATCGACACCATAAATGTTTATATTGCCTGCATCCAGACCATGATGAGGAGGGATGCGAGGTCTGCCTTGGATTTTCGAAGAAAACTAAGAAGGATTGCTACAGCAGGCTGGCAGCATGGCTCAAGTTGGGGAATGCCTCTGACTCTGCTTCCGGGCATGGTCATGCCTCACCCAGGACCAGCCGGTCCCATGGGTGACCTCACTCAGAAAAGAGGTTGAGGTCTTTTAAGGTCACCCCACCCTCGGGGATCCAAAAGAAGGCCAGGCTCCGTGTCGCTAGTTCCACTGGGTTCACTTTGGCTCCCAGCCACGGGGAGGATGCAGGCGCCATCACCAACTACTTCCATGGCGAGCCTATCTCTGAGGGGTGCTCCCTCTAAGAGAAAGTCCCTGACTACTTTGAAGCTGCACCTACCGTCGGCGGACAGGGCGGCGAAGGAGAGATCTAAAGGTGGCCATTCGCTGCCCCCTTCGGCGACACCATCGTCTATGTCTACAACCCCATCGGCTGCTCAGCCTTCCAGAACAACTTAATCGTTGACAATCACAATCCCACCATCGAAGGCTACTGTTACCACCCTGTCGACAACCTCATCGACGATCATCACGTCTTTGTCGAAGGGAGGCCTGGATACGAAGGTGGTGTCCACTGTCACGGCGACAGCCACTCCTCACGTGTCCCTACCGCCATGGTGTGAAGCAGCTGCGGCAGCATCGACTAAAGCAACTGGCTCCATCAGGGATGGGGACGACTCCCCTCGCCACTCTGCTCCAGAAGTCTCTGGAGAAGAAAAGAGGTAGGATCCCTCCTGACCCTAACAATGGTGCGGGACGAGGAGTGGCTCCAGATAAACCGGTGCAGATCTATACGAGCTCCGATTAAGGCAACAATAATCTGCCTGAGGACTATTATTCGGACCACAAAGGTGGTTTTGTAACTGTTGGGGTGAGCCCATTTCCCCCTCACACCAAAGGAAGTGCATCAGCTCGGAACCTACGCTGCTTGTTCCTTTGAATCCTCAACCAAGGGACATATAATTGGACTTTCTGACAACACTGCACACACTAGTGTCGGAAATCCAGTAGGCGCTACCCCCCACACAGGGAATTGCGCCATCTCTGAGCCCCCCCCCCGAGGCTTCTGGCCGGGGGCCCACCACGGTGCACGCGCAAGTCAAAGGACCCAGCAGGCCCATGGCGTCAACCCACACCACCACCTCCATATCGCAATTTGACTCTGGGGAGCCTGCAACGCACACGGACACAGGCACAGATACAGCTACTACGGCGACGGACACCAACGAGGCTGATTATTTCGTACCGGCCCCACACGGCCTCTCCACCGGATGAGGTTGGCTCCTTTCACGCCATGATGGCCAGACCTCGGACCTCTTTCATCTGGTGCCTGAGGAGACTAAGAATGAGGGATTCCTCTACCAACGACGCAAATCCAGACGGAAGAACATCATGTCCGTTCCCTTGCTAGATGATATCTGGGAAGTGGGCGTAGCTCAGATGAAGACTTTGAGCACCACGCTGCCCAACCAGGATACACTTACAGGGTACAGGACTCGGCCCCCAAGTGCTTGAGGTCCCAGCCTTCTCCAGACTCAGTGGTCTTACCCGCAGGCGGGAAGCGCTCGTTCAACCCATCGTCTGCATCCATGGTGCCCCCTGACCAGGAGGCGAAGAAACTGGACGCTATTGGCAAGAAGAGCATTTATTCTGAAGCCTCCACCATTAAGGCTGCTAATGCCCTCGCCATTCTTTCCCACTTTGAGCGGGAACTATGGTATAAATTGGTCCCTATTCTGGACATCCTGGCTAAAGACAAGAAAGTTGAGACTCTGTCCATGTTCCAGGAGGGGGCGGTGGCCTTGGACCACGCCATTACAGTGGCAGTGTACTTTGCGGAAACTGGGTTCTGCCAAATGGGCAACTGAGTGTCTATTCGTCGGCAAAGATGGCCGAGGGACACCAATTTACAACCGGATGACCAGTCCAAAGTGGTAGACATGCCGTTTGATGGAGAAAACCTTTTTGACAAGACCGTCAATGAGTCTCTACCAACCATAAAAACGCACGGCACGTTCGCTGGGGGCCGTTCAACAGCACCTGTCGTCCTTCTGTTGCTCGAGAGGGAAGTTGAGCATGTCCTCCAAAGGATATACCACCTCTTATCGACAACCTTCCCGCTCCACAACTCAAGAGGCATACAGAAGTCGCCCACAGGCATATGGTGATGGAAGACAGCATTGCCGCAGGGCACAGAAGCAGGCCTGTACTGGCGGTGAACTTGGGCCTCCACTTGTGCACCTCAATGGGAGGCCGGCTGTTGAGGTTCGTCAGAGTGTGGAAGACCATCACCACGGACAGATGGGTGCTGCGTGTTCTCGAGCAAGGGCACTCCTTGGAGTTCCAATGCAGGTGTCCTTGTATTCCTACTGTAGCTCGACAACAACAGCATGTGGAGTAGCTGCTACAGAAGGTACATGCTATGTTAATGAAGGGGATGATAGAGCCTGTCCCCCACCGCCTCTGGGGCTGTGAAGTGTACTCCAGATACTTTCTGGTCCAAATGAAGTCAGGAGGGTGGCGCCCAATCCTGGACTTGCAGCGCCTCAACAAGTACTTGAAGTTGCATAAGTTCAGGATGGTCACGTTGCAGCACGTGTTCAGCCTACTGGAGGATGGCAACTTCCTGGTGTCGCTGGATCTGAAAGACACCTACTTTCACTTCCCCATCCACCATAAGCACCGCAAGTCCCTGCAGTTTGTGGTCCAGGGACGACACTATCAGTTCAAGGCGCTCCCCTTCGGCCTGAAATCGTCCCCAAGAGTATTTACAAAGTGCCTGGCTCCGTGGCGGCACATCTTCATCTCAAGGACATCCAAGTCTACCCTTCCCTGGACAATTGACTTATGCATTCCAGCCCATGTGCTGAAGAGCCATCACACGGCGAGGACTGTGCGTCTGCTGACAGATCTGGGGGTTTTCATAAATTATCCGAAGTCCTGCTTGGAGCCATCGCAGATATGCACCGTTTCTGGGTGCCTGACTCAACAGTCGCTTGTTTGGCATCTCTCGGAAGAGAAGGTGATGGCCATCCTGGGGAAGGTACAAGGCCTGTTGTCGGCGTGATTAGCTACACTGCAAACAGTCAAGTCGCTGTTGGGCATGATGTCCCCCTGCATCAGCCTTGTCCCTCTGTGCAGACTGAGGGCCTTTTCCAGGACTGGACGCAAGGTGGCTGCAGGTCTCAGGCTCTTGGACAGGCTAGATCGCCCTCAACAAAGAGTTCCGGCTGGCGATCCATTGGTGGGGCCTGGGCCCTCACCTCACGCAAGGAGCTCCACTTTAGGTCTCTCCATACCAGGAGACGGTCACCACAGATGCCTCCCTGGAGGGCTGGGGGGCCCACACTGGACAGTTGCATGCCAGAGACCTCTGGCTACCGGAAGAAAATGCCTTTCACATCAACAACCTGGAACTTCGGGTAGTCTTCTGGGCCCTCAGGTCGTTCCTGCCATCACTGAGGTGAGGATCTTCATGGGCAACACCACCACCATGTTCTACTTCCCGAAGCAGGGTGACGTGCTATCCGTCCCTCTCCCGGGAGGCGCAGGCCCTGGCAGGCACCAAGAGCACCATTGCAGACTCTCTCAACAGAGAGCTGCATTTTGGCCATCAGTGGGAGCTTCGCCAGGACAAAGTGGCTCTTCTGTTCCGTGAGTGGGGTCAACCCCAGACTGACTGCTTGTCAACGGCGGCAAACTCCAAGTGTCAGAGGTTTGCCAGCAGGTTCCCGCAGCCAAGGAGCATGGGAAATGCTTTCTCGTTCCTTTGGGAGGGACTCTTCCTTTATGTCTTTACTCCTGCTACGAGTGACCAACACACTCAGTGTCACTGCAGGATGATACTCATTGCTCTGACATGACTGCGACAGATCTGGTACCTGGACCTGCTATGTCTTTCGGCGGACACATCCATCCGGCTGCCTCTAATTCCTGATCTTCTTGCCAGAGAAGGCGGGGTGATTCTGCACCACAATACGGCGTTGTTGAGCCTCAGGGCATGGCTCCTGCAGCCCTAGAGTTTGGACATTATTCTCTGCCATTGGAATGTAAGGACATCCTGGTCAGGGCGAGAGATTCTTCGACGTTGACATGCTAAGGCCATAAGTGGAAGCGCTTCTCCATGTGGTGCCAGATTCAGAAGATTACTCCTCTGCATGTCACAGCCCCACAACTCTTGCCATACCTGCTTTCCTTGCCCATGGCTGGATTGGTTCATGCCTCGATCAAGGCACACCTTGCCACCATTTCCCGTTACACCAGGACGCAGAGTAGGCCTTCCCTGTGGTCACACATACTCTTCAACGAGTTCCTCAGAGGCCTCTTCAGAACTTTTCCACCAGTGAAGGCACCTGCCCCAGCTTAGTAACTCAATGTGGTCTTGACTAAGCTCATGAGGGGCCCTCTTTGAGCCGAGGAAGGCTGCTTACCTTGTGGTGATCACCTCTGGCCCTGTCTTTGAAACGCGCCGAGGAAGGCCGCTTACCTTGTGGTGATCACCTCTGGCCCTGTCTTTGAAACGCGGAAGGACAAGTACAGCTGCTTGAAAGGTGGTACTCCGTACACACCCCACCTTTATGTTGAAGGTGCCGTTGGAGTTCCACCTCAACGCACCTTTGGTGTTACCTGGTCTTCTTCCTGAATGTGTTGTCGCCAGCAGGGAGGGCTTTGGATTTGCTGGATGTTGCTTATGCCTTGAAGTTTTATGTGACACGCACAAAGGGTTTTCGGAAGACTTTCAATCGTTCGTCAATTTTGGACCTCTGAATCATATCCAGATGGCTCTCCGGCTACATCTTGCACTATCTAGGCCGTCTGAGAGCCCATTCCACCAGAGCCATTGCAGCAACAACAGCGTTTCTCTCTGGTGTGCCCCTGTTCGACATCTGCAGAGCTGCTACGTTGAGGTCCACGTACACGAGGTACTACTGCGTCGACAGGGTTTCCAGGGAGGATCCCCGGGTCGGACAAGCGGTGCTACGCAACCTGTTCTTTTGAGGGGAGTCTGTTCCTGGGGTGAGTGTTTTTACTTCTGTTGAGTCTTGCCACCTCCCGTGGATGTGCATATGTACTGCTATGTAATCTTTATTAATAAGCATGTGAATCCATGCCAGACCCCATGCTGGAGAAGGAACAAGTTAATTACCTGGAACTCATGTTCCCGGTAGCTCCAATACATGGATGCACATGCAAACCCTCCTGCCCTCCCCTCTGTGGCTCTTCTTGGTACTTACTGCCACTCTACGTGCTTACCAAATATGAAGATGGCCACCAGGGTTGGAGCTTAGGGAGAGGACTGTCATTGAATGGGGGCAGTATGACCCATTGGTGTAGTGGATAAATGCAGTTTTCAAGCTAAAACATTTCTTTTTAAAGAGGATTCCCAGCCTGACAGGGAATATTCATGTGAATCCATGCAAGACCCATGCTGGAGAACAGGAGTACAGGTAAGTAACTTGTTCCTTGCCTTGTAATTAATAATGAAACGTATTCACACGGTTGAGATCAGCTTTGCAGTACTGTTGAATTGAAATATGTGTTTTTCTGTTTCAGAGAACTGCTGTCCAAGCCAAGGAAAGAAGCCAAACAAAGAGACTTTCTGCTGCTTCAAAATATGCATCTGATATCACCAAATTCCTTGTAAAGAGCTAGCATTTAAGGGTTTCGTTTATAAAAATAAGCAATCTGTATTTTACATCGTTTGTTATTGCAATAAAAATTATTTGTGTATTCAATATTCCTTTATTTCTGTTGAAATCCTTAAGAGGTACAAACAAAACAATCAAACATAATCAGTATGTGAATATTTACAAAACAATACAACACTTTTCAGTATATACAAAATATATAAAACATGCTCAGCTATTCATTTCCATTACAAATCAAACAATATGCATATGATTACAAAACCGAATGCAGTGTGGGTAGAGCACCCGCTGATCTCATGAAATTAAGTAGAACCTGCTGCCGGTGAGGGGGTTGTTACAAGACAGTGCTCTTCTGTCTTGGTGAGGGATCAAATTAATTTGGGTTGAAGAACTGGTATCACCCGGGCGCTGGTTCATTGAAGTAATGACTTTGTATGATTGTGTACAGATTTTACAAAGAATTGGAGCCGTCATGTCTCTTTATATTCGTTGGTGATTTATTAATACACTCATCTGACACATGTATCTACCCAACATGGGTCTTTTTCAAGGCTGCGGTGACAGAACAAGGTGTGATATATATGTAGTTTAGGAACATAATTACCTGATTGGAGGTGGATGGACCTGACTCGTAACTGCTTTCCATAAGAACCCATTCAATGTGGCGGTGTGAGGTTTTCTAAAGCCAGTCTGCCATTAAGGGATTTTGTTGATCGATCTTTGACATGTTTCGAGATGCTGGGGAACAATTCAGCAAATAACTTGCTGTCTGCATCCATAATTGTAATTGGTCAAAAATTCAATGGGTCTGAACGTGAGCCCTTTTTAAAGATTGGTAGAATATATGCAGGGGACCACGATTTAGGAAACGTACACGTGGCTACAAAGTTGTTAAAAAGAATCAATATTATAGATGCCCATGTATCAGGGACCCCCTTAAATAATATATTTGACAGATTATTGGGTCCACTGGCTCTTGAGCTAATTTTGTTGATGACAGCTATAATTTAGTCCTTCGTTATGTTCATAGACCAGACACTTACTGAGAGGTCCAAAAAAGCGGTATTGTCTGCTTTCTTTCCAGGCCGACTTTCAAAAACCTCAGCAAAATGGGTAACCCACTGAAGTTCCGACACTGAGGTAACTCTATGCTCAGTTTGGGAACAGGCGAGATCATTCATCAAATGCCAGAATGAACTTGCGTCTTTATTTCTCAACACCAACAACATTTTCTCTGCATCTCGTTGATGGCATAATACAGTTTTTTTTTAACATGTTTATTTTAATCTGATTGCACAGGAGATAACAGTATAGGCATACATTAGATCCAAAATGACCTTAAGTTCCAATACAGTAGGACTGAATGAGAATAGGCCGGAAACCCCAGAATTCACCCCCATAACTCCCCCTACCACACCCCCTGTCGTCCTCTCCCCCGTCCCCCGCCTCCAGTTCAACTCCCCTCCAGGTCCGGTTGGGTGGGCCCGTCTGTGATTAGGTCAATGCCTGAACGTAGGGCCAATTAGGCTGCTCTGAGTTTATGGGTCAAATCAGTGTAGGAGGCCTGCCTTGGCTGCCGTAACCTTTTCTTTGATCAGAATGCCCCAAAGTTTGATCCACCAAAGAGTCATTGACGGGCCCTCGATAGTGTTCCAGGTCCGGGCAATTGTAATTTTCCCAGCCAATAGAAACTGCGTAAGGAGGTTAGTGGTTCTCCCCAATCTGGGTTAGGCTCGAACACTGGGGATCAACGGACCGGTTAAAGCGTTGCAAACTGGTTTGGGGGGGGGGGGGTATGTACCATTGCTGAAGCAGTTTGTGGGTACATTCCCGATTGGTAATGCAGAAGGAAGAGGAGTGCGTCCTGGACCATATGTCTACCCAAGTTTGGTCCTCCAGAGGGTGCCCTAGGTCTGCCTCCCATTGTGCCATGTAGTAGGGTCTCGTGAGTGTGTCATCCTGCCACAGTTTGTAGAGCAAGGAGATCTTCCCCCGCTGCGGCAGGTCCATCAGCTTAAGTTCAAGGGGGCCGGGGGCACGCATCGCTGCTTGTCGGGTTTGGGGATGGGAGCACCAGTGACGAAGTTGCGCATAAGAGAACCTGTCTGTCTCAGTTAGTTGAAAGGCTGCTTTGCACTGTTCAAAGGAACAGGGTTGGCCATCTTCAAAGAGCTGTCCCAGGGATTCAAGCCCACCAGTGGTTCAATTTTTGAAGTTCAATGGGTGGAAGCCTGGAGAAAAGGCTGGGTTGTGGAAGATCGGGGAGGAGGGGCCGAGGCCGCGTGGGATACTTTTCTGTTTTAGCGCCCAGTCCCACGTTTTGAGGGTATGCTTAGTGGAGACCAGGGTCCCAACCATCAGCGAGGGTGGGATGTATGGAAGAAAGCGAAGGGGGAGTGTGAGACGGGATTGCTCTAGATCTACCCTTTTCAGGTGACCAGAGGTTTTGACCCATACCCGAATATGTGCCAATTGTGACGCTACTTGGTATTTGCGTAGGTCGGGGACCCTCAGGCCTCCCAATCTAGAACTGGTCCTCATAGTGTTTTGGGAGATCCTCGCTTTCCTACCTTTCCAAATAAACCACAGCATTTTCCTCTGCATACGTAGGAGAGGGGGAGGGGTGCAGTGGAATCATAGTGGGGCGTGAAGGGCAGGCAAAGAGGAATCATGGGAGGAGATTCATCTTGCAGGCGGTGATCCGCCCAAGGAGCGAGATCTCCTGTGAGGTCCAGCGTTCATGGTCTTTCTCTAGCTCTTTAAAGAGCGGGGAGAAATTCACTAGATATACATCTCTAAGACGGGCAGAGATCTGGCCCCCCGGGTAGGGAATGGATTTTTCGCCCCATTGGATCGGGCATATGGGTTCTAGGGTTGCTCGGTCCCCAGGCTCCAGGTCTACCCCCAGGGCTGTCGATTTCCCAAAGTTGATGGTAAAGCCTACCACCCTCCCAAATCTGCAGAGCTCTTAAAGGGCTGATGTGAGGGAGGGGCGAATGTCTGTTCTGGATAACAGCACATCATCAGCATAGAGTGAGATCTTGTGCTGTGAGGCACCGGTGGGCAGGCCCTTAATGCCTGGGTCCAACCGAACCCACTGGGCGAGAGGCTCATTACTAACGCGAACAGGAGCAGGGATAAAGGGCATCCCTGTCTGGTTCCGCAGGTTAAGGGGATCGGGTCTGATAGGTTGTGATTAACCCGGTGGAGCGTTTTATGGGACCGATAGTTTGCCATGACGAGTTTGCGAAGGTTTGGGCCAAAACGGACGGTTTCCAGGGTGAGTTGTAAACAGGACCAATCCACCTTGTCGAAGGCCTTGGACACATCTAAAGCTAGCAGCGCTAGTTTGTGTGAGTCCTGGGTTGCGATATCCACTAGATTCAGGGCCCTACAGATGTTATCCCCAGTTGACCTATGAATTATGAAGCCCGTTTGGTCTGGGTCTATCAAGTTGGTCAGGATTCTCGCCAGACGATTTGCTAAGATTTTCGAATAAATGTTAGCATCAATATTTACTAGGGAGATGGGCCTATATGAGCTATTTTCCGTGGGGTCCTTTCCAGGTTTAAGCAAGATCACGGTTATAGATTCTTGCATTGATGGAGTGATGGATCCCAAAGCACCAAATGAGTTAAAGAGGGCTGTTAGCAGGGCTACCAGTTGGGGGACGAAATACTTTATAAAATCTTGTGAACCCAGCTCTCGGTTTTAAGGCCTTAATGACTGCTCCCACCTTCTCACCTGTGATCAGGTCCTCGAACCTCTCCATCGGGTTCCGCGAGGTGTGGAAGAGCGGCACCCTGTAGATACAGCTGTTCTGCTTTGTCGCGGGGTGAAGCCGACATTGTTTTAGAGAGATGGGTCGCCGCTAATCGTAGCTGGTCTTGGTCTGCATACTGGATCTTGCCCTGGGGGTCGCGGAGGCCCACTATAATGTTTTTCCTATTTGCTTTCGCTAATTTCACCACCAAGAGTTTGTTTGCTTTATTGTTCCTGGCATAATATCCCTGCTTGGATTTAGCCTGTAAATGTGCTGTCTCCTCGGTGTAATGTGCCTCCAACTTCCTACGGGCTAATTGTAGGGCGTGTCGGGTCCTCGTGGACCAACCTGTTTGCTTATGGTGGGCCTCAGCTATTTGAACTACGCCTTCAAGGACCCCACAGGTCTGCTGCTTACGTTTATGGAATGCCGCCCCATGTGCAATTAGTTCTCCCCGCACTATTGCCTTCATGGCGTCCCACTTATTAGCTGGGGAAGTGTCCTCCGTTGGATTTTCTCGAAAGAAGTGCCTGATCACTGCGGCTATGGAGTCCCTCAATGGCATTTCAATCAGGATGGGGTCATATAGGGTTCAACAGCGTCAAGAAGGTGGATCGGGATCGTGAGCTAAGAGGATCAACGCAATCGGGGCATGATCAGAGAGCACTTTTGTTCCTATGGTCACCTTGTCAACAAATGCAAGGACTTGTGGGGAGGCCAGTATAAGATCAATACGGGAGAAGGTTCGGTGTGCATGCGAAAAGAAAGAGAAGTCTTTTTCGCAGGGCTGAAGCACTCTCCACGTGTCCACCACCCCCAGTGTTCGAAGCCGATGGAGAAGGCTTACGGCAAGCTTAAAGTGTTTGGGGGCTGGCGGATGTGATCCGTCCCATATGGGTTCCAGGACCCCATTGAAATCCCCCCCTATGATGGTTTGGCCTTCAAGAAAGGGAAGGAGGGTCTCGCCCAGTGTCTCATAAAATGCCTCCTGTCCTTCATTGAGGGGCATAAACCGAAACAAGAGAGTACAGCTGTCCGTATATAAGACCCTTCACAGCCGTGTAGTGTCCCTGTTAAACCTAGTATATCTTTCGGTGGTACATAATGATTAATAGGAATTAGAGACGTTAACACCCCACTTAAGTCGTCACCACCCAGGGGTGGCCCCGACTCAGATTTGCGGCAAACTACTACCACTGAAGAGTCATGGGGAGTTGGCCCCTCATTACCAACTAAACAGTCCATCACTTCTTTCAATTCAGCACTTCCCTACCCATAATTAGATTAAAAGATTTTGGCAACATTATGCAATTTGCCATTTTCAAACTGAACCAAAAGAGCAGTGTGTGATTTGGATTCCGTTTTCAGTCCTTCTTAAAGTGATACAAGTACACAGAGGACTTGGTTGATTTCTAACAATGCGTGACATATAGATGAGTATTCCCTTTGAGGCTCTGAAAGACAGCAGAAAGTCTTAGTGGAGGAACAAAAGCTGCAGTACAATTAATAGTAGAGAATGAAGAATTAGAATGATGCCTTGAACACAGAGATGGAACAGGTGTGGTATTCATCATTCTAATAGAATCATCCATACTCCTACGTCCTGTCCTCTTTTCTCCATACTGTGTGGGTGTCCCTCGTTATGGACGGGAGACAGAACCTATTTCACCAGAAAAAATCTTCTTCCCCTTTAAATTTAGATGTGCGGCCCTGGGAGCATGCGCTCCCTTGACTCCACCCACCGGCGTCACTCCCCAGTGCTCTTTTTGTGTTGATGGGAGCATACCGCTTTCACCATCTCCCCTGGGTTTGGCTTCAGCCTTGTAATTCCACGTGCTCTTCCCCAGATACTGTTTTTAGTCTTTTGGTCTTTAATCAGGTACTCGGTCCTCTGGCGCCACGCTCCTCCCCGGCACATGTCGACGTCAGCAGGTGCCCAGCCTGCGAGGCGCTCATCCCTACATCTGACCCCCGCGCTCTTTGCCTCCGCTGCCTTGGCCCCGATCACGGCTGGGAGGGTTGTACCGCATGTGACTCGCTTACACCTCATGCTCTGAAGAACAGGACTTGAAGAACTTCATCAAGGCCCAAGGTAGGGCGACTTTTTTAATCTGCACCCCTCAAGGGCGACTCCTTCACCAGGAAATGTCCGAGCAGGAGGGACCGTCCAGTTTCTGAAACCAGCCCTGGTAACGAGGCTGCTTCAGCTCCCGCCCGCCAGGCCGAAGGGTCGCTGGATCCTGCCGTTGACGTTGCTGAGGGACCGCAAGGTTCTTTTACTGGGTGTCCACCCGAGGGGCTACATCCTACCACCAGACAAATGTCTAAGGGGGTGCCTGTACGCAGCCCTACCGGCGACGCAGCCGAGGGCACTACGCCTACCAGGCCTCAAGCTCCACCACCAAGAGTTCTGGAGGAGGACAGGCCCAGCGTGGCGAGCACCACGTGCAGCCTGCCACTGCTCCAGACAAAATGCCAGCTCGTCTGACGTCACCCACATTCAGGGACCAGGTAGGAGAACGAGTGTCCAGTTGGGACTGGTCTTCGCCAGGTACGTGGCCTACAGCTTATCCTTCAGTGTCACAGGTTAGATACACCCTGCAGCCAGCAAGGCAGAGCACACAGAGGCCCCAGCAGCCTCCTGCTACTACGTCTGCACCACCTGCCGCACCGCCGGCGTGTGAGGACAGGTTTTTAGAAATGTTCCTCACACTTATGAGGTCCCCTCAGATGGGAGCCACCCTTCGGGATGTGTTCAGGAACATGCTGCCTCCAGTCCTGCCTCTAGCGCCCACAGTCATTCCTCCTATTGCTCCGGTGCCTCAGGCCCCCGTGCAGCCCCAGCTGCCCATGCTGTGTCCTTGGATTCTGGCTTCCCTGCCTCCTACAGATCAGGCGGTTCCACAGCAGCCTCCTGTCCCCACACTACAGCCTTCGATGCCCAGCACTCCTCCACCGGCTCTGGACCAACCAGGCACCCTTGTGGACACCGATGAAGAGGACCACGATACACCACCTTCCGCCAAGGCGTTCCATAACCGACTCACAGGTTTGGCTGAATACTTGGGGCTTCCACATCCCGAGGTGGAACAACCGGAGGTGGGGGTCCTAGGTGAGGTCCTCACTCTACGCCCCGTGGCTAGAACGGGGATCCTGATGCAGCAGGACATTGTCGCCTTGGCCAAAAAGGAATGGCTTAAACCCCATTCGGCACAGCCTACCAATTGGCGCCTCAATGCCAAGTATAGGCAGTTGGAGGGGGATCCACTCTTGCTGTCGGCACACCCTCAACCACACTCTTCAGTGAATGCTGCGGCCTCACTCTACTCAAAGTCTGTCGTCCCCGGCTACCTCATCCTCAGCGCTCCTAGGCAAGGAGGAGAAGATCTTGTAGGCCTATGGAAAGAAGGTCTATTTCAACTCCTCACTACACCTTCGTCAGTCTAATGCAGACAACATGCTTGCAGCCGTTAATCAGAGGCTTTGGTGGGAAATAGCCGACTTCCTTCCGGAACATCCGGTGCACAGTCAGGCACGTTTCAAGGCGGGGCTGGCAGAAGCAAAAATGGCAGAAGGGCTGGCAGAAGCAAAAATGGTGGCCCAGGACATCATGGAGTCCACCGTGGTGCATATACACACCTCAGGCCATGCCATCTGCATCGCCACGGACATGAGAAGGAAGGCATGGCTACGGGCTAGAAGTTCAACCCAAACGTCCAGGAACGCATATTGGACCTTCCTTTCGAGGGTAGCGACCTTTTTCATTCCACCACTGATGAGGAACTCGATAACAAGAACAGTTCCCAGACTGCAAAATCCTTATCTATCCTCACAAAGGCCACACCTAAAACATACAGCCAGACGCACCAGCGTTCCGACAAGGGGAGGGCCTTTGGCGTGTTCCAGGGCTTCCAGGACTGGAGATCAAGACAGCTGGACCGATCTCCAGGTCAGCACCGCCGTAAGCAACACAAGGCAATAAGGGCTTCTTTCAGTCCCCCTCCTCAGCCCCAGCCTCAGAGGGTAAAAAAAGCATGAAAGACCACTCTGGATGCATGTGTCTCCGGTGGGGGGGCAGGCTTGCCCTTCACGCACAAAATTGGCACACGAGGTTCGCGGAGCCCGGGATCCTCTTAGTAGTGTCCACGGGATACCGCCTATCGGTCCCACCCTCTCCTCCCCTCCCACATATTGGGACAGCAACTCTGTTGGTGAAAATTCGATCGCTCATAGAGAGTCAGGCAGTGGAAGAAGTCCCAGCCTCCCAGCGGGTATGTGCTTCTACTCCAGGATTTTCACCATACACAAAAAAAACCAGGCTGTCCTGAGAGTTGTGTTGGACCTTTCCACCTTGAACCTTTCCCTCCCCCTTTAAAGGTTCAAAATGGTTACCCCAACGCTTATAGCGGAGACACTGTGCACGGGAGACTGGATATGCTTGCTGGTTCTTAAGGACGCATACCTACACGTCTTGATTTGGCAGCCCCTCGGTCCTTTCTGAGGTTCCGGATCATGAGCGTTCATTTCCAATACAAGGTTCTACCCTTTGGCCTCAATTCATCCCCCCAGGGTCTTTACCAGACTTATGAATGTGGTGGCAGCCCTTCTCGGGGCCCAGGGTCACCATGTCTATCCATACCTAGACAACTGGCTCATCAGGGTGAGATCCCCGGAGGCATCCTTCACACCTCCTCCGCCCTTATGAATACTCTACACAAGTTGGGATTTGCCATCAATCTCACAGTTGGAGTCTATGCAGAATCTAACGTTCCTAGTCCTCGTCTGGGATACGAGCTCCGAGAAAGTATTTCCCTCCGAGGACAAGGTCACAGCCATCAAGAGGGCCATGGGTCATTTTCTTAGCAGAGCAGTGACCTGCACATGGTGGTTCCAGGGTATCATGGCGGCATGTCTACTGGCAGTGCAATACACGTGGCTCAAAATGAGACGATTGCAACTGCACTTGGCAGCATCATGGAGTCAGGCGCGGGGTTCCCACGCGGAACTCGTCAGCATTCGTCCCTTTGCCCACCAGGACCTTGTCTGGTGGAGCACGGACTGCAATCTGAGGATAAGAAGACCCTTCAGGCAACCAGCACTGCAGGTTACCATCACCATGGACTCTTCCTTGGAGGGCTGTGGAGCCACCCTGGACAGCCACAGCGTCCATGAAGTTTGGTCTCTTCAGAAACAGGAGGCCCATATCAATTGGCTAGAGCTCAAGGCGTTTTGGCTTGCTCTTGGTCTTCCTTCCAATGATCAGTGGCAAGACGATCCTCATCCAGACGGACAACTCCACAAGCATGTATTACATCAACAAGCAGGGTGGCACCAGATCTCCTTTCCTATGCACCTTGGCAGTCAGCATTTGGGAGGGGGCTCTGGAGAGCAAGTGGACTAGGTTTTGTCACTGGGCAGAATCAAAGGAAGTTGATCCTTTGACTTGCACATTGGACGACACGCTATCCTTCTCGGCACACCTTGCACACTCGTGGGTGCAAGAAGACACATGTCGCACCTATCTGGCGGCCATCGTAGCCTATAGGAACTGGATGGAGGAGGTCTTTTTATCCTCCAACCCGATAGTCAAAAGGAATTTGGTGGGCCTCACCAGGCTCTACCCACTTGTCAAGAAGCCACACCCGGTGTGGGAAATCAATGTAGTTTTGGGCGCCATGGCGCATAAACCATTTGAGCCAATGGCATCCGCGGACATCAGGCTGGTTACCATTAAGAGAGCCCTCTTGGTGGGTCTTAGGTCTGCACGCAGTATCAGTGAAATACAGGCACTGGTGGCTTCAGAGCCCTATTCTACCTTTCATAAGGACAAGGTGGTCCTTGGAACGCATCCAGCATTCCTACCTAAGGTAGTCTCCTCGTTTCATCTCAATGAGGAGATAGTACTACCTACTTTCTTCGCGGACCCCAAGGCCTAGGCCGAGAGGGTACTGCACTGCCTGGATGTCAGGCATGCTCTAATATTCTATCTTCACAGAACCAAGAGCTTCCACAAGCCGGATTCTCTCTTTGTCACCCTTGGTTGGTCAAGGCCAGGCTATCAAGCTTTCAAGGCCTCTATAGCAAGATGGATGGTTGGGGCCATCAAGGAGGCTTATGAGGAGCAGCATAAACCACTCCTGGCAAATATGCACGCTCAAGCTATCAGAGCCAAGGCCGCGGCTGTGGCTTTCCAGAGTCATGTTATGTGGCAGGTCATCAATAAGGCGGCTACATGGGCTACGCCTTCGGCCTTCAGTAGGCACTACTGCTTGGATGCCAGCTGCGGGTCGGACGCAGCATTTGATCAGGCAGTTTTAAGGAACTTGTTTTCTTAGGAGGTTCACCTCTCCACCCTGGGGCTACATTAAGTTGTAATCGCCCACACAGTATGGAGGAAAGGGGACGGGACGGAGGAGTAATTATAAATTACTCACCGTTGTGACTAACGTACTCCTAGTCCATAGTCCCCTTTCCTCCATACGTCCCACCATCCTCCCCCTTAATACAACTGGTGTCATTAGGCAATGGTAGTATTGTTGACGCGTCAAAGGGGACTGAGGTGTTGAGCTGGTGGGTGTAGTCGGGGGAGCCCATGCTCCCAGGGCCATGCCCCCATGCGTCTCTAAATTTAAAGGGGGAAGAAGATTTTGTCTGGTGAAAATGGTTCTGTCTCCGTCCCCAGCGAAGGACGCCCATACAGTATGGAGGAAAGGTGACTATGGACTAGGAGTACGTTGGTCACTATGGTGAGTAACCTATAATGTTTACATTACCTCTGGGCAACGTATGCACTTGCCAAATAAATAACTTTAATAGCGACACGATGGGAGAAAAACACCACTCTGTAATAACATTGGTACTGACACAGATATGACTATTCTAGAAATTGAACAGTCCAAGGCAGCCACCATACAGACGAACCCTGAATTAGAGAAACCTAATATAATTTTCAGGCACAGCAATCTAGACGCATTTGCCCCCCGCCCCCAAAGTTATTTCTAGCTCCAAATTAACTGTGAACTCGAAAAAGCAGACTTCCTTCTTCCCGAAAAGGACTACACTAAGCAAGATTGAAGAAGAAAATGCCACACACAATATTGTTTCTGAACTAAACATGTCGCTGAGTTATTTAGGGACTAATTTATTGATGATGTAATCCAGAAAAAAAAGTTGGAATAAATAAAAAGGGTCGCCTTAACAACGAACCCCTAGAAATGATGCCACCTCGAGCGCAATCAACAAGTGGGAAAGTAGAAACACATGAGCTATCGGGCCACAAAGAAAGTGAAGTGAATGTAACAGAATGGAATGAACACTAGGCGTGGTGCTACAACAGATCCTGTACTAGGCAATATAAATAAACCTGACACTCCAGTAGCCACGGTGGCAATAACCAAAGCATTGATACATAATGAGGCGACAAGCTGTCTCATTGACCTAAACATAAATATTGATTTACCTCTCATGATTGAGGATGTAGAATACTTAGGCGATGAAAGAAATATATCGACTCCATGTGTGATGTTGATTGACCTGCATACCTTTTTGAAACCCCTTCACTAGATGACACAACACCTGAGCACACTATGATTCATGAAAAAGGCAACATTGAAGAAAAGTCTGGTGTGTCCCTGGATCGGTATGTCCACGTCAATACTGAGGAAATAAAAACCAGCATAGACAGGTCAGCCTCTGTTCCATCAGAAAGCAGCAAAGCTCGTATGACCTCTGATGAAATGTTGCTTGCTTTTGAGTGCCTATTAACTACGCTTGTGAAGATTTGCAGTAAACTCGAAAATAAGTTAGATATACAGCCTGTGCTTCTTCATGAATGTCTTAATAGAAATCGGAAAACTATGTGTGACCAGAATACCAATACTGATATTAGTGGCAACATAATGAGTACTGTTAGGCAGAATTATATGCAGTACCCTTTAGGAACACCACACACAATTAAGACTACAAGTGACGGTACAAATTAATCTTTGGTACAAGCCTGTACTACACAGTTAAACTGGTAGCGATGGCTGAGCAGCCAGACATATCTCAAGAGTAAGTGAGCAGTACAAGATAGTTACACAAAGGACAGCAATTACTATGATTCAGGCAAACACTGACTCAAGGTTTTCAAGTAAAAGAATATACATTTATTTCACTCTTCAGTTGTATAACATTACACTATTATAAGCAGTCTACAAATCACACTCTTAATACACCACACCACTTCCCTTAAATTCCAGACAAGTTAAGCTCACAAAATGAAGTGGGAGCAAAATGGCACTCCAGAAATTTAAAAGGGAGGGAAAGAATAAGTTATTAGAAAATTAAATCAAAACAACAGGTAAGTACTAAGGGCAATTGAACAATAGGAACTACAATGATAAAATCAGATAGAAAAGGCTTAGGGCCAAAGTCAGTGGGTCAAAAGTATTTTGCTCAAGATAATACAGTTCAGGGTAGTTCGCAGTAAAGTTTGTGGCACGGATTCCGGACGAAGATGGTTGATAGAAAAGTTGGTTCAAAGAGAAGAGAAGGACAAGCCCTCGGATTGGAGAAAAATTTCAAACACTTTCACAGCGGTTGAACGAAACGAGCAACCGGATTTGCACAGTACCTTAAAACGGAGAGGAAGCTGTAGCTGAGGCGGACGTTCCTGGTAGTTCCTGCAGGCTCACGGTTCCTGAAGCGACTGTCGGACTGACAAGAAGTAGGAAGACTGGAGGGTCCTGCACTACCCAGGGAAGAAACCAGCAGCAGAGCAAAGCAACAAATAAAAGGTGCGCTCCTTAAAACCCAAGCAGGGTCCGACATTCCTGGCTATCCGGCCCACTGTAGCTCTGTATAGCAAATTCGACCAGAGGAGGGGTCCTGGCTTGCAGTTTGGGCAAACTGGTTGGTCCCACCAGCTCAAGGGAAGAAGTTTGGCTCTTTCATTCCAGTGGTGACTCTGCCTTTCCAATCCCAGAGACCTACTTTTCATGCAGTTTTCCCGCATTCATACAGCCTGGCTGTCAATCACACAGCAGGGTGGCTGTCCTGGCAAGGACAATCTCCTTAGCCAATCAAACAGGTGTGCGACTTGGGTTACCAAGGGAACCCATGGCAGGGGTCCGAAGATCCCTCCCTCACATCCTGCCTACCTAGACTTTCAGGCGCCTTAAGGAAGGCTTCTGTGCAGAAGCCCGCGAAAAGACTGCAAACAAAGGAATCATCCCCGGTTTGGTGCGCAGAGAATAACACGAGAAAGACTTTAACAAAAAGAAATGGCGAATAAACCTAGCCGGAGCCAAAATAAAATGTATTTGGTCAAGCGGGTTTATGTTCGAGGCTAATATAATAGCCTGAAACAATACCATGGTTATATAAGATAACCGCGGTAGAAAAGTTAGGGTAGTTACCACTGCCACCAGCCAAGTCTTGATGTAAAGGGAGCGAAACAAGGCTCCAAGAGACCAAGAAAAAAAGGGATAAGAGTTAACCCTTTCCAATACTCCATGTAAGATGGGGTGTACTGGGTCTGTGGTTTAAAGTGACTAATAATAAAGTTAATGGCAACTTTACCTTTTCTGGGGGACAGTAGTCAGCCCCCAGAAAATGGAATCAGTGGGAAGTCTCAAAGACAACCCTGTGTCACTGCACTGAAGGTGCTGTGTAACACACATGAAAAATGAGGCCATGGGTGTTGGGTGTGGGTGTTGAGTACCAGTAACAATGGAGTGTTCAAAGGGGTTTATCATCTGAGGGATTAAACATGCTCCACGTTAACGCTTTCCATGTTTCTAGCATCACAATTGCACCATCAGGAGATCTAGTGACAGTATCCTCCCATGCTTTGGTTTCGGCTCCTACCCAGCGTTCTAGCTCTCCATACCATGTGTTGTATTGTGGGCCATTAGGTCATTTCCATGACATTGCAATGGTCCTTTTGGTTAGCACACACGCAATGTCCATAAGTTTCACAATGTGCTTAATTTTAGCTAGTCTAGGGTAAGTTCCTAAAAGACATTCTCTGGGAGACCAATCGTATCGGGACATGCCTGCCTCCCTGCACGTTTGTTCCACCTAAGCCCACAGACACCGTACCTTTTTGCATTCCCAAAACATATGTAGAAGATCTGCCTTGTCGGCGTTACACCAAGTGCAGTTAGGACGAGCTTACTTGTTGAATTTAGCAACTCTATGTGGAGTCAGGTATGTGCGATATAGTACATTCAGCTGAATTTGTCGAAATCTGGAATTCCTGGACACCTCTTTAGGGAACGCTAGAGCCCTGTCTCACTCCTTATCCGCTATTTCTAGCCCCAAATCTTTCTCCCACTTGGATTTTAGTTCAGTGCTGCGGGGGTTAGGACTGTCTATTAGGTGGCCGTATATTTGGGACACTGGTCTCCAGCCCTCTAGGTTATATAGTAATGTCACAAAGGGGTCTGCTTCAGGTTCCTCGGGCCATACATACCATTTAGCCCGCGCTACCCTGCGGATCCGCTGGTACCCCAAAAATTGACCACTAGGTACATCATCGGACTGCAGCGAGGCAAAATCACGAAAAGTACCATCTGTATACAAATCTCCCCACGTGTAAACTCCTTTTCTTTCCCAGAGTCTAATGGTCACCAGATCAGTGCTGATCTTGCACAGATCCGAGGTCATAGGAATTTCGGGGGAATATGAGTGTTCTAGGTGCAAGAGTGTCTTGGTCCTGTGCCATATTCGCCTTCCTAGGGCGGCTAGCAAAGGTGCTCCACCCAGGAGGTGTTGGGGCACCCAGATAAGTTCCTTCAGTCGTATTGAGGTGATCAGGTGCTGTAGTAAAGCAGTTTCAGACGTGACTTGGTCCGCCAACCATCTAACCATGAGGCTAAATTGGGCTGCTAAGTAGTATTTTTCTAGATCTGGGAGTTGAATTCCACTCAGCATGTATGGGAGGGTTAGTGCGGATAGCGCCATGCTGTGTCTGCCCATCCCCATAAGAACTGTAACGCTCACCTGACTCCCACAGAGGCGCTGGCCTGGTTCGCGCTGCTGTGACCTCTTCTAAGGTGATGCGCAGGGTTCGGAAGACGGACTGGACCGGGCCCCCAAATCTGGCTTGTCTGGCTCGCAGAAGTATCCTTCTGTAGGCGAAAATAGGGGATTAACTGTCTGCGGGGTAATGCAATCAGCCTCCCACTTTCCCCTCTCATCCTCCTCGAAACCCTTCTGTGATTCCTCATAGCGTCTCACCTTAGGGTCTGGAAGGACAAGCTCTCCATCCTGCTTCTGATGCAGGGGCGCGTTGGTATCCAGTTACTTCACTGGATTTTCGGATTGGTGAGAACCAAACTTGCTTGGCTTCCAGGTAAGTTTTTTGATAAGAGGTTCCCCTTGTGTCCATGCATTAATGTACTAATGCTAGTGTCTTTTTCCCCATAGGGGCCGGGGTACGGAATGCCGGGGAACAGGCACCGACCCGAGATGAGAGGTGAAATCCTTGTAGAAATCAGGTAAGTCTTTAATGAGCGTTTTTTGGTAATGTCTTTTCATTCACTCATTAACGCTGATGTCTCTTTTTCCCCTTAGGGGCCGGGGTCTGGAAATGTCAGGATGCGGCGCGGACCCGAAATGAAGAGGGATTGAATCAACAGGTAAGTCTTAAAATGGAGATTTAGCTTTCCTTATTCCCTTCTCTCTCTCACCTTTTGTTCTGGTCTTTTTCTCCCTAGGCGCTGGGGCGTGACTGCGAATCCGGATGATCGCTGCTGAACATGGAGGCGCCCTGTAAAGGTGAGTGGAATGCGGCGCTGCAGCGGTCGACGCGATGAGCTTTTAGATAAAAGTCTTCCTTTTCGGGATTGTCGGCGAGATGTCTCCGGGATGCGGATTTAGCAGGTAAGGACTTTTCCTTCTTCTGTTCTCTTCTTCTCTTCCTTTGCAGGTGATCCAGGATGCTGGCAGGCGTGGTAGAAGTCAGGATGCAGGAGCAGACACGGTGAGTGGCCAGCTGCTATATGCAGAACAACGCGAAGCACGTGTGGCTGTTCGGGTGGGGTTTAAATAGCCTTGGAAGAAGTTCCAGGGGTGTATCCTTCCTCCAATCAGGGATGTATCCGACCACGCCCGGATGGTAAATTAGTCCCACAGGTAAAGTAGTTCCTTTCAGGCCTCAAGGAGGCCGGGATCCTGCAGCATGGTCTGCATCAGGTAAGTGCACCCAAGCACTTCCATAATGAGCCTGGCGCCATAGGTGCCAGGACACTGTCCAAAGGGCCCCTATATGGGGTTGCTGGGTCCTTCCTTGGGTACTGGATGTCTGCTTTCGGGGACGCAGGGCTTGAACCGGCTCCCCGGGAGCGGGCATCATGACAGCACTCCCCCCCCCAAGGCCCCTCCCAAGGTTGTTCCCTCCGGGGTTTTGGTTTGTCTGGGAAGAGTCGGTGGAATTTCCTGACTAATGAGGTGCATGCTCATGGTCGCTGGGTTCCCACGACCTCTCCTGAGGTCTGTACCCCTTCCAATCAATTAGGTAGAACAGTTTTGACCTAAACATTTTTGAGTCTAAAATGTTCTTCACTTCGAATTCGGGCTCCCCATCTATTAGAATAGGTTCTGGAGGTTTGAGTAGTCGGGTTCCGGGTACCACTGGTTTCAAAAGTGACACATGAAAAACAGGGTGAATTCGTATACTAGCTGGTAAATCAAGTTTAACAGCCACTGGGTTAATTATTGCCATAATAGAATAAGGTCCCAGATATTTTGGGTTAAAAGTTCGAGGCCCTTTGAGTGGTAAATGTCTGGTAGCTAACCACATTTGATCCCCAATCTGATACGGAGGTGCTTCACTCCGATGTAGATCAGCATTCTCCTTGTATTTTCTCTTGGCTTGTTGTAAATGCGTAGTTGCCTCTTTGAAGGCTTGGGTAATTGTAGAATGCAGATGTTCTACTGCATTCATTCCGAGGTTCTGAGGTGAGTCAAGGTTTGAGGTTCGAGGGTGATGCCCAAACAAAGTATAAAAAGGACTGTGGCCAGTTCCAGAGTGTACCGAATTATTATATGCGTATTCGGCTATCCAAAGAATCTCTTTCCAGTTGCTTTCAGATTGCTGTAACATACACCGTAAGTATTGCTCAAGAGTCTGATTTGTCCTCTCGGTCTGAACATCGGTCTGAGGGTGGTGACTGGTCGATAATCTTACGTCGATCTGCGCCATTTGACAACATTTGCGCCAGAAGTGGGAAATGAATTGGCTTTCCCCGGTCAGAGATTAGTATAGATGGGAATCCATGTAGCCGAACAATATTTTCGAGGAATTCTTTGGCTAGGACAGAAGCTGAAGGTAAACCTTTCAAAGGAATAAAGTGGGCCATTTTGGAAAACAAATCCACAATTACCAGAATAGTATTGTACCCCGAACTAGGAGGCAGGGCCGTAATAAAATCCATTGATAGGGTGTGCCAGGGTGCTGGCGGTATGTCTAGAGGTTGAAGGAGACCGGCTGTTCTTTTCTTTTGACTTTTATTTTGGGCGCAAACACCACAGGACATCACAAAAGATTTAACATCTTTTCACCAAGAGGGCCACCAAAATTGTCGTTTCACCTTTTCCTCTGTCTTGGCAATACCGGGGTGTCCCTCTATTAATGCATCATGATAACCGGAAATAACTAGTTCGTGTAATTCCTTATGTGGCAGGAATAAGCGTCCTTGGAAATAAGGTAAACCATTATCTATGGTAAAGTCTGATCCCTTTTGTATCCAATCCTGTAAGGTTGTAGGGTCCAGGAGTTGTTTCACTCTGGCTTGAATGTCTTCAAGCGTCTGTAACGAAGTCATGCCTAGAATCCTCTGTTCGGGAATTATTGGTACTGGTTCTGAGTTTGTATCAGATTCTCCCATTCCAATTCGGGATAAGGCGTCTGCTTTGCCATTCTTGCAGCCAGGTCGATACGTAATCACGAAATCAAATTCAGCGAAAAACAAAGCCCATCGGAGCTGCCGTGATGACTGAGCCTTGGCGGTTTTCAAATACTGTAAATTCCGGTGATCAGTGATCACTGTGATGGTATGTCGAGGGCCAAGCAGATAATGCCGCCAGGCTTTAAAAGCGGACTTAATGGCTTACAGTTCTTTGTCCGTGATTGCATAATTAACCTCGGGTGCCGAGAATTTTCTGGACCAAAATGCTACGGGATGCAGTTGGTTGGTTTCGGGATCTCTTTGGGACAGGACAGCTCCCATGGCTAGGCTGGATGCGTCAGTCTCGACGACATAAGGGAGATCTGGACGCGGTTGTTTCAATATAGGTGCGGAGGTAAACTTAGCTTTTAAATCCTGAAATGCCTGCTCGGCTTCTTCAGACCATTCAAAACGTTTATTTTTCCTCAAGAGTGCAGTAATGGGTTGTACCACGCGTGAAAATTCCGGGATAAACCTGCGATAGAAATTGGCAAAGCCGAGCATGCTTTGAACCCCTTTTACAGAGCTAGGTGATGGTCATTTGAGGATGGCATCCACTTTTCTTGAGTCCATTCAGACTCCTTTGTGTGTCAGGATGAAACCTAGAAACTCGACTTCTGTGGTATGGAAAACACATTTCTCCAATTTAGCAAATAGTTTGTGTTGGCGCAGTTTTTCAAGTACTGCCCTGACGTGTTTTCTGTGATCAGATTCCGAAGAGGAGTACACCAGAATGTCATCGATATATACGACAACACAAACATCGATGAGTTCCCGAAGGACATCATTCATGTAGTATTGGAAGGCAGCCGGCGCGTTACACAATCCGAATGGCATCACCTGGTACTCGAATAATCCGTATTTAGTACGGAAGGCAGTTTTCCATTCGTCGCCTTCTTTAACTCGTACCAGATGATAAGCCCCCCGGAGATCTAACTTGGTGTATATGCAAGCGTCCTTCACCTGGTCAAGGAGTTCAGGGATCAGAGGCAGAGGATAACGGTTTTTAACCGTTATCTGGTTCAATGCGCGGTAATCGATACAAGTTCTAAGGTCGCCTTCTTTTTTGGGCTCGAAGAACAAAGCCGAGGATGCCGGGGACTTTGACGGGCGAATAAAACCATTAGCTAGGTATTGATCCAAATATTGTCTCAAATGCAGATTCTCAGGTTCGGTAAGGGCATCAATCCTGCTACAAGGGGGTTGTGCACCGGGCACCAGATCGATTTGGCAATCGTACGATCTGTGAGGAGGTAACATGTTGGCCTGTTCCTTTTGGAAGACGTCCTGAAAGTCTTGGTATTACGGAGGTAGTTGCATGGAGGCAGAGGTTACAGATGCTAGATTAATCTTCAGGTTTTCTGGGTAGCAGGTTTGTGTACAATCGGGGAAGGTTATTCTCTTAGCTCGCCAATCAATTCGAGGATTATGTGTCTCTAACCAAGGGATTCCAAGAATAACCTGACACTGTGGAGCCTTGATTACATCAAACACAATACCCTCCCGATGGCCGTCGGGACCAATAAGAGTCACCTCAGTAGTGGAATGTGTTACCGGTCCAGAGGCAATTTCAGTTCCATCGACTGTGGTGATGACATCTTTGCTGGTTTTAGGACGGAGAGGGAGGTTAATCCTAGAGACCAATTCACGATCCACATAGTTTCCAATAGCCCCACTATCGATGTATGCCTTTATTGCATGCAACCGCTTAGGCTGTTCTAGATCTACGAGAACCATTGGCACAATGAAATGCGAGGTCTGAGAGTTAGTTTTCAAGCTCGGCAAGCAGACCCCTACACTTGTCGGGCGGAGTCGTTTCCCGAAACAGAGTCTTCATGGTTTTTATCAGCGGCTCCTACCGCCTTTCGGGGCGGTTTTGCCGGGCAATCTCGTAGAAAGTGTCCAGAATTCCCACAATAAAGACATAATTTTAACTGCCGCCTCCTTTCACGTTCCTTTTGAGTTAAGGGTCCTTTAACCCCTCCAATTTGTATAGGCTCAGCGACATCAACTCCCTTGGGATTAGCATGAGTCTTAAGCAACACCCGGGTCTCAAACCTGGACCGATCTGCTTTTCTGTTTTGAAGTCTGTGATCCAATTGGACCACTAAGTCTATATACTCTGTGCATTCTTGGGGCGGATTTACAACTTGGGCCAAGACATCTTTAAGTTCTCCACGTAGGCCTCGATAAAACAACGTGACTCTTTTATCCTCTGGCCATCCCGTTTCCACAATTAGTCTATTAAAGTTTGCAATATAGGATAGGAGGTCCTGATTGCCCTGTCGCAGGGATAGAAGTTCGTCATCCAGAGCCTGCCCCTGAGAGTGTCGAGCAAATAACCTTTCCATGCTTGCTTGAAACCTTTGAAAATCACGGAGAATCGGGTCATCTTGAGTAACCAGTGGAACTGACCAATCGGCAGCGCAGCCGCTGAGATATGACAATACAAAGGCTACCTTGGTCTGATCATTAGGGAAGGCCCCAGGTCTGCATAGGAAGTGCAAACAACACTGATTCATGAATACGGCGAATCGTTTGGGGTCCCCAGCAAAGCGTTTGGGTGGGGCCAGCGGCATGTTTCCAGGTAGATTAATCTGCACAGGGTTACTGGAAACCACAGGAGCGGGGTTCCCTCCTGAACCGGTTAGAGGAGTTTGCTCAGCTTGACCTTGCAAAAGCTGTCTGGCCAGGTCATCAGTTCTTTCCTTTGATATTATTAATTCCCTCCTGAGGGCATTAGTCTCTTGACGAGCGGCATGTACTTCGGCCCGTAATTCCCCCAGTAATTTGGCCAACTGATCAGTCTCAGAACTTTCCATAGCGCCTGGGTGGGAATTTGTAGGAAGGCTTCACATTCTGTAACGCTCACCTGACTCCCACGGAGGCGCTGTCCTGGTTCGCGCTGCTGTGACCTCTTCTAAGGTGATGCGCAGGGTTCGGAAGACGGACTGGACCGGGCCCCCAAATCTGGCTTGTCTGGCTCGCAGAAGTATCCTTCTGTAGGCGAAAATAGGGGATTAACTGTCTGCGGGGTAATGCAATCAGCCTCCCACTTTCCCCTCTCACCCTCCTCGAAACTCTTCTGTGATTCCTCGTAGCGTCTCACCTTAGGGTCTGGAAGGACGAGCTCTCCATCCTGCTTCTGATGCAGGGGGCGCGTTGGTATCCAGTTACTTCACTGGATTTTCGGATTGGTGAGAACCAAACTTGCTTGACTTCCAGGTAAGTTTTTTGATAAGAGGTTCCCCTTGTGTCCATGCATTAATGTAGTAATGCTAGTGTCTTTTCCCCAAAGGGGCCAGGGTATGGAATGCCGGGGAACAGGCACCGACCCAAGATGAGAGGTGAAATCCTTGTAGAAATCAGGTAAGTCTTTAATGAGCGTTTTTTGGTAATGTCTTTTCATTCACTCATTAACGCTGATGTCTCTTTTTCCCCTTACGGGCCGGGGTCCGGAAATGCCAGGATGCGGCGCGGACCCGAAATGAAGAGGGAATGAATCAACAGGTAAGTCTTAACATGGAGATTTAGCTTTCCTTATTCCCTTCTCTCTCTCAACTTTTGTTCTGGTCTTTTTCTCCCTAGGCGCTGGGGCGTTACTGCGAATCCGGATGATCGCTGCTGAACATGGAGGCGCCCTGTAAAGGTGAATGGAATGCAGCGCTGCAGCGGTTGACGCGATGAGCTTTTAGATAAGTCTTCCTTTTCGGGATTGTCGGCGAGATGTCTCCGGGATGCGGATTTAGCAGGTAAGGACTTTTCCTTCTACTGTTCTCTTCTTCTCTTCCTTTGCAGGTGATCCAGGATGCTGGCAGGCGTGGTAGAAGTCAGGATGCAGGAGCAGACACGGTGAGCGTCCAGCTGCTAGATGCAGAACAACGCGAAGCACGTGTGGCTGTTCGGGTGGGGTTTAAATAGCCTTGGAAGAAGTTCCAGGGGTGTATCCTTCCTCCAATCAGGTATGTATCCTTCCCTGACCACGCCCGGATGGTAAATTAGTCCCAGAGGTAAAGTAGTTCCTTTCAGGCCTCAAGGAGGCCGGGATCCTGCAGCATGGTCTGCATCAGGTAAGTGCACCCAAGCACTTCCATAATAAGCTTGGCACCTATGGCGCCAGGACTGATGTCTTTTATGAGCCTGGCGCCATAGGCGCCAGGACCCTGTCCAAAGGGCCCCTATATGGGGTTGCTGGGTCCTTCCTTGGGGACTGGATGTCCGCTTACGGGGACGCAGGGCTTGAACCGGCTCCCCGGGAGTGGGCATCATGACAAGAACTCTTGGAATAATGTCTCGAGCAAACGAAAAAAGGGGGTCTTGATGGTAGCAGTGTACGTTTGATGTAGAAGTGTATGTTCTGAAATCCATAGAGAGATCTGGGAAGGACAATCATTTTAATAATGGATGCTCTACCCATCATAGATAAGGGAAGTTTGGACCAGAAGCCAATTGATTTGTGTAGGGCAGGAAGCGCAGCTATAGTGTTGTGTCCATGCATCAGTTCCGGAGTGTGCTTTATATTGACCCCAAGGTATAGAAATTAGGTCAGTTGCCATTGTATGCCCACTGTAGCTAGGTCTTCAATGTTCTTGCCCCTCAAGTCTACCAACGGGAATAGGCAGGACTTTTGTTTGCTGAACTGTATTCCAGAGACCTCGGAGAAATTATCCAGGACCTCTAGCATGGTCGGTACGCTCAGGTGTGGGTCGTTGATGTACAGAAGGACGTCGTCGGCATATAGAGAAATTATATGGTTTGCCCCACCCACCTGTATGCCTGCATCAAAAAACTGCTTCCTAAAGTAAATAGCGATAGGCTCCAGTCCCATTATGTAAAGAATGGGGGACAACGGGCAGCCTTGCCTAGTGCCCCTACATATGTCCCATGCCGCAGAGACAAACCTCCCAGATTTCGCTCGTGCCCTTGGCTTAGTGTATAGTACTTCCACCCATTTGATGAATTTCCCTCCATGGCGTCTAAGGAATAGCAGTGCGTAAGAACCTCCATTTAGATTGGTCTGGTCTGTAACGTGCTGGAGCCTGCAAAGGTTCACTGTAGTGTTGCGGCCCGGTACAAAGCCGCTCTGATCCGTGTGCACTATCCCGCCTATCAATCTGGAGAGCCTTTTGGCTAGAATCGTGGTCAATATTTTTACATCGTAATTGAGCATTGCAAGTGGGCGGTAGGAGTCGCGCTCATCTGCGGGTTTACTGGGTTTGAGCATCGGGACCACAAGAGTCTCTCGCATGCTTTCTGGTAGGACCCCTTGATCGTATGCTTCTTGAAAGACTTTATGTAATAGCGGTGTCAGGGATGATTCATAGGCTTTATAAAACTCTGGAGGTCACCCGTCACTGCCAGGGGCCTTACAGGTAGCCAGGGATTTAATTGCCTCAGTTATGTCTTCCGTGGTGATGTCTGCATCTAGGGTTTCGCTTTGTGCGGGTAATAATCTGGGTAATTCTATTTCCTCCAATGTGTCTATAATCTCGTCTGGGGGGACTGTGGTGTCATGAGAATATAACTGGGCGTAAAAAAGTTTAAAGGTTTCATTAATTTTTTGTTGAGTCTGGTGTAGGGTGCCATCGTCACCTTTCAGTGCGGTAGTTAAATGTTTAGGATGTTCTTTCTTACAGAACCATGCTAGTAGGCGGCTAGTTCTATCTGCTTCCGTGTGTGCACTAATGGTTCTAGTGGTGTGGTCGAACTTCACAAGCCTACCCCATGCATCTTTGCATTCGTCTCTGACCTGTCTTAGCGTGTCTTCCTCCCGCTGAGTACCCTGGGTGGTGTATTCCAATCTCTGGATCTCTTTCTCATTGTTCCAGTTCAGTTCTCTGCTTTCGCTATGATTTCTCCCCCCATGACTACTTTCAGGGCGTCCCATACCGTGCTTAGGTGGTCTACGCTTCCCATGTTTGCCTCAATGTAATTCTCTAGGGAGTCCTTAAGGTTGTTTCTAAATGCCAGGTCCTTCAGTGCTTCAATGGGCATTCTCCATGTTGGGATGTGGGGGGTCTAGGGCCAGCTATGCTGCATTCTACCATTAGGGGTGAATGGTCCGAAATGGATCTCCCCAGATACTGCACCATTTCCATCTGGGGTAGATGTTCCCTACTAGTGAAAACATGATCTATCCTAGTGTACAGGCTATGTGGGGATGAAAAGTAGGAGTAGCCCCTTTCCCCTGGATGTAACTCTCGCCAGATATCTACAAGATCTAAATGCTCTAACACAGTGTTCGTTGCAGTGGTGGCTGCTGTCGGGCCGTTTAGGGGGGGAGGCGTGGATCTATCCATCTCTGGAAATGTCTCCCCCCCAAATAAAAAAGCCATTCCTATATTGTGCAATCTTGGCATACATTAGGTTCAGGTGAGCTGGGATATTACTATTGGGGAGATATGAGTTCACAATGCATACTTCTAGTTGCTCAATACAGCCCCATAATATCACATATCTGCCCTCCGGGTCTGTCTCTGTCTTGATTAGTTGGAAAGGGAGCTGGGGGTTGATCCAAGTGAACACCCCCCTAGCATATCTGGAGTAAGCTGCCCGAACCCCTGCCCGCCCCAGTGCCCCTGCAACTTGGCCATGGATTCCCTTGTTAAATGAGTTTCTTGTAATAGGGCTATTCCAACCTTCTTCCTGTGCAAGTAGGATTTAATTCTATTTCTGCAAATATAAGTGCCTAATCCCTGCACGTTCCATATTAACACCTTAATATGTGCTGCCATAGTGATTTAGGGTTAGAGTTCTGGGTTACTTTCCCACTGCCATGGTCACCTTTAGCGGCGGTCAGGCAATGAAGGTGTCCTGCGTCCCAGACACCCGGATCCAGCCAGCCCTTCACCCCCCCGCCCACCCCACCCCACCCCTCGGCTATCCCCAGCTTATTGCATCAATTTTTGGAGACTTTGTAACTACATAACCATTCATTCCAGCGAATGAGAAAACAAACCATGACAACAAAGTACTGCCCCCAGCAGTTGCCTTCAATAGGCAGTGCTCAGGAGCTCCCGCGCCATCTGGGCCTGTCCAGGTCATTTAACGCAACAGGCCTGCACAGATTCCAATAGGGTGGGTTGTAGCGGGTTGCATGTGTGGTTCTGAGGACTCCCTTCCACTATAGCAACTAAAATTGCATTGCAGGTGGTTATAATAGCTCTGCATCATGCAGCCGCTCATGTAATGGGCTCCTCATCCCTGGCCAGGTTGTTGTGCTCCAGCCACATGTTGGCCGCAGCCGGAGTTTCCAGGAATATCGCTTTTCCTTTGTAGAGCACCTTGAGGCGTGATGGGTACAACAGCATGTATTTGAAGTTAGGTTTCTGGAGCCTTGCCTTCACAGGTACAAAAGAATTCCTTGCATGCTGCATTCTAGGAGTGTAATCCGGATACATGACGATCCTGAAATCATTTCGCTTAATTTCTCCTCCTTCTCTTTAGAATTTAAGTATCATTTCTCTGTCCTGAAAGTTTACGGTTTTGGGGATCATTGGGCGTGGGTATGAGCCTGGTGGGGGCTGTTTTGCAGAGACCTATGAGCCCTCTCCACCGAGAAGCCCTGAGAAAGTTTACTGGCCCCAATCTCTTGCTGTAGCATGGTCTCCACAAATTCAGTCGGGTTCGATCTTTCCATATCTTCTGGAATTCCTAGTATGCGTATGTTGTTGCGGTGGGCGCGTCCTTCCGCATCCTCTGATCGCGCCTCGAGTTGTGCCACCTTCATCCCCAACTCTTGGACCTTAGCTTTCAGATCTGAGGTGGTCGCGACGGTGTCCTGCAGACCTGCTTCCGCCGTAGTCACTCTTTCGGTTAAATTGCGAGCATCTTGACGCATTAATTGCATGTCAGATTTAACCTCGACTATTTTGGTGTCAATAAACGATCTGAGCGCTGCGTTGGCTTGCAGTACCTGTGCGTCCTTAGAATTGTCATCAGAGTTGGGTGGTTCCTGTTGTGTGGGAGCCATTAACAAACACAGCATTCCTACTCAAGATTCTTGATCGGGTGGCCTACATTCAAATTGCAGAACATCTAAAGGCACATCCCATCTTAAATGACCATCAGTCTGGATTTCGGATTGGGTACGGCACTGAGACTGCTTTACTTGAACTCAAATCTAAACTGATGGTTCGTATGGACAATAAGGAGGCATCCCTACTTATGCTGCTTGATCTTTCTGCGGCTTTCGACCTGGTGGACCATGATATGGCCACCAGGTTGTGCGAAGTGGCTAATTTCTCACCTTTGGCCTGCAAATGGGTATCATCTTCCCTTAATAACCGAGGCAGTAGAGTCTTCTGCGGTAATGCAGAATCGAAACCTATCCTAACAACTTGTGGCATACCACAGTAGCATAAGCATCCCTAGCAGGTGGGGCGTGGCTAGAGCGCATGGCATGAGGAGGTTACTCTTCTGAGCTCCCGCCAGCATTCCTGGGTATCACCTCACGCCCCACGACCTGGGGTAAAGTCATTATTATGAGCAATTGGGGTGTAGGGGCCCGATCCTCTGGGTACTTTCCCCCTTCTGAGGGCTTGGTCCCATCTAAGTAGCAATACTTTTGTAGCTTCTTGTAGCTGTCCGCATGCTCCACGGGCAGTGGTTTGCATGGCGTGTAGGGCTATCAAGGGGATGGGGGTGACCCTTTGATCAATCTCGCACCAACCCTTATGTGTCTCTTCTGTTGACCATTTCAGCATGGGCGCTACTTGTGCCACAAGAATGTATCTCGCTATGTCTGGGATTCCCAACCCCCCGCCCCCCAAGAGTGGTGGACCTGTCAGGACTCTCTGTTGTACTCTGGGTTTCTTCCCCTGCCATTTAAAGGATATGATTTCAGACTGCAATGTCGTACTCATGCGGGGTGGAATCTCTACCGGGAGTGAGCTTACTATGTACAGTAGGCGGGGCAGAAGTGTCATTTTTACCGCTGCTATTCGTGTGAACCATAAGAGTTCCTGGGCGTCCTATCTGTGTAGGTCGTCTTTCAGGTGTTTCCAACGTGGGGTTATATTTGCCCCATAGAGTCCCTTGTATTCTCTTGTTAATTTTATCCCCAGATAGTCTATGGTGTCCTCCTCCCATGTCAAGGGGTAGTTTTTGCGTATTCTGTTTATTTCGATCGGTCTTCCAATATGTTTAGGGCTTTGGATTTTGTATAATTTACAGTGAACCCCGAGATTACTGCACATTATTGCAGCCTCTCCATCACTCCCGGCAGAGATCTGGTTGTGTTCTTTAGAAATAAGAGTATATCATCTGCGTACAGGGCTATTTTATGTGCCTCTTTACCACTCGTTATCCCCTGAATTGTCTGATCTTGTCTGATTGCCACTGCAAGTGGTTCCATAGCCATGGCAAATACCAAGGGAAAAACCAAAAGGGTTTGGAAACCTTTATTAGACACCAATTAGTCAAAAACAGTTAAATATTTACTAACTCTTTCCACCACGAGAAAAGTGTTTGAAAAAATATTATAAGTTACTCACCGTAGTGACTAACATACTCTTAGTCCCGTTTCCTCCCTACTGCCAGGGCGTCCCTTCCAAGGGACGGGAGACGGAACCTTTTTCACCAAAAAAACCCTTCTTCCTCTTTAAATTTAGAGGCGAGCGGGGGTGCGGTCCAGGGAGCATGCTCTGCCCTGACGCCGCCCGCCGGCGCCACACCTCAGTCCCCATTGACTCGTCGACAATAGATTTAACATTGCCTAATGACACCAGTATTATTAGGAGGGAGGATGGTGGGATGTATGGAGGAAAGGGGACTAAGAGTATGTTAGTCACTACGGTGAATAACTTATAATTACTCTTACGTTGTCCCCTTTCCTCCATACTGCATGGTCGATTACAACTGAATGTAGCCCCAGGGTGGGGAGGAGACCCTCCTTAAGCAAGCAGATTCCTTAGAACCGCCTGTCTGAAAGCTGCGTCTGACTTAGAGGCGGCGTCCAAACAGTAGTGCTTACCGAAAGCCGAAGGGCGTGCAGGTTTGCTGGAAGCGTTTTTTGCTGCCGCTCTAAGGCCTCCTTGATGGCCGCAACCCTCCACCTTGCTATAGAGGCCTAGGTAACGGAGTGTCCAACTTGCAGAAGCCCCATGTCCTGTCCAGATAGAATTTCAGAGCGTGTCTGACATGCAGACAGTGCAATACCCTCTGCGCATCGTCTTTAAGGTCAGCAAAAAACATAGGTAAGACTATCTCCTCGTTTAGATGGAAAGCGGAGGCTACCTTCGGTAGGTGTGTTCTTAGGACCACCTTATCCTTGTAAAAAGTAACATAGGGTTCTGAAGCCACCAATACCTGGATCTCACTGACTCTGTGAGCTGAAGTGAGGCCCCCAACAGAGCTGTTTTAATGGTGACCAACCTGATGTCCGCGGACGCCATTGGCTCAAAGGGTTTGTGCGCCAAGGCGCCCAATACTACATTGAGGTCCCACACGGGGTGTGGTCTTTTGATGGCGGGAAAAGCCTGGCGAGGCCCGCCAAATGTCGCTTGACCACAGGGTTGGAAGAGGAGAAGACCTCCTCCTCAGAATTTCTGTAGGCCCCTATGGCTGCCAAATAGGTGCAGTATGTATCCACCTGCGCGCCTGAGTGAGCAAGGTGTGCTGAGAAGAAGAGCACATCATCCAACGTGCACATTAGGTGGTCGATCTCTAGAGTCTGCCCAGTGACAGAAGCTAGTCCATTTACTCTTGTACCGGCTCCTAGCACCCTGAATAATTTCTAGGTTAGCCTGTGATAGCCCCAGGTGTTTCAGCGTGACCTGCTCAGGAACCACGATGAAAGGGCTAATTTCTTTGGAGCGGGGTGGATGACCCTGCCCCCCTGCTGCGGCAGAAGATGAGCTGGACCCATCGGCAGGTGAATGGGAGGCCTGTCCAAGGGGCTGAGAAGCTCCAAATACCACAGTCTCGCCAGTCACCAAAGAGCAATCAGAATGATGCTGAGGTGACAAGATTCCTTTATCTTGCAGATCACCCTGTGGACTAGGGGTGTGTGAGGGAAGGCGTATGCTGTCATGCCGTTCCACTGTAATGTGTTGCCCAGAGAGCCAGGGCCCTGCCCCTGCCAGGACACAAACTGCTGGCATTTCTTGTTGTTCCAGGAGGCAAAGAGAGCCACCTGAGGATGTCCCATCTGCTGAAGATCTCCAGCATCACCTGCTCGTTCAGTTGCCACTTGTAATTGTCTGCTAGCAGTCTGCGGAGCCTGTCTGCCTCCAGGTTGGACTCACCCAGAAGGTGAATGGCGTTCAGGTAGATGCCGTTCTCCAGGGCCCATTCTCACATGCTGATCGCTGGGCTGCACAGTGGAGGGGACCTGGTACCCCCCTGCTTGTAGAAATAGTACATGCTGGTGGATTTGTCGGTCTGGATGAGGACGACCTTGCCCCAAATGAGCAGAAGGAAAGCTTTGAGCGCTAACCAGATGGCTTTCAGCTCCAGCCAGTTGATACGAGACACCTGCTCCTGTAGGTACCAGACTCCATGGACACTGTGGTTGTCCAGAGTGGCCCCCCAGCCTTCTAGGGAGGAATCTGTGGTGATGGTGACCTGCGGGGGCGGATGCCAGAAGGGCTTGCCTGTCCGCAGATTGTGTCATGATCTCTGCTTCCAAAAGATCAGGACTTGCCCGACTCCCTTGGAAGCAGACCCATAACCCCGGTTCCGAGTGCCAGCCAGTCCCAATTGGGACCTTTTGGACCCTGTCCTGGCACCAGTGGCACCAGGCTCATAAAGATGCCCAGTCCCAGCGCTGGAAGCGCCGGGCTCATAATGCTGGGGTGGACTTACCTGCAGCAGACCATGCTGCTTACTTACCTGCCAGTTGAACCCCTGATCCTCTTCTGTTTGGGACTACTTTTCCTGTTGGGTGGGGCAGGAGCCACTCCCTAGGTTCAGAACACTGGAACTCTTCTGGAAAGCAGGAACTCTTTTCTTACCTAGGCGTGGCTGTGGAAGGAGACACCTAAGCACTACAGGAGGCTATTTAAACCACACCCGATGGATGAATCTTGCTTTGCGTTATTCTGCATTCTCTGCAGCAGAACGCTCATCGTGTCTTCTGCTTCTGATCCTGGGCCTAAGGGAACAAAGGCTTACCATCCTGGAATCCAGTCTTCAGCAGCACCTGTAAAGACAAAGAAAGAACAGGTTAGCACTACGGTCTTCAGTAGCAGCGCATCTCTTACCTGGTCCATCGGCTGTCACCAACGCCTCGCGCTGCTTTCCGGCATCTGAAAGACAAAGGCTTACCTACTCTTCGCATGCTCCGGAGGTCTTCGCACTGCATTCCGGCATCTGAAAGACAAAAGCTTACCAGCTCTTCGCACGCTCCGGAGGCCTTCGGCGCTGCATCCCGCATCTGAAAGACAAAAGAAGGTGCGTTTAAAGACATTGGGCAACTTTATTACTCACGTGCCATTACTCCTTCCCACGCCGAATCCAGTGGGTATTCCAGCACCCTTCAGCTTCCCTAAAGCTCCGAACTTGTACCTGCAAGATAAAAGGGACAGTTAGTGCGCATCGCGAAGCAGGCTACAAGCACTTACTTACGTGCTTCCAGGCGCCTCTATTCCTCACGCGGGTTCGATCCTCAACTCTCATCAGCCCGCCGCCCGCCATCGCTGGAACCCTGCAAAACAAGAGATATCATTACAAAAGACTTTTAAGACATTTGAAGTGCCCAGAACTTACCGTTCGTGCAGTTAACGACGGACAGCAGTCCTCTGAGGTCAAGAGGCCTGCAGCCTTATCCAGTGAAGAAACTGGTTACGGCACCCTGCCCCGAGGCAGATGGAGAGCTTGGCGTTCACTTGCCTAAGACATCTTACTCTTCGAGTCAGACATACAGTGCACAGAGGTCCAGCCCAAAGAGCCAACCGTGTGTTACACATCACCTTTGAAGATACGGCAAGACCGGCGCCTCTGCGGGAATCAGGTGAGCGTTACAGAACGCAAAGCCCATCGCAAAACTCCCACCCAGGCGCTATGGAAACCTCGGATACCGACCAGCTAGCCCAGTTACTTGGGGAACTAAGAGCAGAAGTGCATGCAGCCCGTCAGGAAACGAATGCTCTAAGAAGGGAACTGATTATTTCCAAGGAGCGAACAGACGATCTCGCTAGACAATTGCTACAGTCACAAGCCGGACAAACTCCGTTACCCGCATCAGGGGCAAATCTTCCTTCAACATCCTCTACGAACCCAGTGCAGATCAACCTACCTGGGAATGTACCTCTGGCTCCGCCCGAACGATTTTCTGGTGACCCAAAGAGGTTTGCAGTATTTATTAATCAGTGCCGGTTGCACTTCTTATGCCGGCCAGCAGCCTTTCCAACTGATCAAGCTAAGGTAGCTTTCGTGCTTTCGTACCTTAGTGGCAATGCGGCAGACTGGTCGATCCCTCTAGTTAATCAAGATGATCCGGTTCTCCATGATTTTCAAGCTTTTCAGCTCAGTATGGAAAAACTGTTTGCAAGACATTCACAGGGGCAGGCCTTGGACAATGAGCTCCTTTCATTGCGACAGGGTAATCAAGACCTTTTGGCTTATATTGCGTCTTTCAACAGACTGATAGTGGAAACTCGATGGCCTGAGGACAAAAGGATTACGCTGTTTTATAGAGGTCTACGTGGAGAGCTCAAAGATGTGTTAGCCCAAGTAGTGAATCCCCCGCAAGACTGTTCGGACTATATTGACTTAGTCGTTCAAATTGACCACAGACTGCAGAACAGGAAGGCCGATCGTTCCAAGTTTGATGCTCGAGTATTTTCCAAACCACCAACTCCTACCAAAGGAGTAGACTCCGGGGAACCCATGCAAATAGGGGGCCTGAAAGGACCACTAACACAAAAGGAGCGGGAAAGGAGAAAACAGCTGCAATTATGCCTCTATTGCGGAAACTTGGGGCACTTTCTTCGAGACTGTCCGGTGAAACCAGCCAAGAAGGCAGTAGGAGCTGCAGTTACCAGGGTCACAAACTCTGAGCAGGGAAACAACCTCGCCCGACAAGAATAGAGGTCCTCTTGCCGAGCGTTAAAACCAGTTCCGTGACCTCGCATTTCGTGATACCTATGGTCCTCATTAGCCCTGAACATCCGGATCGATTACATGCGATTGAAGCTTACGTCGACAGCGGTGCCATCGGCAATTATGTGGATCATGAAATGGTTTTGAGGATGAATCTGACTCTTTGTCCAAAGGCTGTAAAGGATGTCATTACTACGGTGGATGGTACGGAGATAGCCTCCGGACGAGTAACGCATACCACCCAAGAAGTGACGCTAGTAAGTCAAGATGGACACCATGAGAAGATCGTGTTCGATGTGATTAAGGCCCCTCAGTTCCAGATTATTCTAGGAATTCCTTGGTTAGAGAAGCACAATCCTCAGATCGATTGGCGAGCAAGAACGGTTCAGTTTCCAGAATTTGTCTCTACTTGTCACCCTCGACCTGGTGTTGCACTGGCAGCAATTTCCTCGGAGGCTCCCCAGTTACCTCCTGAATACCTAGAATTCCAAGATGTTTTCCCGGAAGGATCAGGCTAACTCTCTACCTCCTCATAGGTCTTATGACTGCCAGATAGACCTGATACCTGGATCTACTACTCCTTGTAGTAGAATTTATGCCCTCACCGAGCCTGAGAATCTTCACCTCCGACAATACCTGGATCAATACCTAGCGAATGGGTTTATTCGTCCTTCCAAGTCCCCTGCTTCCTCAGCTTTGTTCTTCGTTCCAAAAAAAGAAGGGGACCTTAGAACTTGTATAGATTATCGCGCCCTGAACCAGATCACAGTTAAGAATAGATATCCGTTACCTTTGATCCCTGAACTCCTGGACCAAGTCAGAAAAGCATGCATATATACAAAGCTGGATCTTAGAGGAGCCTACCACTTGGTACGAGTAAAAGAGGGCGATGAATGGAAGACGGCCTTCCACACCAAGTATGGGCTATTTGAATATCAGGTCATGCCCTTCGGACTTTGCAATGCCCTGGTCGCCTTTCAATATTTTATGAATGATGTCCTCAGAGAGCTCATAGATTTGTGTGTTGTTTACCTTGCCGACATCCTCGTTTATTCTTCATCGGAAACTGAACATCGGAAACACGTGAAAATGGTCCTCGAGAGATTGCGTCAACACAAACTTTTCGCTAAGTTGGAAAAATGTGTTTTCAACGTGACTGAAATTGAATTCTTGGGATTCATATTATTACCTAGCGGAGTGCGTATGGATTCAAAGAAGGTCGATGCAATTCTCAAATGGCCATCGCCATCCTCCGTAAAAGGTGTTCAAAGCATGTTAGGCTTCGTTAACTTTTACCGCAGGTTTATCCCTGAATTCTCTCGAATAGTCCAGCCCATCACCGCCTTGTTAAAGAAAAACAAACGTTTTGAATGGTCTACCGAGGCGGAACAAGCTTTCCAGAATTTGAAGACTAGATTTATCTCTGCACCGATCTTAAAACATCCTCGCCCAGAACTCCCCTACATCGTTGAAACTGATGCTTCGAGCCTTGCCATGGGGGCAGTTCTATCACAAAAGGATCCAGTAACCAATCAGTTGCATCCCGTGGCATTTTGGTCCGGCAAATTCTCGCCTCCTGAAATCAATTACACTATTACTGATAAGGAACTTCTAGCTATCAAGTCCGCCTTTAAGGCTTGGCGGCATTATCTTCTGGGGGCCCGACACACCGTTAATGTGATTACAGATCACCGAAACCTGCAATATTTGAAAACCGCAAAAGCTCAATCCTCTAGGCAACTCCGTTGGGCACTATTCTTTGCCGAGTTTGACTTCATAATTACCTATCGACCTGGTACAAAAAACGGTAAAGCTGATCCCCTTTCTCGGATGGGAGTGGAAGAACATTTGATCAATCCTAAACCTGTACCTATCATTCCCGAACAAAGAATTCTAGGTGTAATCGCCACACAATCCATAGAGGAAGTTAAGGATAAAGCCAGACTACTGGTAACTCCAGCAGACATACAGAATTGGCATCTGCAGGGAAAGGACTTTACAGTGAAGGAACCCCCCCAATATCAAGTAGGAGATCAAGTCTGGTTATCCACCAAATATCTACCTCTAAAAGGACCACGCACATTCAACCCAAGATACCTTGGTCCCTATTCCATCACTACCATAGTAAATCCAGTAGTGGTCAAGTTGGACTTGCCCCCTCACATGAAGATACATCCGGTCTTCCACGTCTCTCTATTAAAACCTGTGCAACCTCAAACCCGACTAACTACATCTCCAAAACCTATTCTAGTTGATGGAGAACTCGAGTTTGAAGTCAAAAGCATCCTGGATTCATAGATCTCCAAATCTAAACTATTTTACCTGATTGACTGGAAAGGCTACGGTCCCCAAGAAAGATCCTGGGAACCTGCAGGATATGTCCACGCGCCTCGTCTAATCGAAAGATTTCATCGAACATTTCCTAACAAGCCCAAACCCCCGGAGAAGCCCAGTTTGGGAGGGGCCTTGAGGGGGGGGTGCTGTCATGATCTCTGCTTCCAAAAGATCAGGACTTGCCCGACTCCCTTGGAAGCAGACCCATAACCCCGGTTCCGAGTGCCAGCCATTCCCAATTGGGACCTTTTGGACCCTGTCCTGGCGCCAGTGGCACCAGGCTCATAAAGATGCCCAGTCCCAGCGCTGGAAGCGCCGGGCTCATAATGCTTGGGTGGACTTACCTGCAGCAGACCATGCTGCTTACTTACCTGCCAGTTGAACCCCTGATCCTCTTCTGTTTGGGACTACTTTTCCTGTTGGGTGGGGCAGGAGCCACTCCCTAGGTTCAGAACACTGGAACTCTTCTGGAAAGCAGGAACTCTTTTCTTACCTAGGTGTGGCTGTGGAAGGAGATACCTAAGCACTACAGGAGGCTATTTAAACCACACCCGATGGATGAATCTTGCTTTGCGTTATTCTGCATTCTCTGCAGCAGAACGCTCATCGTGTCTTCTGCTTCTGATCCTGGGCCTAAGGGAACAAAGGCTTACCATCCTGGAATCCAGTCTTCAGCAGCACCTGTAAAGACAAAGAAAGAACAGGTTAGCACTACGGTCTTCAGTGGCAGCGCATCTCTTACCTGGTCCATCGGCTGTCACCAACGCCTCGCGCTGCATTCCGGCATCTGAAAGACAAAGGCTTACCTACTCTTTGCATGCTCCGGAGGTCTTCGCACTGCATTCCGGCATCTGAAAGACAAAAGCTTACCAGCTCTTCGCACACTCCGGAGGCCTTCGGCGCTGCATCCCGCATCTGAAAGACAAAAGAAGGTGCGTTTAAAGACATTGGGCAACTTTATTACTCACGTGCCATTACTCCTCCCCACGTCGGATCCAGTGGGTATTCCAGCACCCTTCAGCTTCTCTAAAGCTCCGAACTTGTACCTGCAAGATAAAAGGGACAGTTAGTGCGCATCGTGAAGCAGGCTACAAGCGCTTACTTACGTGCTTCCAGGCGCCTCTATTCCTCACGCGGGTTCGATCCTCAACTCTCATCAGCCCGCCATCCGCCATCGCCGGAACCCTGCAAAACAAGAGATATCATTACAAAAGACTTTTAAGACATTTGAAGTGCCCAGAACTTACCGTTCGTGCAGTTAACGACGGACAGCAGTCCTCTGAGGTCAAGAGGCCTGCACCCTTATCCAGTGAAGAAACTGGTTACGGCACCCTGCCCCGAGGCAGATGGAGAGCTCGGCGTTCACTTACCTAAGACATCTTACTCTTCGAGTCAGACATACAGTGCACAGAGGTCCAGCCCAAAGAGCCAACTGTGTGTCACACATCACCTTTGAAGATACGGCAAGACCGGCGCCTCTGCGGGAATCAGGTGAGCGTTACAGATTGCAGTCCTTGGATCACCATGTGAGGTCCGCGTGGAGAGAAGGTGTTACAAGTCTCTCCCCTTCTCACCTGTCTTTCCTGTTTGCTTGCGACCTTCTTTTGTGACTTCTTCCGCATGGTCTGGGATTCGTATAAGCCTGCGCGCGGGTCTTCGGATTCCAGCGTGCTTCGTTCAGATTGTCCCGGAAGGAACAATGTCCGCGCGCGGAGGCACGGAACCCGTGGCTCGAGCGCGGGCAACAATCCAGGAAAGTTTTGGGTAAATTGTGGGATGAAAGGAAAAGGAGGAGGGAAACAAGGAACCGGGAATAGAGATCAGGGAAACAGCCCCGAGCGAACTCCGGCAGCACACGTCCAGCTATGGCGAGCAGTAGCGTTGAGATGCGCAGAGCCGCGGGGGCGTGTCTATTTTGTAGAACGTAGAGCGCGTAACGCGAAGACTGGTAAGCAGTGTTCCGCATCAAGCGGCCATGTTGGAAGGATTACTGAGTTCAATCCCCTATGTGTCAGGGACCACAAAGTCCAGAAGGGACGCAGACGGTGGTTCATGACAGTATGCCTCCTCCGAAGTCCAGCTCCTCCAGGTTTGCCCGGATGTATAAAATGGTATCTTCGAATCAGCCTGGGAGCATTCATGTTCGACATGGGTTCCCAGGTGCGCTCACTGGGAGGGTACCCTTTCCATTCGACCAAATATTGTAGTTGACCACGTCGGTATCTAGAGTCACAGATTCTGGAACTTCATATTCAAGTTGGTCATTGATAATCACTGGGGTTGATCTTGGAGCAGTTCGAGAGGGTTGAACATATGGTTTCAATAGAGAGGTGTGGAAGATAGGATGGATCCTTTTCCATGATTCTGGTAGCCGAAGTCGAAAGGCCACTGGGTTGATGATTTCTTTTATAGAAAAGGGGCCATAATACCTGGGAGCCAGTTTATTTGGTCGCAGATGTCGAGGAAGGAGTTTCGAGGATAACCAGACTTTATTGCCTACTGAGTAAGAAGGCCCAGGTCTTCTTTTGGAGTCGGCATGATGTTTAACATCTTTTCGGGCCTTTTCTAAGTGTTCCTTTGCTTCTTTGTGTACATTAATAAGGGCTTCAATCCAGGAATCAACCGTAGGAACCTGGGTAGGGTGTGGGAGAATGGAAGGTAGAACTGACGGATGAAATCCTTGAATACAGAAGAAGGGACTGGTGTTGATAGCGAAATGATCCGAATTGTTGTAGGCAAATTCGGCCACAGGTATTAAGAGTGACCAATCATCCTGGACCTTTGTGGCGAAGAAACGAAGATATTGTTCCAGAGTTTGGTTTACTTGTTAAGTGGCTCCATTGGTCTGTGGGTGATAACCTGAGGACAAGGCACGTTGGATTCCCGGTATACAACATAATTGTTTCCAGAACTGGGATTTGTATTGGGGTCCTCAGTCAAAAATGATCTTGGAGGGTAGCCCATGAAGCCAGAATATGTGTTCCAGGAAGATTCCGGCGAGTTCAGATGAAGATGGCAGTTTGTATAAAGGTGTAAAATGAGCCATATGAGTGAACAAATGAACGGTAACCATGATAGTTGTGTATCCCCTGGAAGATGGTAGCTCCACGATAAAATCTGTGGCGATGAATTCCCAGGGTCTTGTTGGTATTGCTGGTTGAAGCAGTAGACCTGCCGGTTTCTTATTATCATGTTTGTTCTGATTGCAGACTGCACATGCCTGGATATGAATCCGGACATCCTCTTTCATCCTCGGCCACCAAAATTGTCGTTGTATTGAACGGAGGGTATTGGTGATGCCACGGTGTCCTGAATGAAAAGTATCATGACATAGGCTTGTGATCTTTTGCCGCAGTCCAGGAGTGGGGATGACCAAGCGATTGTCCTTGAACAGATATCCGTCCCTTGTCTTGAGTTTCCATCGATTGTTTCTCTTAAACTCCTTCCAGGTTTCAGAGGACTGAGTTTGAATTTGAATATCCTCCAAGAGTGTGATTGCTTGGGCAACAAATATTGTGTGGGGAAACATCTTAGGAAAAGTCCGATCTTCAAGGGTTTTGTAATCAGGGCGTCTGGATAAGGCATCGGCTATTATGTTGTGTGTTCCAGGGACATGATGGATTTGAAACTGATATTGAGCAAAAAAGATGGCCCAACGGGCTTGACGACTGTTTCTGCTTTCTAGGGATTGCAGGACTTGAAGATTCCGATGGTCTGTGCGGACCTGTACCGGGTGTTTGGCTCCCAGGAGAAGATGACGCCAATCAGTGAAAGACTGGCAGATCGCTAGCAGTTCCTTTTCCAGGACGGGATAATGAGTTTCACTGTGAGTCAAGGTGCGAGAAAGATAGGCGATGGGGTGTTCCAATTTATCATCAAGTTCCTGTTTTAGGACTGCCCCGATGGCGTAGTTGGAGGCATCAGTTTCCACAAGAAAAGGGCGATCAATGTCGGGTTGAGCTAAGATGGGAGCTTGTGTAAACTCCGACTTCAAGTGTTGGAAAGCCGTATCTTGGGCTGAGGTCCACTGAAAGGGGGTATCCTTCTTTAGCAATGTAACAATAGGATGTACAATCTCCGAAAAGGTTGGTATAAATTTCCAATAGAAGTTAGCAAGCCCCAGGAAGGATTGTATTTGTTTTACAGTAGTTGGAACGGGCCAGGATAGAATGGAATCTACCTTTGAGGGTTCCATTCCAATTCCCTTAGGGCTAAGAACGAATCCGAGATAGTGAACAGTTGATACATGGAAAAGACACTTTTTGGGTTTGGCCAGGAGCTTATGTTCACGTAGACGTTGTAAAACAGCCTTTATGTGTTCTTCATGTTTCAGAGGGTCCTTGCAGTAAATCAGTAAGTCGTCCAGATATACAATGACGAAGAGGAACAGCATGTCAGAAAACACTCGGTCCATAAAATGTTGAAAGACCGCTGCGGCATTAGCAAGTCTGAAGGGCATAACCAGGTATTCAAAATGGCCAAAAGGTGTTCTAAAGGCCGTTTTCCATTCGTCACCTTCCTTTATACGAATTAGATGGTAGGCACCCATGAGATCTAATTTTGTGAATACTACTACACCGCTTACTGCTTCCAGGATATCCAAAATGAGAGGCAGGGGGTAGCGGTCCTTGAGAGTACACTGGTTAAGGCCACGGTAATCTAGACATGGTCTAAGCTCCTTGGTATCTTTCTTGGGAACAAAAAAATAACAAAGCCCCCGCCGGGGACTTGGATGGCCGTATGGTGCCATTTTCCAAGTTTGTATCCAGGTATTCTCGGAGGGCCCTTTTTTCAGGTTATGATAAATTAGACATTCTTCCGAAAGGGATCACTGCTGAAGGCTCAGTATCGATAATACAATCCTCAGGTCTGTGAGAAGGAAGAGCTTGAACTATGGCAGTCGAAAATACATCTGTGTAAGCCTGAAAGGCCCTGGGAATCTGGTTGATGTTAGAGACAGTGACTGGACTCTGTTTGATTTCTTGCAAGTTTTCAGAGGACTTTGGTACGGGATCTAGGAATAAGCAGTGGGACATACAGTGTTCAGAACCAAGAAACAAGGAGCTTGCTGCCCAATTGATGTAAGGGTTATGCTTCTGTAACCAGGGCATGCCTAGAACCATCAGATAGTGGGCAGATCTTATGTCAAATTTGATCCTCTCTCGATGGTGATTTGTATATAGAGAGTAGGATCTCTTTGGTTTGAAGGGTTATGGGTCCTGAGGATAGGGGTCTTCCATCAATTGCCTCTACTGGTTGCATCGTCTCTCGAGTTTCATGTGGAATGTTGTGAGTAGTGACCAAATCATATACCCATGGCTCCGCAATCCACTAATGCCAGAATGGGCTAAGATTCTTTCTTGGAAGGCGATAGAAAGGCCTGAAGAATCACAAGCTTGTTTGGTCCAGGAGAGTTCAAGGAAGGAATAGATGTGGAGCAGACACTGTGCCCCATCTAGGATCGGGAGCTGGCGTTTCCCGAATGCCGTGGAGGAGCAATAGCGCACTCTCTGACAAGATGTTTATCGGATGCGCAATACATGCAGAGTCCATTGTGAATATGGCACATCCTTTCTTGTGGGGTAATGGGTCCACAGAATGCCCCCAGTTGCATGAGTTCTGTATCTGAGGTCCGAGAAACTGCAGGTTCTGGGCTAGAAGGGCGGTCTATGACAGCTTTTTGGAATGATGATTTCGACTTCTTTTTCTCTGCCTTTCTTTCCTGGATTCGAAAATCTATTTGCAAGGAAAGGTCCAAGAGGGCCTGGAAGGAATTAGGGCGAGCTACCCTGGCTAGCTCGTCCTTTATTTCTTCGTTCAAGCCTCTGTGAAAAAGAGTGAAGCTAGCTTCTTGGGACCAATCAGCTTCCTTCATAAGTTGTTTGAAACGGGTGACATAGGTAAGCATATCCTGGGATCCTTGTCGTAAATCAAGTAGACGTTCCTGAGCACTGTAAACCTGCTCAGGACGATCAAACATGGCCTTTAAGTCTTCCACGAATCCATTGTAATCATCCAGGAGTGCGTCGCCCGAATTGACTAGAGGAGTTGCCCAGGTTAATGCTATGCCAGTGAGGTGTGATATCATAAACCCCACTTTTGCTCTAGGGGTGGAAAAGTAGTAGGGCCTGAAGGTGAAATGCACCAAGCAAGAGTCAAGGAAGGCACGAAGGGTCTTTGGAGAACCATCATATTTGTCCACCACTCCTCCCAATAAAACAATTTCCTTGGTAGCAGAATCACGAGACAATACCAGCTGCTTTAAGGCAGTGTTCTCAGCCTTAAGGTTTTGAACTTCTGTGGCGAGTGCCTGCATGCCTCGCATGAGGTCTTGAACCGCGGCTTCCATCCCTGTATCCGTATCGATTTTTAGGCGTCTCAATCTGTCACAAGTCTCTTCCCTTCGCACCTGTCTTTCCTGTTTGCTTGCGACCTTCTTTTGTGACTTCTTCCGCACGGTCCGGGATTCGTATAAGCCTGCTTGCGGGTCTTCGGATTCCAGCGGGTCTTCGGATTCCAGCGTGCTTCGTTCAGATTGTCCAGGAAGGAACAATGTCCGTGCGCGGAGGCACGAAACCCGTGGCTCGAGCGCGGGCGAAAATCCAGGAAAGTTTTGGGTAAGTTGTGGGATGAAAGGAAAAGGAGGAGGGAATCAAGAAACCAGGAATAGAGATCAGGAAAACAGCCCCGAGCGAACTCTGGCAGCACACTTCCAGCTACGGCGAGCAGTAGCGTTGAGACGCGAGGGCGTGTCTGTTTTGTAGAACTTAGAGCATGTAACGCGAAGACTGGTAAGCAGCGTTCCGCATCAAGCAGCCATGTTGTAAGGATTACTGAGTTCAATCCCCTATGTGTCAGGGACCACGAAGTCCAGAAGGGACGCAGACGGCGGGTGCGGCCATTAGGACCGCTGCCATGATACCGAATAGATGTTGGTACCACCAGGCCAAGGTCACTATTCAGCTGAAGAGGTGAGTAGTGGCCCTCTTGATGGCCGTGATCTTGTTTTCCGAGGGGGAAAACTCTTGCTGAGCTTGTGTCCCATGAGGCCCAGAAAGGTCAGTCTCTGCATAGGCTGCAGCTGAGACTTCATGGGGTTGATTGAAAACCCCAGCTTGTGGAGTGTAATCATCAGGGCGGAGGAAGTGTGGTGCACCGCCTCCAGAGATCTCGCCCTGATGAGCCAGTTGTCCAGGCATAGGTAGACGTGGTGGCCCTGTGCCCTGAGGAAGGCTGCCACTGCATTCATGAGCCTGGTAATACCCTGGGGGCTGAATTGAGGCCAAAGGGTAGCACCTTGTATTGGAAATGGCAGCCCATGATCCTGAATCGTAGGAAGGAGCGATGCGGCTGCCAAATCGGGATGTCTAGATAATCAGATCCAGGGAGCACATCTAGTCCCCCCTGCACAATGTCTCTGCAATGAGTGCTGGCGTAACCATCTTGAATTTTTGAAGAGAGAGGGAGAGGTTGAGGGTGGAGGGGTCCAACACAACTCTCAGGTCAGCCTTGTTCTTCTTTTGTATGGTGAAAGTCCTGGAGTAGAAGCCCAATCCTCGCTGGGTGGCTGGGACTTCTTCCACTGCCTGGCTCACGACGAGTGACCGAATTTCTGCCAAGAGAGTTGCTGTCCCAATTTGTGGGAGTGGAGTGGAGTGGAGGGGAGGAGAGAGGAGAGGGAGGGATCAGTAGGCGGTACCCCATGGATACTACAGAGAGGATCCAGAGGTCTGCGAACCTCTGTCGCCAAAACTGAGTGTGAAGGGCAAGCCTGCCCCCCACTGCAGACACGTGGACCCGAATGGACACATCATGCCTTCTTTCCCTTGAGGCTGCTGCAGAGGAGGGGGACTGAAAAAAGCCCTTACCGCCCTACTCCCCTGCCCTTTTGTTGCTTGCACCGGTGCTGACTCGGACAACGGTCAGGCTGCCTGGACCTCCGTTCATGGAAGCCGCGGAATCCCCCGACCGCCTGCCCCTTGTCAAAGCGTTGATGCGACTGGGTGTACGGCCTGGGTGTGGGGTTCGTAAGGGTAGATAAAGACTTTGCCGTTTGCAAACTGTTTTTCTTTTTATCTAGCTCCTCATCGGTGGTGGAGTGAAAGAGGTTGTCACCCTCGAATGGGAGGTCCAATATGCGTTCCTGGACGTCTGGGTTAAATTTAGTAGCCCGAAGCCAGGCAGTCCTTCTCATGTCTGTGGCAATGCATATGGCCCGGCCAGAGGTGTCAATGTGGGCCACGGTGGATTCCATGATGTCTTGTGCCACCATTTTAGCCTCTGCCAGTCCGGCATTGAAACGGGACTGGCTCTGAACCAGAGGTTCTGGAAGGAAGTCAGCTATTTCCCACCAAAGCCTCTGGTTAACAGCTGCCAGCATGGCATCCACGTTGGATTGACGAAGATGCAGCAAAGAGTTGGAATAAAGCTTCTTCCCGTACGCCTCCAAGATCATCTCCTCCTTGCCTAGCAGCGGCAAGGAACGAGGTGGACGAGGACGACAGAGGCTTTGAGTAGAGAGACGCCGTAGCAATCACTGAAGAGTGCGTTTGAGGGTGGGCCAACAGTAAGCGTGGATCCCCCTCCATTTGCTTATACTTGGCATTGAGGTGCTGATTGACAGGCTGGGCCGAGTGTGGTTTGAGCCACCCCTTTTTGGCCAAGGCGACAGTCCTTCTGCATTGGGATCCCCGTTCTAGCCACGGGCATAGAGTGAGGACCCCAGCAAGTACCCCCACCTCCGGTTGTTCCACTACGTGCTGAGGAAGGCCCAGGTACTCTGCCAGACCTGCAAAGGCCTTGGCTGATGATGGTGTGTCAGGCGTCCAGCTGGTCCGGAGCAGGTGGAGGAGTGTTGGGCACCAAGGGTTGAAATGTGGTGACCGGAGCTGAATGCTGCAACAGAGGCTGGTATTGAATTGCCTGAACTGTGGGAGGCAGGAGAGCCAGAATCGAAGGAGCCGGCATGGACAGCAGGGACTGCACTGGTGTCTGCGGCCCTGGAGCCATAGGAGGAATGAATATAGGTGCAAGTGGAGGATGCCAGAGGGAGAATACCCCTGTTCAGATCCCTGAGGATGGCCCCCATCTGAGGAGATCTCATGAGAGTGTGGAACTTTTCTTTTCGCATGTCAGTGTGGGTGGCAGGTGATATTGATGGGGGAGCGGGCAGCTGCTGGGGCCGGTGTGTACTCTGTCTAGTTGGTTGCAAAGTAAACCTGCCCTGCGTTGCTGATTGATAAATTCTAGGCCACGTACCTGGTTGATACCAGACCCACCTTGTAACTCGTTCTCCCAACTGCTCCGTTTCTCTGGGCGGTATCGCACAAGCAGCCATCTTGTCGAGGTGCATGCCATGTTCTAAACTCGTGGTGCTTGGCTCACTGGGCCCGGCCTCCTCCAGGACTCTTGGCAGTGGAGCATGAGACCTACCCTGCACTTCAGGCCGAGGCCTGGTAGGCATGTCACCCTCGGCAGTATCGCCGGCAATGCTGCATGTAGACACCTCTTCGGACATGCTGCCGGTACAAGGGCATAACCCCTCGGGTATACACCTGGTAAAAGAGCCTTGCGGTCCCTCAGCACTGTCTAAGGAACGATCTAGAGACCCCCTCGGCCTGGCGGCCGGTAGCTGGACTAGCCTCGGTACCAGTGCTGGTGTAAGAACCTGATAGTTTATTCCTGCCTGGGCGTTTTCTTGGGAAGGAGTCGCCCTTGCGGGGTGCATTGTAAAAGAGCCGCCCTCCTTTGGGCCTTGACTTATGTCTGACGAAGTCCTTCAAGTCCTCTGGAGCGTGGGGATCGGATGTAGGGAAGAGCCCCTAGCAGGCTGGACACCTGCTGAAGCCCGCTAAATTCAACATGCACCGGGGAGGAGCGTGGCACCAGAGGACTAAGTACCTGATTTATTCATTTATTTTGACACTTACATAGCGCACCAAACGCAGAGGTATCTCAGCGCTTTTACTTAAGAATACAGTTACAGTAAGTGCTTCAGGTTACAGAAGAGGAAGCGTGCAAAATGATTTACATCGTAGAACTTGCAGAAGGCGATACATCATACTCCAAGTGCAAAGGAGAAGTACATAATGATCACATCCAATGAGCCTGACCCTATGTTGCAGGGTGGCAGCAGCACACAGATGCAAAGTCATTGATAAAAGAAGACAAAAAAGACAGAAGGAAGTATCCAGGGAAGAGTGCGTGGTATTAAATGGCTGAAGCCAAACCCAGGAGCGCTGGTGAAATCGGCCCGTTCCTATAGACGTGGAAAAGGGGACTGAGGAGTGGCGCCGGTGGGCGGAGTCAGGGACACGCATGCGCCCCAGAGCGCCTCTAAATGTAAAGGGGAAGATGTTTTTTTTATGGTGAAAAAGGTTCTGTCTCCCGTCCCGCCCAAGGGACGCCTCCTATGCAGTATGGAGGAAAGTGGACGGGACATAAGAGTAAGTCTGGTACTTGGCATCCCTACAGTACAGACACCAGACCCTGAAATTGCTATATAGGTGGCACTATCTGCCCGTGGTGCTAGCCAAGATGTGCAAGGGGTACAGCCCAGACTACTGGAAGTACCATCGGGGGAAGGGAGACTATTCACATGTGGTGGGCATGCCCCAGCATGCAAGCCTACTGGTGGGAGTTTTTATCGTGAATTACAGGGGTGGACAGGATCTGCAGGGAGCTTTTTCCATTGTATATAGTTTTTGGGGTGGGGTTAGGGGAAGTGGAGGATGCGCATATTGTACAGTTCATGCTATTGGCTGCCAGGTGCTATTTATCCCAGGGGCGGAAAAGCACACGGCTCCCAACGGAAAGGGAGTGGGTGACCAAAGTCAAGGCCATCTATGATATGGAATTCCTAACACACCTTTTGGACGAGTCTCGGTCCAATATCAAAGGTCTTTGGATGCCCTTTTTTAGAAGTATGGTCGGTGAGCAATGCTAGGGATTGGGGTTTAGGGTACTGCGGAGCTGTGCGGATTGGTTAAGAGGGAAATACAGGGTTGAGCCCTTAGTCTCTGGGCACCGCTGAGAGGTGGTGACTTGCTGGGAAATAGCCATATAAGTAGTTAAAAGACTACTTCTAACTAGGAGGGGGGGGGCATCACATCTGGCATGAAACTATTGGCGTTTGTTAAACACTGCTGCATTGGGTGGGAGAAGCAGTCGGAACAGGAGCGCGTAGGAGGCTGTGTGCATGGGGAGGGAAGTTGTGAGGGGGTTCGTTTTCAAGGGGGGGTGTTCTGAGTGTTGGTAATGTATTATTTGTAAGGCTAAAAGCGTTCACCTTGGAAACGGTTCTCTTCGTTATAACAAAGTATGAGACTCCGAACACCAAAGGGATGTGGGGAAAATTTGACGGACTAAATACTGGTAGACATGCAAGATGATTGTGGACAGGTCTTAGTCCTGGTGTTTATACTTTACCTTCGCTGTAAAAGGTCTGTGCTTATCTGTTTGGTAGAACATCCCTTTCTGGTGATGTCCTTTTGTGATGCATTAAAAACTAAATAATAAATATATTGACAAAAAAAATTATCTTCTCCACAAGCTAACATAAATTGTCTTTGTCGGGATGTTTTTTCCACAACTGAATACTTTCCAAGAAATGTAGCGCCTCCACAGCAGGATTATACCGTTCTTCTTTTAGCATCATAAATGATATAATTTTGCTTGTCAGAACCACAGTTCAGCACTTCAACTGTTACTTGGTCTACTCCCATGCCAGGCCTACTACTTCAAGGGTTTGCCATCCAGGTATACGCCCCTGCCCGAACAGCTCTTCATAAACAGAGCGTGCTTCAGTGGTATCAACACATTGAACATCTTCACAATGTTCCTTGTTTTAGCAGCTTTACATGTTTATCAACCTTTCAGGGAAACAAGATTCACCTTTGTCCTCATTAAGAGTCCTCTGCAAATTATGCTTCTCTCCCTCTGAATAACCTAATTCCAAAAGGGCAGCCTCTTTGCCACTTTTGTTTCCCCAATGCACCAGTAACCAACTATTGACAAGTATAAAGGCTTGTTCTGCTTCTTTTTTTGGCTATATGTTTTTATATCAGCTGTTATGGTTATTTATTGAACATTTGCATGGCGCCCACACAGAAAAAAGTGTTTCCAGATGCCACAAGGCAAAGAAAAAAAGGTCGGGAACAGAGGAGAAAACAACGACAACAGTCCTAATAGGCTTTGTGACATTCAGATTGTGCAAGTGCAGAGGGAGGGGGAAGATCAGGGTGAGGGATAGGAGAGGGAGAAGTGCAGGAGGGAGGGGGGGCCCAGTGGCTGGGCAAGTGCTAAGGGGAGCCCGGAGGATAAGTGCCCGGGGTCAACAAGTGTGAGGATGGGGGTGGACCAGATTCATTAGGCTAGTCAGGGAAGGATGCCCGAGGGCAAGTGCTGGTAAAGCGTGCAGGGGAAGACTGAACAGGCAACCAGTTGCAGCGTAAGGTGGGGACTAGCAAGCGAGGGGGAAAGGAGGAGGAGAAAAGGAAGGTCTTGAGAAACTTCTGGAATTTAAGGAGATCCGGTTCAAGTCGAAGAGGGCCGGAAGGCCATTCCAGAGGGAGGCTCCTGCTGAAGCAAGAGATCTACCCCCCTCCACTCTCTTGCTTGAGGGAAACGTCTGAACTGCAGAGAGTTGGAGCCAGAGGACTGAAGGACTCTAGCAATTATAATTTTTTTTAGTGAGAGAAAGTTGGATGTTGCGTGGTCCCAGGCCCCAGAAAGCATTGAGGATGATGTAGAGGGTCTTGCATTTGATCCTTGCAACCACGGGAGCTAGTGGAAGGTTTTTAGGACTGAAGAGATGTGGTCCCTGTGCTTGAGGCCAAGGATTGGTCTTGCAGTCCTATTCTGGATTAGGTGAAGAGGGTGGAGGGAGAAAAGAGGCAGATTAAGAAAGATGTTCTTGCAGTAATCCAGCCTGGAGAGAACCAGAGTTCGGGCGACATCGAGTTTCTGGGGGAAGGTGAGGAATGGGAGAATGCCTCTGAGGAGGTGATGCTGAAAGTGGGCCTTCTTGGCAAGGTCAGCGATGTGAGGTGAGGAGAGAGAGCAGAGTCGAAAATGACACCCAGGTTTTTAGTCCCGCAAGGAGGATGGCCAGAGAGTAGGAGGGAAAGAGGGGGCAGGAGTACCAGTGAGAATGATCTCCGTCTTACTAACGTTAAGGCAGGGATCATTACCTCCACGTCCACTCTTCCTCGTCCCAGTACTTACTTCATGAGGCACCCGCCTCCGACACAGGACCTTCTTCTATTTCTTTAAATCCCTATAACTCCTCCCCCACATCCATGTCACTCAGTTTAAATTTTTTCTGCCTCCGGCAGGTTGGACTTTTCTTCCCGGTGCGGGGCACCAGGGAGCACCGATTGCTGGCCCCCTGGGGGGGGCTGTGTGGCGGGGCCCTCGGCTCCCTCAGGTGCGGCACTGCTCCTGGGCCCCCTGCGGGGATTGGGGTCACAGTTGAGCTGGATTGCCTCGCTCGGTTCTTTGCTGGGCTCCGGACCGCAGCGTGAGCATTGTGTCCCGGGTCCTGCACGGCCCGGGGGAAGGTAAGGAGAGGGGAGGACTGGGCTTGATGTTTTTCCCCTCTCCTCCTGTTTTGACCATCTTGATTCGACTTGGCAGTATGGGCTAGCCTTCCCTTTTGTTGTGAGGCCTCTCTGCTTCTTGTCGTGGGGTGACAGTGGCAGAGAGTCTTTGGGAGTGCGGGGGCTCTGTTCTGTCGCAGGCATGTCACATACCACCCGCTCCTCAGACACACACAGCACAGGATGCACCGGATGTTAGCTGCATTATCTGGGGGAAGGTAAGGAGAGGGGAGGACTGTGCTTGATGTTTTCCCCTCTCTTGCTGGTATGGCCATTTTGACTCCTTCAACATGCCGTTTTCCTCGTGCTTTGTGTGCACATCTTTATTGGAAATGATGGCAAGCACTTGGCAGTATGGGCTAAGCCTTCCCTTTTGTTGTGAGGCCTCTCTGCTTCTGTCGTGGGTTGACTGTGACAGAGTATTTGAAAGTGCGAGGGCTCTGTTCTGTCGCAGGCATGCCACATACCACCCGCTCCTCAGAGACACACGGCCCAGGATGCACCGGATGTCAGCTGCATTCTCTGGGGGAAGGTAAGGAGAGGGGAGGACTGTGCTTGATGTTTTCCCCTCTCTTGCTGGTATGGCCATCTTGACTCCTTCGAAAGGCCGTTACCTCGTGCTCTGTGTACACATCTTTATTGGAAATGATGGCAAGCACTTGGCAGTATGGGATAGCCTTCCCTTTTTGTTGTGAGGCCTCTCTGCTTCTTGTCATGGGGTGTCTGTGACGGAGTATTTGAAAGTGCGGGGACTCTGTTCTGTCACATACATGTCACATACCACCAGCTCCTCAGACACACACAGCCCAGTATGCACCGGATGTTGGCTGCATTCCTTGCGTGCTGCCTGTGAATACGGCGCAGATTTTGGACCCATTGCAAGCGGCCGGAAGGGTACCGGCCTGGCATAGTCTACACTTCGGGTTCGAGTCTCAGCGGTGCTGACTCGGTCCTTCATCCTTCCTAGACCGATGCATTGGACCGATTTAGAGCATGGGGCTACCAGCTACTGGATACAGGGCTCAAGCCACCTCTCAGTCATGTGGTGTGTTAGTGGTGTGTTTGGGTCTGTGCTAGCTATGGACGCAGACTCCTTGTCCTGTCCTCTTCCTCTAAACTGCGCAAGGGAAAGTCAAAGGAGTTGATTTGCTTTTCCCTTGTCCGGCATGGGATTATGGAAAATGATCATGGAAGTAACGGCCATGCAGGGGGTTCCCAGTGTCTCTTCTTTTAGGCCCTAGGTCCTCTGGTGCTGACGTGTTGCTTTCACGCCTCCTCTCAGACTTGTGGGAAGTGATAGGGCACATGGTGGCACATGTCTGTGCTTAGAGGGGTTCTCAGAGCCCCTGGTGCCGGTGGAGGGGGATGTCACTTCAGTGGGTTTTCCAGTATAGGCATACCTCAGGTAGGGGGTTGCCTTTGATGTCGGCTATCCGGGATGGATTACTTTGCCCCGCTTTGTGACAGTACTCTGCCCTTTTGACGCCAGCCTGGTGGCTCCTCTGTCGGCTGAGGGGGCCATAGTCTGCTGGACTTCTGGGCTGTCCAGTATCTTCCTTTTGATAGGTCAAATCTTTTTGTGGGCTGACAAGCATGCTGTTATATTGTGGTGCAGGCCTGTTTCAACGTCCTGTGATTTCCCTCTGGTGCAAGTGCAGTGACTGGTGGTTTTCCCTGCCTCCTCGTCTCTATCTTCTCGGAGGTGTATGGGACCGGTGGGGTTCGGCTTCCTGGGTAATGGGCTCCTTCTGGAGGGGGTATCAGTTGCCGTTCCTGTCTCCTCCTGTCCAGGTTTGCATGGTTAGGTCTTTGGTACCCAGCTCACGGTCCAAGTAGTTGGCCATGGGATCCGTTCTCTCCGAACGGTTGTTGTGGGTTACCGTCTTGCCCGTTCCTCTCCCTGTTCAGGGTCAAGTTTTCTACTTGCGGGTGTTCCTGGTCCCTATGCCTTCTAGGATGTGTCACCTGCTTATGGGTCTCAAGACCCTGCACTGCTTGTCCGGACGTCTGGGGAGAGCGTACTCTGGATGTTGTGCAGGGGGGGCGCTTGCTGGCTGTTCTGGGCTGGGTTCTCAGAAGGCAGTATGCCTCGACTCACCTGTTGCTGAAGTTACGGGGCACGTGGCGTCTTGCATGTTTTCCAGTTCCTTGAGCCTATCTTGGGTTACGTCTCCTGGTGTCTTATACTCTCTCCCACTGGCTCCCGACATCTCGGCTTTCGTAGTTTTGTTTTCAGTGTCCCCAGCGCTGCAAGTGTCCCTGCTATGGTGGCGGGGGGTTTCAGGTCTACAGGCTGAGGTGTGCATGGTCCTTCCTCCTGTGACCTCTCCTACTACCAACACCAGCAGAAAGGGTATACATTGGGGGTCCTCTCAGCTCAAGGGTTGTGAGATCTGGGGAGAGCCGGTGTTCATCCAATTGGCAAGAGTTGTGCCATTGTGCAAGCTCTGGTGTACTTCGAGGAGTTGCTGGACGGTCGGCGGTTTTTGGTCCGATCGGACAATACAACGGCCTTGGCATATGTGAACTGCAAAAGGGGTTCCGGCTGTTCCTTGAATGCTCTGGCAGCGCTGATAGGAATCTCATCTGGTGTATCTGCTGGCCTCGCGTATCGGAAGGGTGGACAATGTTCAAGCGGATCTTCTCAGACGCCGGTTTTCACTCCTCTGCAGAACTGGTCCTGTTGGCCCAGGTCTTTGCGGTGACCTGTGTCAGATTAGGGTCCTTGGTTCTAGACCTGTTTGCATCCCCGGCCTCAGCAGAAGTTCCCCTCTTCTGCTCTCGGTTTCAGGTTGAGGGGATTGGGGGATGGACGCCCTCTCTGTACAGTGGCCTTGGGGTTTTCCTTTATGCCTTTCCGCCTATTCCCCTTCTGCCCCGGGTGGTTTGGCGCATCTGAGTGTCCAGGGCGACTGTGTTGTTGTTAGCTCTGTTCTGGTGCCGCCGGAGTTGGCTCCCCTCTCTGTTGGAGCTTCGTTCCTAGGAACCTTGGCTGGTTCCGAGGTGGCCGTGTCCCCTTCAAGGGGATCTGCGGTTAGAATTCCACCGGATGCAATGGGCGGTGTGGCTATTGCTCAGTCTAGGTTGATATCTCAGGAGTTCTCAGATCCTGTAGTTGAGTCCAAATGGATGCTCTTAGACCCTCCACTCTGAAGGTGTTAGGCAGACATTGGGGCCATTTCCGAGACTGGTATGGGCAGTCTGGGATCCCTCCCCTGCGTTCTGGCCTCTGCTATCCTTCGGTTCCTCCAGGAGGGGTTTTGACAGGGGCCTGGCAGTTTTTCCAGGCTTCGCTCTCAGCGGGCCTCCATGAAATTCCTTTTGGGGGACTCTGACGGTCACTTGGATGGGGAGGTGTTGGTGGGGAAGTTGATCCAGGGTTTTTCTTCTTCCCTTCCTTGTGCTGATAAAGGGCTTTCCTTTTGGGATCTCCCTCTTGTATTACGGTTCCTTCATGGGCCTCCTTTTGAGCCCATTTCCGAGATTGATATCAAACATCTTACACTGAAATCTGCTTTTCTTATTGCCCTCACTTCTGCCCGTAGGCTTGGGGAGATTGGGGCTCCCTTATGTCACGCTCCTTTCCTGAGGGTGCTGCCAGACTCGGTGGTGCCGGGGTGTGGTCCGAAGTTTCTCCCTTCAGTTGTCTCTCGGGTTTCACACCTCTCAGGGTCTGGTTCTCCCTGACTTCTTTCATGATCCAAGAACGCCTGAGGAGGTGGCTCGGCTTAACATTGATGTCCGGCGGGACGCGTTGGAGTATTTGGCTTGGTTTGCCTTTTCCACCAATCTGATAGTCTTCTGATTGCTTGTGGTCTGGCTGGGGCTGGGCATAACGCATCTGTGGTTTCCATTTTCCGGTGGTTCCGGGTTGTGATCTCTAGGGCCTATGTGGCTTCTGACCTGCCTGTGCCTGCGCACAATCAGGGGCGGTCTACCAGGGGTTTCGCGGCTTCCTGGCCCGATGTAAGGAGGGTTTTTCTCTGCAAGAGATTTGTATGGCTGCCGCCTTGGCTGGTCTAGGCATTTTCATCAACCGCTATGGGTTGAGTTTCTCCCACTCGGGGGTTGGTTCCTTCGTGGTTGGAGTTTTTGTCTGTGGGGATGTGATTTAAGAGTTATTGTGGGTGTGTTTTGCTGCACTGTTTTTGGCTCTGTCTCATTGGGACCTTTTCCCCGTTGATGCTTTGGTATACCTCATGAAGTAAGTACTGGGACGAGGAAGAGTGGACGTGGAGGTAATGCTCTGATTACTTACCGGTAATCTTCATTACTCCTAGTCCTACTCTTCCTCGTCACAGTACTGACGACCCTCCCTGCGGGGAAGGTCCCATGCTCCGGCTTGGTAATATGAAACTGAGTGACATGGATGTGGGGGAGGAGTTATAGGGATTTAAAGAAATAGAAGAAGGTCCTGTGTCGGAGGCGGGTGCCTCATGAAGTAAGTACTGTGACGAGGAAGAGTAGGACTAGGAGTAATGAAGATTACCGGTAAGTAATCAGAGCATTAGCAGCATACCATGCCTGAATAGCAGTCAGACAATAGAGAATATGAGAGGAGGAAGAGGAGGTAAGCTTAAAGGAGAGCTGTGTGTTGTCAGCATAACATTGGAAATGAGGCGAGGAGGAGGAGATCAGGTGGGCAAGATACATTTGAAGCGCCTCGGCAAGAGGATAGAGCCCTGGGGGACACAGCAAGTGAAGAGTGAGGTAGAGAAGAACAAAGAGCCCAGTTGCACTTGGGAGTGCTGAATCAAAAGTAAATAGATTAACCAATCCAGTGCCCGGTCCGTAATGCCAAGTGTATCACAGAGCTGATTTATGAGGGTGGAATAATGGACTGTGTCAAATGCAGAAGACATTTCAAGGAGGTTGAGAATGGATGGAGAGTTGGAGTCAAGGTTTGAGAACAAGTAATCACGGGTGTTCAGGAGAGGAGTTTCCGTGCCTCCGTGACTGGTGGTCATGGAGACAGCCAACAGATTCAGTGTGCTGGATTAGTTGGGAGATGACCAACTTCTCCAAGAGTTTGCCCAAGAAGGGGCTGGTGGAGATAGGGTGGTAGTTAGCCAGACAGGAAGAGTCCGCAGACAGCTTTTTTAGGAGGTGGTTCACAAGGGAGTGCTTGAGGGGTGATAGGATGGAGCCAGTGGCAAAAGAGGGATTACAGAACTCAGCCAGGGAGGGAGCGAGAGAGGCAAGGTTTTCCTTGATAGTTCTAGAGGAGCAGGGAAGCACATGTTTGGAGGAGACTTTCATAGAGCACACTGTCTTGATGACCTCATCCAGTGATATGGATGAGGAGTAGGGGAGGAGAGAGGGATGCTAGCGTGCAGGCAGAGGAGGGAGGAGAGGAGAGCGAGGACAGGATGTCCTTAGTTTTGGTTGTGAAATGGGAGGCCCGAGCTGTTCAGAGGGCTTGGGAAGGAAGAGAAGTGGAGACTGCAGTAGGATTGACAAGTTCCTTACAGATTTTGGAAAGTTCAGCCGTGTTGTCTGAGACCACCGAGATGCGGGCTTGGATATGGGCCTGCTTCTTGGAGCGGATGGAGAATCTGTATTGCCTTTGGAGCAGGCGACAGGCCAGTTTGTCTGAGGATATGCTAGAAGCCAACCACTTCCGTTCCGCAACTTTGCCCTTGTGTTTCAACGAGGCTAGGTCGGAATAATTCCAACCATTGCACTTGGAGGCAGGTTTCATGCAGATCCTCATGGCAGGGGCAAGAATGTCAAGGGTGTTGAAGATGGAGAGCTGAATGTTAGCAAGGGCTGAATCAGTGTGATAATCAATAGCAGGAGGGGGGTAATGAAGGAGGCAGCAACGGCAACTGACTCACTTAATCGGTCGAGTGACGGAGAAGGAGACTGGCAGTGTGGGCAGAGGCTTACCCGGGGAACCAAGGAGCTCCAGATGGGAGGAGAGCATGGTCAGACCAGGAGAGAGGAGTAGTGAGAGTGTTAGAGAAGGAAATATCAGCTGGGATGAGCGCATCAAAGATGTGCCCGTATCAGTGGAATGGCCCAGAGGGAAGAATGGTGAGGGAAAGAGTCACAGAAGTTGTAGAAGAGTAAATTGGCTACATGAGGAGAGTCAAGATGAATATTGAAATCTCCGAGGAGGAGAAGCTTAGATGTAGAGGTCAGAAGAGAAGGAGCAAGGTCGGCACACTCTGAAAGGAAGAGGGAAATCGGCCCAGGGGTTCTGCCGATGGTAGCAAGAGTGAACGAGAGGGTAGGAGAGACGCAAAGCTTGCAGACAAGATATTCAAAGAAAGAGTAGGATTGAGTGGGTATGGTAGAAGAAAGGACCCATTCAAGGAAGACAAGGGCCACTCCTCATCCAGGTCGGTTAGACCTGGGCTTGGAGAGAATCTTTTAGCCCTCAGGAAGGAGAGTGTCAAACGCAGTGACAGAGCTTGCATTGAACCACATCTGATTGAGAGTTAGGATGTCAACGTCAAACTCATCAAGGAGGTGACAGATGTCAGAGTAGTGTTTGACAGCAGAGCGAGAATTGAGGGTAGCTAAGCTGGTTGCCACCTTTAAAGGTCTTCTGAGGTGGGGAACAGGGATGAGGTACACTGTTGGTGGGGGCAAAGTGGCCAGAGGGGTGGCAGACAGAGGAGTGGCAGGAGAAGGGAATAAGTTAATGAGAGATGGAAGATGGCTGTCAAGAAGGAGGCGGTTGGGCTGAGAGCCCTGGGCCATGATAGTGCCATTCTGATAGACATTAATGATGTACCTAGATGATGAGAAGTGTGCCAAGAGAACTTCCAATATGGTTCCACCGTTAATGGGCGAGGAAGAAAAAGGGGAGAGGAAAGAGACCATAGGTCAGGAGAAGGGACAGTAAAGAGGATGTCAGTGAAAGTCTGGCTTGAGGAAGCATTGACGTAGGTGTCAGCAATGGGCAGTCCCGGGTTGGAGACCAGCAGTGCTATCTTAAATGTTTTCCTTCTAGGCTTTGAGAGAGAGTTAGGAAAGGTGATAGAGTAGCAATTTGAATAGGTAGGAGAGCACCATAGTTGAAAGGGGATTCGGGGTGGAGAGCCAATAAGGTGACTACACAATACACGAGGAACTCACCAGGCGGCCTAGCAGCAAGTCAGGTGAAGAGGAGTCAGATGAACATACTGAAACGGGATATCAAAAGTTAATGAGGGATAGGGCCTATATTTACAAAGCCAGAAGGGAGCAAGATAAGGAGGCGTGTCCAGTAAAGTGGGTATCAAGAATGGCATTCAAGGTAAAGATAAAAAGCCTAGCAATTGACAACAGTATTTTACAAATAGTGCTATGATTTGAAATTCACAAATTGGTAAAAACCCAAGCATTTTAGTACAACCAAGGGAATTAGAGCAGCAGGATTTGATTTGCAAGGTACAGTCAGCATGTAATTTTAGGGTAAAGCCAGCAGATTCAAAAACAGCCAGATTCGATTTTCAAAATACAGACAAAATACAGTTATTTAGTGCAGGCCAATAAGCACAAAGAAGTGAAGGCGTCCAAGGAACCACTGAAGGCGGTTGTAGAGTTGCAGCATAAAGATCACAGGAACAGTCAGTCAGTAAAAAATTGTGCCGGAGGAGGACCATAACAAGGCTGTACAAGCAAGGATGAGGAGGCGTGGGAGAAACCTACAGAGAGGAGTGGGACCAGGGGAGCACAATGGTGCTCATGGGGAAAGGAACAGCAAGGGAAGGGAAAATGACCACATTTGGGAAGGGAGAGTTGCGTGCAAACCAGGATTTAGAGGAGATGCGTAGTTCAAGTGACGCTGCATTGAAGGAGAACACAGGGCGAACATTGGTGGGGACCAGAAGGATGGCACACAGTGATGCGGATGGGGGCAGGAGAGGTTTACCAGCTCAGTGTGGCCTGGTGATCCGGAGTCGCATTCTGATTTGGAACAATCGAGCGGCAGATGCAGGCCACCTCCAGGGCCAGACAGGGGTAGCATTGGACCCAATAGGAGGCCTTTTGAGGGGGCCGGCATTCGCCTTCTGGCTCCCGGGCCAGATGTTGTTAAGAGGCCTTACCCAACCAATCAGGCGGCCCTCCTGGCAAACGTTGGAGGCATCAGCTGGTCCCAGGAAAAAAAACGGCAGCCATGCTGAAGAAGGCCCAATCCGCTGAACGAGATGTAGCTCCACAATGCAGTCAGGAGCTCAGGGCAGATGAAGTAGCCCAAATGATTAAAGTTGAAAAGAATATAGGTTGCACCTTGCTCCCTGTTATGATGGATTTCTAAACTCTGACCTGGTGGGCAGAAGTTAAGGAGGCTACCCTCGGTTTAATGAAACAGAGGAACCTTCTGGACAAGCCAGACCAATCTAGGTAGCTTGGCTGGTGGTCAACACCAAGTCTCAGGATGGGTGAGAGTGATCGGAAGCCCGCAACGAGTGCACACAGTAATGAACCACAAATTGATCTTAGACAAGTGCATATGAAAAATTCTATACATTTATTGTCGGCCGGACCAATAGACACAAGTAAACGTCAGTTATATAAAAAGTTATCACACAAAATACTCTTCTATATAACATATATACAATATATTTACTAATGTGACCAAGGGGTAAAACACAGCCACAACCTGTAAAGAGAAGGGTCAGTCAACACACTAGGAGCATTAGACAATTCTTCTGAGCCATTCTCTAATTTTTGAGTCCAGCCCTAAGAGGTGGGGAGCCTTGTGCTTAACAGTACAGTTGTGCGTAAAAACGCACAATCGCACAGTTGGAACAAAAAGCAAGTCTTCTTGGGAGAGCTGTAGCAAGTCAGGAAGGGGCTTGAGCCGATGAATGTTGAGATGAATTTCTACACTCTGACCTGGTGAGCAGAAGGGACCTTCTGGACAAGCCAGACCAATCTATGTAGCTTGGCAGGCGGTCAAGACTAAGTCTTAGGAGGGGTGAGAGTGATCGAAAGCCAACAATGAGCACACACAGCAATGAACCACAAATTACTCTTAGGCAAGTGCATATGAAAAATATCTATACATTTATTGTCGGCCGGACCAATAGACACAAGTAAACTTCAGTTATATAAAAAGTTATCACACAAAATACTCTTCTATATAACATATATACAATATATTTACTAATGTGACAAAGGGGTAAAACACAGGCACAACCTGTAAAGAGAAGGGTCAGTCAACACACTAGGAGCATTAGACAATTCTTCGGAGCCATTCTCTAATTTTTGAGTCCAGCCCTAAGAGGTGGGGAGCCTTGTGCTTAACAGTACAGTTGTGTGTAAAAACGCACAATTGGAACAAAATGCAAGTCTTCTTGGGAGAGCTGTAGCAAGTCAGGAAGGGGCTTGAGCCGATGAATGTTAAGATGAATTTCTACACTCTGACCTGGTGAGCAGAAGGGACCTTCTGGACAAGCCAGACCAATCTAGGTAGCTTGGCAGGCGGTCAAGACTAAGTCTTAGGAGGGGTGAGAGTGATCAAAAGCCAACAATGAGCACACACAGCAATGAACCACAAATTACTCTTAGACAAGTGTATATGAAAAATATCTATACATTTATTGTCGGCCAGACCAAATAGACACAAGTAACTTTAGCAATAAGAAAACAGTTAACACACAAATCCTTAAATTATACAATATATATACATTGCGTTTCCTAATGCTATACAGTGGAAAAACACAGCCACAACCTGCAAAGAAAGGGGTTGAGTTAACACACAGATGGCATTAGGCAATTCTCACAGTCGTTCCCTAACTTCCGAGTCCAACATTAAGAAGGGTGGTGCTTTGTGCTCAACAGTACAGTTGTGCGTAAAAACACACGATCGCACAGGTGAAACAAAAAGCAAGTCTTCTTAGAAGGGCTGTAGCAAGTCAGGAAGGGACTTGAGGCGATGAAGAATTGGTTCCCACTATTCGAGTAGGCCCTGCCCTTGGCCGCAAAGCAGTGTTCAAAAGGCAAGAATAGCGAGGGAGCGCAGGCTAACCCAGCCAAGTTCAAATACCTTTATGGGATACTCGTGCGTAAAAGGGATTGGCTGCGCCAGGGGGCCACCCGTAAGTGATGCAAGTACTCACCAACCCTTTGCCAGTTTAGTCGAGGTCGCTAGTAGGTTAGAGTCCAGAAGTTTCGCGGCTCCCCAGCTCTCAGCAGCTACGGTTGAGAACGATCGTCCGTGACGGGACAGTTTCCTTTTCTCAGCTTCCGAAAGAAAGAGGTATGAAGAAAATTCCAGTGCAGTAGGCTTCAGGGCACAGGAGAGCAGAACAGCAAAGGACATATAGCGACCACCAGGTAGTGACGCGGGAATCGTGGATGTGGGCAGCGTTACGCACTCTACTAATTCGGGACCCAGGGGAGCTAGGCCTTCAAAATGTGGCAGGAGAATGCACAGGACCACAAGCAAGCGATGTCCGAAGTCTCGGGTTTGCACTCAAGATGGCAGCGGTGCTGCAGATTATCCCAAGATAGAGCTGGACAGATTGCTGGATGACCCAGGAGCACATTTCCGAAAGGGGCTTGTTCGTTGGGTAAGCAGGGGGTGCTGAGAGTAGTTGTTCCCACTACTCCAAAAGTGAGAAGTGACTTGGCAGACCTTTTTGATCAAAGAGGAAAGCAACGGTCTGACAGGGCAGCAGAGGGCAAAGGGTGCCAAAACCTTCCAAAGCGTCACCGGAGGTTTCTCACAAGTCCATTTCTTCATGCAGGAGGCTTGTCTCCTTCTGTAGTTCGGTGAGAACACAGGTGATCGACCTGGAATGGGTGCAGAGCCCTTTCTCTTATCCGAGATTAGCTTCACGCCAAAATCAAGGACTTCCAATAGAAGATCTGCTCTCTTGCAGGCATCCCAGACATGAACCAATCATAGTCTGCGGTGGTCTCAGTCATTCTGGCACTCCAGACATCCTGGCACCAGTAGAGGGGATTGGGACTGGATAGTCCCAACCCGCTTCCTGGGCGTGCACACACACACGTGACAGGCAGAGAAGCCTGCGAAAGACATCGGTTTTCACAGGATGCTGAATACCCAAATATGTAAAACCCGGGTTACTCGACCTGGGTGAAGGCAAGGGACAACATGGCCATGGGACAGAACAAAAGACTTTGTGGCTTGGCCATTTTCGAACCTGGCCACAGTCTTGTAGTAAATGTGGTTTGACCCAGTAAAAAGTAAAATATTATGACAAGTAACTGCTGCCCCTCGTTCGTCCTAGGCACACTCGTACAATTATCTAAAAATCCTTTGAGGGTGTCTAGGGCCATAAAACAAAAAGGGACCACAGCGCACTGTCCTGGAAGATACATCGAGTACTGAGAAACTATATTTCCCTTAGTCTTTGACTGTCTGAAGGACGTGTCAGTTACCCCATAACAAGTGAGCAAAAGCCCGGGGGAGTTTAACTGAAGGCTGGGCTCCACTGGAAAAAGTCAGGATAGAAAAGCCAAAACAAAATCAAAAAGTTTGGGGGGGTCCATAAATGGAGGAAAAATTACACATAAATGAAATCTTTCCTAACAATTGCCCCTCCTAGACTAAGGGGAAAGAGAGTCGAGCAAAGGAGGTTCCTCTTTTTTTTATATAAAGGGGGCTGTTGTGGATGAGGAAAATAATGCGAAAGACAAGTACCACAACTAGCTACCCTACTTCCAAGCACACAAGGTGGTCAGTGACTAGAGTCCACGAGGCACACAAAAGCTGCCAACAATGGGCTCTGGTCTGTCTTTCGTCTCCTAGAATAAGGACAGTGGGACCTAATCCACCCCTGGATAGGCCTCATGTTGAGGTTGGTTACACATTCTGGACAACCCTTCAGCATTGCTATATTGGATACCTGACCTGTGTTCAATGGTGAAGTCAAACCTTTGCAGGCTTATGGACCACCTGAGCAACTTTGGATTCTCTCCCTTCATTTTCATTAGCCATTTTAAGGGCTTGTGGTCAGTTTGCACAGTGAAGTGTGTTCCAACGAGGTAGGGCCTCAGCTTCCTTAGGGCCCACATGACAGAAACATTATTTCCCCACAGTGGACCACATGAGCTCTTTGCCCTTATGCTGGCGACTAATAAATCCAATCGAGTGTTCCTTGCCGTTCTCATCTATCTGTGATAGTACAGCACCTATCACAGTGTCAGAGGCATCTGTCTGCAAAATAAAAGCATGTTTGTAGTCAGGGGCCCCGAGAACAGGGGCCTGGCACAGGGAGTCTTTTAAGCCATTGAAGGCCTTCTCACACTCCTCAGACCAAGAGACCATCTTGGGCTTCTTTGGAGTAACAAGAGCAGTCAGAGGGGCAGCTATGGTGCCATAGTCCACCATAAAATGTCAATAGTAGCCAGTGAGTCCTAAGAAGGCTCTCACATGGGTTTGTGTAGTGGGGGTAGGCCAGTCTGGTACTTTACTGGGTAGAGGTTGAATCCTCCCTCCACCTAACTTCATGCCCAAGGTAGACCACTGATCCTTGACCAATTTGGCACTTGCTGGCCTTTATGGTCAAGTGGGCCTTCTGAAGAGCCTGTAACACAATTCTAAGTTGCTCCACATATTCCTCCTAGGTGGCACCGAAGACTGCTATATCATCCAGATATGCTAATCAGATTTCGTCCATCCCTTTTAAAACATGGGTGACAAGCCTCTGAAAAGTGGCGAGTGCATTTTTCAGTCGAAAGGGCATTACCCTGAACTGATAAAGCCCCTCTGGAGTCGAAAAAATGCTGTCTTCTCCTTGGCATGTTCTGCTAGGGCTATTTGCCAATACCCTGCAGTGAGATCAAATGTGCTGAGCTACTTGGAGGTACCCAAGGTATCCACCAGCTCATCAGTTCTATGTAGGGGGAGATCACCTGTTCTGGTGACTGCATTCAGAGCCCTGTAATCCACACAGAACCTAAGTTCAGGGGTATCGGTTTTTGGCACTAGAACCACAGGACTTGACCATGGACTACTGGAAGGCTCAATCACCCCAAGATCCAACATCTTGTTGACCGCTGCCTTGATATAGGATCTCACTTTATCCGACATTCTGTAACCCCTACTTTTGCTAAGTACACTATCCCCAGTGTCAATCTCATGTTTGCATCAAGGTGTCAAACATGGAATTAATGAGAACAAGGAAGAGAACTGCCCTCAGCCTATTTATGTGAAACACTTTTGGGGCCTGGCTGGGCCTTTTAAGGTCCACCAAATAGTGGACCTCACCCAGCTGCTCCACAACTGTGTAAGTGCCTGACCATTTATCATGCAGGGCTCTAAGCCTTATTGGATTCATAATCAGAACTTCTTGACCTGGGGTAAAGTGAACAAGTGAAGCTTTCTGGTCATACCAATGGTTGACCAATGCCTGACTTCAACTTGTCACTGGCCTGAGCCATCAGGAGGACCATCGTCGTCCTTAACCCCAGCACATAGTCTACTACATTGGTAGTTACAGGAGGTGTGGGAAGTTCCCACCCTTCCTTCTTTGACTATGGCCAGTGGTCCTCTTAGAGGGTGACCAAAAAGAAGATAAAAGGGGCTGAAGCCAAACCCCTCTTGAGGAACTTCTCTGTAAGCATGGCAACACAAGATCCCATTTTCTCCCAATCATGCTCTTGAGAGTTCTATTAAACCTCTCAACTAAGCCATTTGTTTGTGGATGATAAGCTGTTGAAAACGTATAAGTGACTCCACACTCCTTCCACATGGCTTGCATATACTTTGACAAAGTTGCTGCCTCTACAGACAACTTCTTTAGCAAAGCCAACCCTAGCAAATATGCCAAGTAAAGCTTTACCAACTGACTTGGCAATCGCTGTCTTCAATGAGATGGCTTCAGGATATCTGGTGGCATGGTCGACCAGCACCAAGATAAACCTGTTGCCAGAGGATGTCTGAGGGTCAAGGGGACCAACAACGTCAATCCCTACCCTCTCAAAGGGCACTCCCACAACAGGGAGTGGCACCAACGGAGCCTGGATTGTTGAGCCAGTTTTTCCAGATATCTGGCAAGTGGCACAACTCCTGCAATGACCTTCTACTTGCACCCCCATCTTGGGCCAGTAGAAATGTATGGATAACCTTTGCTTGGTTCTTTTGATCCCAGGGTGACCAGCAAGGGGGACTTAATCCACCAATTGCAGGAGGAAGGGTCTGACTTGAAGGGGGACCACCAACCTCCACTGGTCTCCTTCAGTAGACTCTCTGGGCTCAATGTACAGGAGGCCACCTTCACAATAAATACTATGCTTCCCAGGAGGTTCACCCTCAAGCTGGGAGCAGGCCTGTCTCCTTAGGCCTTCTAAAGATGGGCACTCACTTTGGCCTTTAATAAACTCTTCTCTATCAGGACCACCTTCAACCAACAAACTTTGGAGTTCAGTATGGTCATGTGGGTTGAGTATTTCAGACAGCACCTCCTCCTCATCAGGTTCAGGTGGTTGGCCAACTACCTCCACCTCAGTGGTAGGCAAGTGTGGGGGAATGTTCTCTTTCCCTCTTTTTAGTTTTCTGACTCCCTTAGCCTTGGGTTTCCCCTTTCGCTTTGGCTCAGCCTTGAACTTGGCCAGGGGAGCTCTTGTCTGTGACCGTGTGCAGGGTCTCTCTTCTGTATTCCCCACAAGACCTAAGTCTCTGAGGTCATTTCCCAGCAGGACCTTTCCAGGGACTTGCCTCTGTATGCTCACAGGAATCCTCATTACTGTACCATTGATAGTTAGATGTACAGGCATTACTGGGAACTTGAAAGGGGTGGCCGTCAGCTAACTTGGTGGGCATCATAGGAGCTCTGGCAAGCTCCTCCTGGTTGACCAGTGTGGCATCCATCACAGTTCTGCTGGCTCCACTATCCCTAAGGGCAGGAGTCAAGGGTGTTGCTAGGTTTGGAAAAGATCTGGGGCTACACTAATGGCGGGATTGTCGGGACTCAGGGCTAGCTAGCCTTTTGGTTGTAGACCCTGAGATTCTATCTGGGGCTACAACCAAAAGACCTGGGGCTATAGCCCCTTAAGCGCCCCCCCCCACAGTACCCCAGTAATGCCTCTGGCAGGAGTGACTACTCCACTGATCAGCACACTGTATTTAAAGTAGTGCTTGGTGATGTCAGGTATCCTAGCATAAGCTTCTGAAACTCTTGGCTCACAGGAACCCAGGGAAACTAAGACTACTTCAGACTCTATCTCACTGGAGAAGGAGTCTGATAAGAAGGATGCTCCTGTGACAATGTCTTCCTTCTCATAGGAGGGGAAGGCCTGACTCACAGAGTGGACCCCCGAGGTTTGGACCTTACATCTGGGTGTTAGGGAGAATTCTCATTCAATGGCTAATTTCCCTTACCTAGTGAGTCCCTCAGCAGCTTTGCTGGATTTCACGAGTTAATTTCTTTCACTTGGTAAGAGTGTGAGCTTTTCCCCCACTCTTATCCATGTTTTACCATGTGTCTTTCATCTGTTTTTGTGATTGTGGGCTCTGGAGTACACCACTTCAGTAGCCCCCTTCTTTTGTGTGTTACCCAGCACCTTCAGCGCAGTGACACAGGGTTGTCTTTTAGACTTCCCACGAACTCCATTTCTGGGGCTGATTACTGTCCCCCAGAAAAGGATAAAGTTGCCATTAACTTTACTTAGTCATTTAACCACAGATCCAGTAGAGCCCATTTTACATGGAGTACTGAAAAGGGTTAATCCTTAGCCCTTTTTATCTGTACCTCCTAGAGCATTGTTTCGCTCTTTTAACATTTAGATTTGGCTGGTGGCAGTGGTATCTACCCTAACTGTTCTACCGCGATTATACTATATAAACGTGATATTGTTATAGGCGATTATATGAACCTCGAACCTAAACCCGCTTGACCAGACCCTTTTTCTTTTGGCCCCGGTCGGGTTTATTCGCCTTTTCTTTTTGTTAAAATCCTTCTTGTGTTTTACTTTGCGTGGCAAACCAGGTTTGCCTTCTTTGTTCACTGTCTTTTGGCGGGCTTCTGCCAAGAAACCCTCCTATAGGCGCCTGGGTGTCTAGGTGGGCTGAATGTGAGGGAGGGGTGAAGTCACCCCCTGCGCAGGGTATCCTAGGAAACCCAAGTCGCACTTTACCATGATTGGCTGAGGTGGTTGTCCGGGCTGGACAACCCCCCTGATGCGTGATTGACAGCCAGGCTGTGTGAATGGGGGATTTTCGCATAAAAGGCAGGACTCTTGGGTTGGAAGGGAGAGTCGCCACTGGAACTACAAGGAACCGAGGAGAAGCGGAGAAGAAGTCGGCTGCTGCAACTATCCCGACCCGATGAAGCCCTGCTGCAGTCCTGAGCTATCTACCCTTCGACGACCAAAGAAGATCCAGTCCAGAGTCATCTTCCCTTGAGCTCGGTGGGGATAACCAGCTCGTCTTCTACAGTCAGATGATCCTCTTCATGGTCGAAATCGCTGCACACTGCTGTAATGGTCCGGATAGCCATCTGAAGAGCCTCTGTTTTTAAGGAGCGCACCTTTTATTCACTGTTGCTGCTGCCGGCTTCAGCCCTGTGTGGTGCAGACCCCTCTAGACGTCCGCCTTCTTGCCGAAGCGCCAGGAACCGTGGGTCTGCAGGAAACTACCAGAAACAACTGCGGTGGCACCAGCTTCTTCATTGAATAAGGTACTGTGTTCTGCTTGAGGAAATCGGGTGAATCCCTTTTTCTCCTCCTACAAGACTTGCCCTTATCTTCCCTCCTTCTTATAACTTTTGCTTCCTCCATTGACAATAACCAAGTACTCCTGGCTACGTTGAATCTTGAACTGTCCGACTGTGTGATCCTCAACAACAGGAACCCGGTTCCACTTGACACTGGCTCCGGCCTATTGACTCTTGAATTTCTGTCCATGAGTGTTCTCTGATTCTGTTTGCCTTGACAAAAGTATTGCCTATGATTTTTGCCCCCAACTCTCTCTGGGTAACTCAGGTGCTAAGTGTGTTTTTGCCCCGGTAACATTTCTTGCCGTGGATACACGTTTCTTTAGTAAGACCGAACTGTCATTACTGTCAAAAAGTGATCGCATATGTATTCCCGGTAACGTTTTGTTTCACAACACCGGTCTGTTAAGACATAGGGTACTTACCTTGAGGTTATACTGTACAAAGTGAATTGGTTGGTTGTAGTATATTTCACGTGTGGTTTTGAATTAATAGAAGTGTTGTGTTTATAACAAACGGTTTAAAAATAAATGTACTTATATTTTTTACCTGAAACCTTGAGTCAGTATTTGCTTGAGTCACAGTAATTGTGGTCCCTTTGTGTAATATCTGCTACTGCTCATATACTCTTGAGATAGGCCTGGCTGCTCCGCTACTGCTACCACTTTAACATAGTAGTGCAGGCTTGTACCAAAGGTAAAACTTGTATTACCACCTGTAGTCTTAATTGGGTGTAGTGGTCCCTAAGTGCACTGCACAAGATTCTTCCTCAACACTGGCGTTCCCCTTCACATGGTCACTTGCTCCACAAGCCACACAAGATCCACTGGGTCTGTGTACATAGGGAGGCTTACTGTAACCCGAGCTATGCTTGTGAGGGTTACTCCCACTACTCTGACTGTTCTCAGGTGACTTACCCTTTTAAAACTTTTTGTGGCCCTTCTGAGAGGAAGATTTTTCAGAACCCCCCCCCCCTCTTGATCTTTGTGCTTTTCCCCCTCCACTTGCTTACCAGAAGCAGGCTTGTCCTTATGGGACACTGTGTGACACCCATTAATCTGCTGCAATGGCTAACTTCTTAGGATCTCCTTAGAGTTAGCCAAGTGCTGCTTAAACTTAGGGGAACAAGAAGCAAAAATATGTTCAAGCATGACTAAATGCATCATACCTTCAAAGATGATGACCTTGTATTCTTCCACCCAACCAGTCAAGTTTTTAAAGGAATCGGCCACATAAGAAACTCAAATATTAACTTCTTTCTTTTTGTAATCTCTGAATGGAGTGGAGATTGAGTGGCTGTCTTAGACTCTCTCAAGCACGAGTCTGGCAGCCTGTTTGCTGTTTTTACATTGATAGGCGGAGCTTTGTTTAAAAGCACCCTTTTCCCACGGAGTGGAGATTGAGTGGCTGTCTGCGGCTGTCCGAGGGAGTCCGCTTTAACAGCCCTCAAAAGCGCTCGCTCGAGGTGGAACCTTGCATGGCTACAGGGTCGGCGACCCAAAGGACGAGAAGCCAAATGCGGCTCACATAGACAATACTTCCTCCATGTCCTGGAAACTAGGGGAGGGGGAGGAGCCGCAGAGGAGGCCTCATGGCTTCAAGATTGAGATTGCTACTGCTGATGCTGAGAGCATTATAACACTGAACCCTACTAATGGGGCAGAACTGACAGTTGCGGGCTCCTCCCCCTTGCCGTCTTCTATCTTCCCATCTGTACCTGTTGTTCATGGACTTTGTGAGATTGCTGAGACTAGTGAGCAGAGCCTGTTGTGCCTACCTCAAGCTGCTGTTGGCCCCCACTTGGAACCAGCTTCGCCCACTCTTCTTAATGCGACGGAAGCCCCAGCCAAAGTGGATTCGGCAACTATTAGTAAGGGCTTTCTAACTACTGTAATGATCCACAAGGGCTATCATGAGGATACTTGCTCTACGCAACTGCCTTCACCCCCCTCGCCAGACCCAATGCCATCAGCTTCATCTGTGCCTGAGGCCAATTTAAGTTTTACTCCCCTAAGTGGCCCCTTACAGTCCCCCAGACGAGGGGCCAAGGGGATTATCGGCTCACGGCCTGAAGTACTGCTATTTTATTTTATTTATTTTATTTTATTGAGATTTTAGCAAAACAGGTTAAACAATATACAGGAAATGTAGGATGTATCAATTACAATTCAAACTCACATAACCCGTTGTAAAACCATCTCTTCTTCTGAAAAGCAAACCCCCTCCCACCTCCCTCCCCGAGGAACATAGTATAGCACAACTTTTGTCTATGGAGGACAAGGTCTTGTTAACAACATGCGAGTCACATTCATATATGGATCTTTTCAAATGTATTTGGGCTGCTCCATCATCATGTTAGCAGAGGCACAGTCTCAATCCTCACAAACCCGCAGCCCCCAGAGCGGTACCTTGTCTCATCCCGTTTTTTGGTGCATACAGTTTAACACATCACCAGGGACGACATTCAACCCTTTGATGATGTGGTGGTAACGTATTGGTTCAGGAAGTCACCCCATAAGATTTCATACTGTGAGGATTTTCCATGTAGGGCAGCTGTAATTTTTTCCATCACTGCGATGTTGATGGCTACATTCAACCATTCTTTCTTATCTGGGGCGTTGGCCGCCTTCCACCGCAATACGATACATGCTTGTGCAGTAAGAATGAGGGACACCGCTTTTCCGGTCACCCTTCTGAACTCATCACCACTCTTTCCCAGCCCAAACAGCATCAAAAGGGGTTTAGCTTCCAGCTGGATCCCATCAAGATCCCTAATCCATTAAAGAACCTCATCCCAGTACACTTTGATTCGAGGGCATCCCCACCATACATGCCAGTAATCTGCACGCTCTCCGCATTGTTGCCAGAAGAGAGGATTCGTCTCTTGATACATCTTGGATAGCCTATAAGGATCGTATTTCAACCTGTGAAGTAGCTTGATGGCGTGTAATTTGTTTTGGCATGCAATTGACACCAGTGAGGCACCTTTACATATTTTGGTCTACAACTCAGGGTCTATCTCCAGATTCATATCTTTCTCCCATTTACTCTTCAAGTTAATCGTGGACCCTTTCCCCACGTTTACTAGTGTTTTATACATAAGGCCCTTAATCTCTGTGAAGGTGTTGAGAATAGTCTCAAAGGGCGTAGGATCTCGCTGAATCTTCTCTTTCCATGGCCGTCTCATCATTATGAGTTGCAGGCAGTGAAATACAGGGAGGGGGCCTATTCCCAACTCATTCTCAAGTTCTGTAATTGTGAGGAAGCTCCCCGCCCGCCAGAGCTGTCCCACCCTCTCTGGGCCGGCTTCGAACCAGAGTTGGAATCTACTGTGCTCTTGGATCTCGTCTCGGATCCCTGGTGCCCAAATATGGCTCAGGGGGGTGGCCATGTGGTGATACCTTCCATCTCTACTCCCTCCCTCCAGATATCCCATATAGTCCCTAATATGGGGAGGTGTCTAATTCTATGGGTTAGTTTGTCACTTGGTACCCAGAGCCATTCCGATAAAGTGGCTGGAGCAAAGTTGTAATTATCAAGGTGTATCCACTGGAGATGCGTGTAGTTTCGCATGTGAGGGACTAATATCCGTAGCTGTACCGCCACATAATAGTTTCTAAGATCGGGTAGCTCCACTCTCCCTGCTCCTTAGGAAGAGTTAGGACATCATAGGCTATTCTCGCTTTCTTCCCTTGCCAGAGGAACCTTAGAATGGGCCTCTTCACCTCACCAAAGAACAGTGTTGACATCTTGATTGTGAGCAACTGTAATGGGTACAGGAATCTGGGAAGGCACACCATTTTAATTGCATTAAATCTCCCCACCTTACGAGATCTTGGCCAGATCAGCATGAAACTGGGAGAGCAAAGTGGGGAAGTTAGCATCATACAGGGTGTCTAAGTTTCTCGTTAGATTTATTCCCAAGTATCGTAATGCTGCTTCTCCAATGGTGAGACCCAGTGTGGAATATCTATCAGTGTCCTGTTGTGTGGGTTCTTTCAGGGGGAACAGGATTGATTTGGATTTATTAATTTTAAAGCCAGACAGTCGGCCATATCGTTTGATTAACTCTATAGTCCTTGGTATCGATAGTTATGGGTTAGACACATGTTGTAACAAATCAGCATATAGGGTTATCTTATAATCTTTCCCGTTTACTTTCAAACATTCCAGTAGATGATCGGCCCCGATTGCCTGTGCTAGAGGCTCGAGAGATGGAGCTAATAATATCGCGGACAGGGGGCAACCACCTTGAGTAAGTAGACTTGACTGCTACAGAGGCCCTAGGGGACGTGTACACCGTCTTAACCCCTCTCTTGAATTTCTCGCAGTCGAACCTTGTTCAGGACAGCTTCAAGGAAGCCCCGTTCTACCCTGTCAAAGGCTTTTTCGGCATCGACTGACAGGAGGGCAGGTTCTCTGGTCATTCTTTTTGCCTTGTGAATCAAGTGTAGTATTTTGCGCATCATATCTGCCTCCTGCCGACCCAGTATAAAGCACACCTGATCCGAGTGTATTAGCCCAGGCACGTATATTTCTAGACTGGCTGCCAATATCCTCGTATATATCTTTGCATCGATATTAAGCAAAGATATCGGACGATATGATCCACAGTGGCTCTTTACCTTCTATGAGGATGACCGTGATCACTGCTTCCAAGGAGGAGTCTGTTGCTATCCCCTTCTCCAGTATATCGTTCAATAATTCTACCATGAACGGGAGAAGGGCTGACCGAAAGGTCTTGTAACAGCCTGCCGTGTAGCCACCATTCCCTGGGACTTTTCCAAGAGGAAGCCTCTTCCTGCTCGCTCCACTTCTTCAGCCGTATTTGGGGCGTCCATCGTGTCTGCCTCCCCACGGGTGAGTGTCGGCATCTCTACTTCCCCCAAGTACCCCTCTATTTCCGCTGCATTCTGTGTTGTTTCTGATCTATATAAGTGCTCATAAAATAGCGCAAACGCTTCTGGGATGTCCCCTTTATGCCCATCTAAGGAAGTGTCTCCGCTCGGATCTATGGCGGTCACCCATCTATCTTCTCTCTGGCCCCTTAATCTAGCTGCTAGAAGGGCATCGGCCTTTTCTCCCTTCTCATAATATTTCTGTTTAAGGAGCCATAATTTGTGGACAATTTGTCACTCCTCTAGAAGACGAGCTCCTCCCTTTTCTGTTTGGCCATTGTGATTTTCTCTGCTCTGCCTTCAGTGGCCGTCCGAGCGGCCCAATCTAGATGTGGGATCTCGTCCCTCAGCTTGTTTTCAATGAGAGCTCTCTCCCTCTTTTTCCTAGTGCCTTCCTTGATCAGTATCCCCCGCCATGTTGCCTTCCCCGCCTCCCATACCATTCTCTTTGGAATCTCCCCCGTGTCATTCATCTTAAAGCGTTATTCTATCTCAGTGATCATTTCTGTTCGGAAAACAGGGTCCTTCCAAAGTGACTCATTACATTGCCATTTCGACCCCCTGTGCAGGAGGGCTATTAAGTTTATGTCAGCGGTGACCATATCATGGTCCAACCAGGAGATGGACACAATCGCAGAGGCAGTCGCTGTCTCCACTAACTCTTCAAAGATATATACGTAATCTATTCTGGTGAAAGTGCTGTGTGGTGCCGAATAGAAGGTATAGCCAGTTTCATTTGGGTGGAATCCTCACCATATATCTCGTAACCTATACGTTAGCATCATTTCGGCCACCGCTGAACGGCCACCATCGGCCAGATCACCCTGGTCGGGGTTGCCAGCCTATCTGTCCTCTCTAGTGTTCTCCCAGAGGTTGAAATCCCTGCCAAGCACTACATGGCCCACAGCTTCTAGCATTATTTTGGGTATTGTCTGCTGTAAAAATCTGGCTTGGCCATTTTTGGGGGCGTAGAGCGTTGCAAAGGTGAACGTGGTTTCATTCACAGTACCCACTACCATAAGTGCCCTACCGTCCACATCGGCCCACGTCTTGAGGAATTTTAGATTCAACCCCTTTCTGATCAGTATCCTCACTCATGACTTTTTGAGGGGGCCCGATCCCCAGTTTTCGGTTCCCACCCTTGGTTGAAGGACACTACGTTCGTCCCCATGTGCATATTTGGTTTCATGGAGAAATAATACGTCCACCCCTGATCTTTGAAATTTCCTGAGCACCAGAGACCTTTTCGTAGGGGAGTTCAATCCTTTGACGTTCAGTGTACTGACTCTAAGGAGCTTGTTCTGCTTAATACTGGAGGTCACCGCCATATCTCCGTTGCATCTTGTGATGCCATCACTGCAGCCTCTAAGTTCTTTGACTCACATGTGTAGCATCTGAAACTACATATCGCGTTCTCCTCCATGTGATCGTTCCTGTCCTCACCCCTCCCTTTATTATGTCTCCCCCCCAACCCTGCGGTGGCGTCCGATCCAGCTCAGTTAATATCACCCAGCTAGCATCGAACCACCAGTGGGAACCGGAATCCCTCACGGTTCCGTCTTAAACCAATCACTTAACTAGTGACCCTCCCTCGCTTCCCCCACAATCTCTCAAGTCTTCACATTTCTGCCTTAATTTTTCATGGAGATATTCCCTACACAGATACATCACCCAACTTGCCAGCGTTCAATACGTCCTGTCATCCCAGCCGTGTTGTCTCCGGGGCAATTCCTACAGGCTTCATGGAGTGCCCGTAGAGTGTAGTTGATCGGATGCAGGGCGTTTGGAATATCAATAGTGTGTGTTCGGTATTGTTGGGGATGTTTATGGTCTCCAAGTGTTCTTCTGTGACCATCATGCGTTTTTAGCGACAGTACGTTCTGTCCGCCGCGTGTTCAATTCGAATATGGTGCTGTGCCGTTACGCTCACCTGGTCTCTGCGGAGGCGTTGGGGCACAGTTGCAGCCCTCCCTGAACTTGAATCACCCCTTCAGGCCTCTCCCTCAGTAGAAAAGCTGTGAGCTGTGGTACGTGGTTATACTGCTCCTGCGTGGAGATAACCGTGTGCGAGTGCGCCAATCTGTGATTGTTGTACCTCTCGAACCCTCCACCCCAAAGCAGTTTATGTGAGCATACACCGGCCCATAAAGCTCACCTGTGAATCATGGAAGATCGGCTCTCCCTCCTGCTACTTCTAGCAGGGGCGCCGTCGATTGGGATCTAGTTCCTTCACTGATCCCTGATAAGGATTAGTCCAGTCCAGCTGCGACTATGCTTCTCCTTATGATTGGAAAGTCTTTCTTGAGCTCTTGTGATGGTGTTCGATCTGTTTAATGTCTTTATATGTTGCTCCTATTTATGCCCGCAATAATGTCTCTCTTCTGTTTTCTTCCCTTAGATGGAAATGCGGCCTCAATGCAGCTGTGAGATGCGAGACGCGACCAGATGGAAGATGGATGCTACCACAATGTTCGACAGCAGGTAATGGTGATAAAGGTGATGGTTCAACGAAAAGCGTGAAGTATGGCAAAACGCAACCTTAAACTGACTGTTTTTTCGATGTCTGACCCCGTCTTCTGTTTTTCCTTGCAGGCGCTGCTGTCGACGATAGACCGTTTCGTGCTGCGATGCCAAGATGAAGATTTTGGCGTTCCGTAAAGTGTAAAGTTGAATACTTGGTTCGCCGAAGAGATGTACAGGTAAGAACAGCTTCCCCCAGTTGGTAAGTATGCTGGCAGGAAGCAGGATGTCCAGGAAGCAGGATCTTCAAAGGTAAGTCTGACCTCAGGCGACAGTGAGCATTACGCTGCTTGCAAGTGCAGAATAACGCAAAGCGTCTGTCTTGAGGATCGGGGCAGCTTATATAGCGGAGATCGTGGGCACGCCCATTAGGGCCGGCTTACCAGCCACACCCTGCCACTCCGAGAGAGTGAGCACATGCGAAGGCAATCCATTAGCAGCCACACCCAAGAATACACTAGGGGCTGCTTAATGGATGGAATGTTCTAGGTTAATGCATCCTGCTTAATGGATGGAATGTTCAAGGTTAATGCATCTGAAGTGCTATGTCCATAATAAAAGATTTTGGTGTTAAATGGACGTTGTTTACTTTTGTTCATGAGCCTGGCACCAAAGGCACCAGGACAGTGTCCACCCAGGTCTCCTGTGCATGCGACCCCTGCATGCCTGTGCCCCTGACTTCATGACCATGACAGGTGCGTGGTGATGCGCTATTCAGAGGTCCGCACCTGGTGAGGCATTCATCCGCCTATATTGCCTTGACCCTGGTATGCGCCTGCGTCGTGGGCCTTGGATACACCACTGCCCGTCGTCTTCTCCTCTTTGTCCCCGTTTCTCTCCTCTCCTTGGTTTCCCAGTAGGTCAGTTATGCAATTCTGGATGTCCTTCTGAGATCTCAGACGGATCGTGGTCCCTTCCCATTCGAATGTGAGTGAGAATGGGTAACCCCAGCCGTATCGGACACCCTTTTCTTTCAGCCATTTGGTGAGTGACATACACATTCTTCTCATGGCGAGAGTTAAGGTCGAGAAGTCCTGGAAGATTGCGATTCTTGCCATGTCCAGGAGGATCTGTGGGCTGCGTTTGGCTTACTCCAGAATTCTGGCTTTGTCAGCGTAATTGTGGAATCATACCAAGACTGTTCTGGGACCAGCCGCGGCTCAACAGGCCCTGTGTATGCGATCACTTTTCGGTTCATTGATGGACTCATCCTCAAAGAGAGTGTTCATGATTGTGTGGAGGGTCTTTTTCAAACCTTGCTCCGTTTCGCCCTCTCTGTCCGGAATGCCGAAAATGCGCAAGTTGTTCCGTCACTCGCGGTTTTCAAGATAGTTCATTTCAATACTAAACTCCTCCTCCCTGGCTTCAATTTCTGCGATCCTCTGGTCCATTTGGGACTCAAGTGTGCCAAGTGATGATTGATTATTCTCAACATCCTCCAGTCTTTCTTCCATTTTGTCGATCCATTGTGTTATTTTATCGACCTTCCCACCTATATCTGCTCTCATGCTCTTCATTTCCATTAGCAGGGCTGCCACATCAGCTTTTGTTGCTGCTGAATCGGCAAACGACGTTGCCATTACAGGTTCTGGGACAGAGCTCGGATCGATGCGGTGTGGGTCGAACTGATATGGTGCAAGTTTTTGCCTTATGTCCATGCTTTTCCCGTTCAAGCTTTATCAGCAGTACACGGTTTGTTTGGATGCTTCACTTCAGTGTTGCTTCTATTGTTCCCATAGCACAGTCCTTTCTCTGGGTCAGCTGGGTTCCGTTGCTTGTGTCGATACCCCAGCTGCAAAGGGTACGTCTTATTACTTCAATGGAGTTTGTCCGTGGAAGAGGGCACACGCCTCACAGAATTGGGGGCCAAACCTTCAAACTAACGGACACTGCTCTGAACCAAAAAAGGCCCTTATGTGTTCCGACTAGAGTGGGAGCAGGTGTCTTAGGATCACAAGCCAAGTCCCACGGATTCTCAGTGATGGCTGTGATTGGCACTCTGTAGGTGTCGGTCTTGATGTGGATTCCGAGCAAGTGAAAAGTCCTCTTCTTTCCACTGTCGTGTCTGCTCCAGCCGAAGGAGGGCACACGCCCCGACCACAGGGGCCCAACCCTTCAGTGTCCTATTGTGGAATGTTGTGTGTGTGTCCGTTTGGGTGTGTGATGCTTGTCTGTCCGTACACCAGTGTCCCAGGTTTGTGCCCGTGTATGGGTTTAGCTCTTGGACCGTCTTTGAGTTAGTGGTGGGGATTGTTGATGTGGCTCCAGGTGAGGGTGGGACTCACACGCCCCTCTGATCCACAGTGACCTACCAATGTGGCTGCGCCTTTTCATGGGGCGATGCTCTAAACAAATTCTTCAGCACTGGGAATGGACAAGTCTCCTTTATTTATGCGTGAGCATCTGATGGCACATTTATCACACAGTCACGGGTATTCAAGCGCTCGCACATCCATGGTTCATGTCAATTTTCTTGGCCTGTCACGGGTCACAGCGGTGTTCATCGGGCACCCTTCTTTAGTTAACTTTAGAATAACTTGCACACTAGCGCTCACAATGACAACTCCGGCACAGCAACCATGCCGTCTTCAATTGCATCACTTCTTTGGCTGACATCCATCACTTCTTCCAGGTATCAAGCGGCCTTGAATATTGGGGCCTCAGCCACCCATTTTTGGATGACAGCACAGTGATCCACCCAACTACGTTGTTGAATTAGGTATGTTCCATACCTAATCGTTAGCCAGCTAGATTTTTTCCTCCTAGATACATCACTAGGTAACCATGTACAATCTCTTTTTTTAGATCCTAGCTACAGCAGGATCACCTATCAAGTTTACCAGTACAACTGGACTGTGTTTCTCCATTCAATCCATTCATGAGACGACACCCCCAAGGTAGGTCCTGGACCTGCAGCATACTCTCACCACCTTTTAGTCTATCTTCTGGTCGCCCTCCCCTGACACACATCATGTCATCCCTTTTTCATAGGTGCATCACGATACCTGTTTTTCATCAACCCTGTCCTGATGACAGTTTGGTCCCTTCAGACAACTGGCTTCCATCCAGCAACATCTGTCGGCTACTCTTGTTCCGAACCAGAAACACCCATTCTTTATTGTGTCGACAACAATTGCGTACAACTACTGCTGAGTAGTACATGAAATTGCACAAATAATTCTGCTACTAACCCTCACAAAAATGTGTAGCTAATTGTGTAATTGTACCTTTTCTCTCCTGGTTTATGTTCATGTTTTTAAGGCCTCATGTTGAGTTATAGGCCTACATTTTTTAGATGTTTGTCTAATATTAATTAAAGTCTTTATCTCTACGGATATATCCTTTTGTGACATCACTGTTTGGCTAGTATTTGCTTAACCTAGCCCATGCTGCATCCTGTACCTAGCTTAAATGCGTCTCTGAATAGGGGTCGTTTTTGACTCTCCTTTCTCCTCTTGTGCACATTTACCTCCGGTACAGTTCCATTGCATGGAGATGCTTCTAACCCCCCGCAGCCCATCAGCACAGGATGAGGGGTTGGTATTCAGATCAGGTGTCTCCAGTATGATTCCAGGAACACGCCCGTCCTGAGGCGAGTATTCACTTTGAGTGTCGTCTGCAGAGGTTCCCCTGACCCTTATTGGCCGTATATGTTAAATGATGGCCGGGGGGAGACTTCTGGTATTTGCTATCTGTCCACTCTTCGTGTATTCAACCTCTTGGAGGGCAGAACCTCAGAGGCTAGCAGGATAGGGAGCCGCTCCAGGCCCAAAACGTATGGCGGCCAGAAAGAGTTATCGGGCATATTCTGCAGTCGCTCGAAACTGGGTATTTATGCAGTTCTTGTGGCGGGGATTGTGGGCAGTGCCAGGTGCGGAATTGTCACGGATGTCATCGGTGCTCACAAAGGCTCCACAGGCAGTTATTGCTGCCCTGTTCGTCCCTGGAGTCAGCGGAAGCGGGCAAGACCCAGTCTCTGTAGCAGAGTGCAGAAGTGGTCTGTTACAACGAGCAGAGGGGGTGGGGGGAGATAAGGCCGCAACCGGGGTTCTCGAGGCAGAGCAGCGTCCGATGGATCCTTCCCAGTGGGGTCAGGGCACAGTCCGCTCTGTCCGCGCCTGGCTCCACACCGCCTCGGCCAATCGATATAGGGGGAGGAGGCCGACCGCGCAACAAGACTGGGCCGGGGCGTATCGGATGGCTCACCTGCCGTAAGGTCGCAGAACTCCTTCACCTGGCTGGGTCCTCTCACAGGCCGCCTCTCCTCATGGGCCCCAAGGGGGGCCGACTGTTCCACCAGCGCCGGACCAAGTATCTCTGTGGGCTGGGGAAGCCTGGAGTTGAGATTCCATCTGGGTGCCGTGTATGTCTCCTTCACTGGCGATTCCCCAGCCACAAGGTTCCGCCAGGGACCGATCGTAACACACTCCGGGGCCAGGCCTCTTCCACTGTCAGGTCACATTAGTAGGGAAATCCTGATCAGTTTTCGATCGGGTTTTCACTCATATGGTGGGGGGCATATTCTGACATCCTTTTCTGCATAGATTTCAGGGGCGAGGGTGTCCCAAAGCATGGGCTCAAGCCTTTTTGAGACCTCGGGACGCAGAGCTCACACGGAGTCCAAACTCATCGGTGCGCCCCCCCTGGTGGCCAAAAATCCTCTGCAATTTTTTTTTTATAGGGGAACCGGATCTATCCCTTCCGGAAAACTCCACCAACGAATTCCGGGACGCATGGTAAGGGAAACCCCTCATTCGAAATCTCCCTGAATGAACACAGATAAAGCACTGCTAGAAAATGAGCATCTATTGGAATTCTGCTCTGAACAGACCGAGTTCCTTTGTGAGGGGGGTTATTCTATCTCCTCCCTCGAGTCCTGCAATACTACCTGCAATACTACCCCAACCTATTGGCACACGATCACCGCTTATGGGAAGCCTAGCTCCTCTACCTTGGCGCAGAAAATAAGATGAATAGCAGACATTTGGGACGCCGGCAGAGTGGCACCGGCTGCAGACTATGGCGCAGCTGTACCCTGCTCTGCTAAAGAGACAGAAATCAGGGCAATAAATGCCAGGCTGATCAAAGGCATTGCCTCTCTATCACTATTATTTGAAAACAGATGGAAAGACCAGCTGAGAACACGGCCTAATCCAGTCTTGCAACAAAAAGATACCCAGGTCCTGCATTCGACTGGTGAAAAATCAGGACAGTATGGCAACCCTATCACCAATATCCCTGGCAGAGAGTCAGGCGCAAATATCAGCCTACCTAGAAATATGCTCACTGTTCTTAGAGAGGCACAGTGTCACCTCACTGATGATGCCCAACAAAGCTGAAACACGTGTATGGGGTTACTGTTGGTACTCTTGTTCAGAGGAGAATTGCCTAGCATTTCGGCGCTGAACTGCCCCTGGGCAGGACAAAGGCTGATATGCGGGGACATTTCTTCTCTGTGAAAGGGACAGTGAGCTAAAGACTTGGTAGAGTCTCTCGCAGGGCTTATTCACCCAAGAACAGGTCATTGGGCTGTGTTCGTGCTGGTAGAGAGATTCCCAGACCCCACTTTGTTTTACCTAGAAATATGCCTGAGTTGGATTCCGACTCTTCATCTATCAGCGTATCCGTGACATGAAATGCTACCGGGGCAAAAAGACACTTAGCACCTGAGATACCCAGAGGGAGTTGAAGGCAAAAATCACAGGCAATATTTAGGTTAGGCAGACAGTATCGAGAAACACTCAGAAACAGGAGTTCTAAAGTCAAAGGGCTGGAGCCAGTGTTAAGTGACACCGGAGACCTGTTGCCGAAGATCACACCATTAGACAGTTCACGATTCAGCATAGCCAAAAAGTACTTTGATATTGTCAATGTTCGGAAGCAAAAGTTATAAGAAGGAGGGAAGACAAGGACGAGCCTTGAGGATGAAGAAAAGTGATTCACCCAGTTTCCTTGAGCAGAACACAGTACCTTATTCCAATGGTGCAGCTGGTGCCCTTGCAGTTGTTCCTGTTGGTTTCCCGCAGACCCACGATTCCTGGAGCTTTGTTGTGAAGGAGGACTCTGAAGGGGGTCTGCACCACACAGGGATGAAGACAGCAGCAGCAACTGTTAGGCAGAAACTTGTGCAGTTCCCTTAGGGACCACTGCAAAAAGTTTAAGACTACAGGTGTTAGCAGTAAACCCAATTGGGTCTGTACCACCCAGATTTACCTGGTAGCTGTGGCTGAGTAGTCACACTTCTCTCAAGAAGAGTTAGGCAGTATATAGAGTATACACCATAGGGCCAAAAATACAGTAGCACAAGCAAACACTGACCAGAGCTTTGGTATAAAAGTATAGAATTATTTATTTAAAAAACACACTTGTAGAAATACACTGGCACTAATATGTCAAGCAAGTTCAAACACAGTTGCTAGAAATATATACACCTCCCTAATTAATTATTTGACAAGTCTAGGTTAGTACACCACTTATTTAGCAAAACAGAGGTGAGCGCGTAACCATAGATGGCACTCCAATAATGATTTAAAAAGGGCGAGAAAAGGCAGAAATAGGAAAACACACAATACCAACACTTTTAAAGAACCACAGCAAGTCATGAAAGGCAGGGTCTACTGTAGAGCAAAAAGTTCATAGGCCAGGCCCACTCTTGGAGAGCAAGGCGGAATGTGCCCAAGATCACACAGTTGAAGTACACTTTAAAAAGTCTTTGCAGGTAGTTCAAAAAGGAGTTAGATCAGTTCATAAAGGTGATGTTAACGGGTCTGAGGTCACCCCAGGATAGAGAGTCAAGGATTTACGGGACACCTTGGACAGTCTGTTGCAAGGGAGACCAGGCGGGACACAGTACCTGAAATGGTGAGAAAGTTCCAGCGGGGGCAGTTGTTCCTGGCAGCGGGTGCAAGTCGGTGCTTCGTCCAGGGGAAGAGAAGATCTCGACATGGAGGAAAGCTGGATGCCGTTGCACTGCCAGGGAAGAAACCAGCCGCAGAGTTTCCCGGTTAAAAGGTACTACCCTTTTATTTGCGGTATTTGTGAAGCGTGGCTATCCGGCCGCCGGGGTGCTTGGAACGGGCGATTCAACCACGAGACGATCCAGGAAGACGAAAAAGGCGAACTGGTTAACCCCACCAGCTCAAAGGAAGAAGACTCTCCTGGAAGATGATCTTCTCTGTCATTGGGAAGTGGTGAGTTCGGTTCAGCAGGGCTCCACCGGTGGTGTCGTCGTTGCAGGTCGGCTCAGCTTCTCCCTCTTCGGATTCTTTAGGTCCTGTGGTGACTTCTGAAGTTCCAGTCCCCAAAGCCCTGCTTTTATGCAGAAACCCCCCATTCATCAGTCCTAGCTGTCACTCAAACATGCTAAGTGGTGAGCTGGGCGGCTCACCACTGGGCCAATCACACAAGAGTGCGACTTGAGTTGCCGAGGCAACTCAGTCCAGGGTGCCTATTCCCCCCCTCCCCTCCCACACATCCTGTAGACCCAGACAGAGTGGCACCACTTTTGGAGGCTTCTGTGCAGAAGCCCGCCAAAAGTGGAACAAAGGGCTCGACTTGGGTTGGAGTTACAGAGGCGAACACAAACGCCATTTTAAAACCGAGTCCTGGCAAAAAGACCCAACCGGGGAATAAATATTAAATAAATAACCCGGCGGTATCTTTAACATTGCACCAAGTGGTGCGTTTAAAATGAATGGGAAAATCCCATAGGAAATATTCCGGTGGAATATTTGGCGTGGTAACCACTGCCACCAGCCAGAAACTCGACAAGGGGGGACTGGACAGTGCCCCCTTGAAAAACAGACCCAGGGGCAATCGAATTACCCCTACCAGTACTTCCACAATATAATGGTTTGTACTGGTTCTGTTCACAATTTAAGACTAGTAAAGTCAATGGTGACTTTACATGCCCTGGGAGACAGTAGTCAGTCCCATGGTATGGAGTCTGTTTGGGGGCCACTATGACACTCCTGTGTTACTGCACTGAGGGTGCTGTGTAACACACTTACCAAAAACACATGAAGCCCTATGGAATAAAAGACCCCATAGCCCATAAAACACACTACGAAGTCAAAGGACATTCTCAAATCATACCTAAGAGTGGGAGAAAAAGAGTCTCACTCTTAGCAGGAGAAAAGAATTAAACCCCTAAAATCCAGCAAAGCTGCTGGGGGACTCACTAGGTTTGGGAAATTAGCCTATACGGAGAATTCTCCCTAACACTCGCCCCCCCAGACTAAAGGACAGGAGGATTTAATCCACTCCTGGATGAATCTCATACCTCTAGTCGATAACATACATCCTAGAGAGACCATCCGCATTTTGGTGGCAACACCCTGACCTGTGCTCAATGGTGAAATCAAACCCTTGAAGGCAGATTGACCATCTCAATAGTTTTGGGTTTTCCCCCCTTCATTTGCATCAACCATCTCAAGGGCTGGTCGTCAGTCTGAATGACAAAAGTAGAACCATACAAGTATGGCCTAAACTTCTTCAGTGCCCACACAATCTCAACACATTCTCTTTCAATTGTTGCCCACCCTGTCTCAGGATCCTTCAGCTTTCTACTGATGAAGCAAATGGGGTGCTCCCTACCTTTCCCATCCAGTTGGCTAAGGACTGCACCTATACCTACATTAGAAGCATCTGTCTGTACAATGAAAGTTTGGTGGTAGTCAGGAGCTCTCAGTACTGGTGCTTGGCAAAGAACTTTCTTCAGGTTTTCAAAGGCCTGATTGCACTCCTCATTCCATCTGACCTTCTTAGGGAATTTTGGAGAGGAGATCACATTCAGTGGAGAAGCTATGGTCCCATAGTTCTCAATGAAATTCCTGTAATACCCAGTGAGTCGTGGGAAGGCTCTCGCCTGGGTTTGAGTAGTAGGTGTTGTCCAATTTTGCACAGCTTCAATCTTACTTAGCAAAGGCCTTATTTCTCCACCTCCTACCTCATGCCCAAGGTAGACCACCTTACTCTGTCCAATCTGGCATTTGCTTGCCTTTATGGTCAGGTTGGCCTTCCCAAGAGCCTGCAAAACATGTCCTATGTGGTTAACATGCTCTTCCCAAGAGTGGCTGAACACTGCAATGTCATCCAAGTTTTCCATGCAGAAGTCCTCCATCCCAGCCAGAACCTGATTTACCATCCTTTGGAATGTTGCAGGTTCATTTTTCAGTCCAAAAGGCATAACCTTAAATTGGTATAAGCCAACTAGGGTAGAAAATGCAGTTTTCTCCTTGGCATGGTCTGTCAGGGCTAATTGCCAATAGCCTGACGTTAGATCAAATGTGCTGAGGAACTTGGCTGCACCAGGTCTATCCACCAACTCATCTGTTCTAGGCAAAGGGTGGGCATCAGTCTTGGTGACTGCATTAAGAGCTCTATAATCCACACAGAATCTCAATTCTTTGGATCCTGCCTTTGGTACTAACACAACTGGGCTAGACCATGGACTAGTAGAGGGCTCTATTACCCCGAGGTCAAGCATCTTGCTGACCTCCCCTTTGATGTGGGACCTCACATTTTCTGACATTCTGTATCCTCTGTTTTTGGCTGGCAGACTGTCACCAGTGAGTATATCATGCTGGCCCCAAAGGGTCAAGCCTGGTGAAAGTGAGAACAGGGAGGCAAACTGATTTAACATTGATTTGCACTCCTCCTGTTGCTCAGGTGTTAGATTTGAAGAGAGATTTACTCCTTCAATCTTTTCACCCAAGGGTAAGCCTCTGAGGAGATCAGGGAGAGCTTCACTCTCTTCTTCCTCTTCTATTGAAGCTAGAAGCAAGGCTCCTACTTCAGGCCTGGAGACATACACCTTTAGTCTGTTGGTGTGGAAGACTCTGGGAGCCTCCTTGGGATTGCCCAAGTCCACCAGATAGTTCACCTCTCCAAGTGTACCCACAACCTTGAAGGGTCCCATCCATTTATCTCGCAAGGCCCTCTGCCTTGTTGGGATCATAACTAGAACTAGCTGGTCTTGAGTGAACTCAACCATGTTAGCCTTTTGATCATGCCAATGCTTGACCAAAACTTGTCCAGCTTTCAGGTTATCACTAGCTTCTGCCATCATGTGTGACATTCTCCTCCGGAGACCTATCACATAGTCAGTCACTCTGACTGGCTTGGGGGAAGAAGCACTCTCCATCCCCTCCTTAATCAGGGCCAATGGACCTCTGACTGGATGGCCATAAAGAAGTTCAAAGGGAGAATAACCTACTCCCTCCTGAGGGACTTCTCTATAAGCAAAGGGAAGGCATGGCAGTAGAAGGTCCCACTTTCTTTTAAGGGGATCTTCCAAAGCACCCATCATGCTTTTCATGGTTCTGTTGAACCTTTCTACCAATCCGTTTGTCTGAGGGTGGTATGCGGTTGAGAACTTGTAAGTAACTCAAAAGGTTTTCCACATGGCTTTCATGTAGTGGGACATAAAATTTGACCCCCTGTCAGAGATTACTTCCTTAGGAAACCGAACCCTGGTAAAAACACCAAGGAGGGCCTTAGCCACAGCCTGAGCTGTAACAGTCCTCATAGGAATTGCCTCAGGGTATCTAGTAGCATGGTCTACTACAACAAGAATAAACCTGTTGCCTGAGGAGGTTGGGGGATCAAGGCGACCAACAATGTCAATCCCTACCCTCTCAAATGGGACTCCCACTACTGGGAGAGGCACTAAAGGTGCCACATTCCTGGAACCAACCTTAACAGAAGTTTGGCAGGTGTGGCAGCTCTTGCAAAACTTATCTACCTCAGCCCCCATCTTTGGCCAATAAAAGTAGAGTGAGAGCCTTTCCTTGGTCTTCTTGAAACTCAAGTGACCAGCCAAAGGAATCTCATGGGCTAGTTGCAAGAACTGTGGTCTGTTTTCTTGAGGTACTACAAGCCGCTTGTAGTCTCCAGGTGCAGACTCAGTCGGTTCACTGTAGAAGAGGCCATCTTCCCAGTGCAACCTATACTTCCCAGGCTCTTGCCCATCAGCCTGAGAAGCTGCCTGATGGCGAAGACCTTCCAGAGTTGGACATTCTCTTTGTCCCTTACTGAAGTCTGCCCTGTTGGGTCCACCTTCTGCCAGTAAAGACTGCAGCTCAGGATGGTCAACGGGATTCAGATCTCCAATACGTTCTTGGCCTTCTACTAGCTCTTCTTCAGAGTCTAGTTCAACCATACAGGGTTGTACCTCCCTCTCAGCCTCAGCAGGAGGTAGAGTTACAGGTGTAACTTTGGACAACCTATGGGAAGTCCTTGTTGGAAGCACTGGAGTGCTTGCTGCTGGATTTTTCTTAGAAGTCTTGGGCTGCCCCTTTGCTTCTGTTGATTTTGAGACTGCAGTAAGTTGCTCTAGTGGAGGAGTGATATCTTGCTTCATCATCTCCAGAGAAGAACCTCTCATGGTTTTCTCTCTTGCAGGTCTGGTTGGCTCCTGTAACCTTTTACTAGGAGGTCTGGGGGTGTGTGACACTACTCCAAGAGTTTTCAGGTCATTTCCCAACAGAACCCTTCCTGGCACCTCACATTGTACACTGACAGGTATCTTCACAGTCATATCATTGCACTGGATGAGAACTGGTAATTGGGGAACCATCTGCACAGGCCCTCCAGCTAACTTGGTGAGGCGTTTGGGTGCCTTAGCAACATCATCTGCCTTGAAAAATGATTAATCCACCACAGTTATGCTGGCCTCAGTGTCCCTAATGGCAGGAGTCTCCTGACCATTCACCTGGACACTGTCCTTATAATACTCTTTAGTATTATCTGGGATAGAATTATACACATCTAAATTCTGTTGTTCCCACAACTCCAGAGACACTAAAGAAACACTGGCTGAGACTCCAATGGGATCAGCAGCCAGTAGTAGGAAGTTTCCACTGGCCATCTGTACTTCCTCCTCTGGAGCAAAGGCTAAGGAGACAGTATGGACCCCTGAAGGTTTACCCCTACATCTGGGATCCCCTTTCACATGATCAGGTGAGCTACAAACATAGCATTTACCAAATGCTTTTTGGAATGGTGGCTTGCTCTGACCTCCTTCTGGTTTGGCACCAGAAGGTATACTAGCCTGTATCGGTTTCCCTTGTGGCTTACCCTTATTGTTTTGTTGGGGCCCTCTTTGGGATTGGAATTATTAGAATTCTCTTTGGAGTCCTTTTTTGGCTGTTTCCCCTGATCCTTTTTCTGAGTTGCCCCAGAGTCCTTGTGAGTAGCCCCGTTGGCAACCCACAAGTCAGCAGCCTTAGCTAGTTTTCTGGAATCTAATTGCTTTGAATCAGCCAAGTTCTGTCTGAACTCAGGAGAGCAGGCATCATGAATTGATTCCGACATCACAAGATTCTTCATTCCCTCATAAGTGTTCACCCTGTAACCCTTAATCCATCCCTCTAAGTTCTTCAAACTTTCACTCACCCAGCTAGCCCAAAGGGTACCATCATGCTTTTTGAGGGTCCTAAACCTCTTAAGGTACTGGCAAGGGGTCTTCCCAAATCTAGCTATCAAAGCTAGCTTCACACATTCATAATCCTTATCCACCCCCCCCCCAAAAGGAGGGAGCCTAGAGAACAACCAGGGAAGTAACTCATTCCCTGAGATGTCCTGGAGCCCATGATTATACTCAAACATAGCCAACCAATCCAACACATCCAATTTAGGCTCATATATGCCCACAATCTCTTTAGGCATCCAGGGTCTTTTGGGACTGGTACTCCTACAGGATTTTCAACAGACAATTTATTCATCTCTAGCTCATGCTTGAGCTCCATTTCTCTGAGCCTTAGTTCTTGGTGCCATTGCTCTGTTTGAGCATTAAATCTTTTAAACTCCAATTCAAGTTTCATTTTCTCTAGTTCAAGACATTGAGGACTAAGTGTGGGACCTGGTAAAGGTCCAGTAGGTACAGCTGGTAGAGCAGAAAGAGGCCTAGGGGGGACAGTCACAACAGCCTCACCCTCCTCTTCTGACTCTACCTCAAGATTTTCAATACTTTTATCAATATCATCACTGTTATCTACATTCTCTGGGAGAGTGGGTTCCTCTGAACCATCACCCAGACTTTGGTTTGCTAACAATCGTTCTATTAGCTCCATTTTCTTGCCTTTAGTCAGGAGATTCTTATGCTTACAGAGAACTCTTAAACAATCAGCAGTTTTTGTAGCAAGGGACTCTTGACTATAACTTTCCATAGTTGACAGGTTAGAAAATAAACTTTTTAGTGCTAAGCTTTGTGGTTAGTTGCACTAAGGTATCTATAAGCACACTAAAATGTATACTCAATACAAATCTCACCGCTGTACACTAGTGTTAGGCAGAAACCTGTGCACTTCCCTTAGGGACCACTGCAAAAAGTTTAAGACTACAAGAGTAAGCAGTAAACCCAATTGGTAGCAGTCTGTACCACCCAGATTTACCTGGTAGCTGTGGCTGAGCAGTCAGACTTCTCTCAAGAAGAGTTAGGCAGTATATAGAGTATACACCATAGGGCCAAAAATACAGTAGCACAAGCAAACACTGACCAGAGCTTTGGTATAAAAGTATATAATTATTTATTTAAAAACACACTTGTAGAAATACACTGGCACTAATATCTCAAGCAAGTTCAAACACAGCCACTAGAAATATATACACCTCCCTAATTAATTTGACAAGTCTAGGTTAGTACACCACTTATTTAGCAAAACAGAGGTGAGCGCGTAACCATAGATGGCACTCCAATAATGATTTAAAAAGGTAGAGAAAAGGCAGAAATAGGAAAACACACAATACCAACACTTTTAAAGAACCACAGCAAGTCAAGAAAGGCAGGGTCTATTGTAGAGCAAAAATTTCATAGGCCAGGCCCACTCTTGGAGAGAGCAAGGCAGAATGTGCCCAAGATCACACAGTTGAAGAACACTTTAAAAGTCTTTGCAGATAGTTCAAAAAGGAGTTAGATCAGTTCAGAAAGGTAATGTTAACGGGTCCGAGGTCACCCCAGGATAGAGAGTCAAGGATTTACGGGACACCTTGGACAGTCTGTTGCAAGGGAGACAAGGCGGGACACAGTACCTGAAATGGTGAGAAAGTTCCTGCGGGGGCAGTTGTTCCTGGCAGCGGGTGCAAGTCAGTACTTCGCCCAGGGGAAGAGTGCAGGGGGTGACTACACCCCGCCCTCACATTCAGCCCACCTAGACACCTAGGCGCCAAGAGGAGGGCTTCTCTGCAGAAGCCCGCCAAAAGACGGTGAACAAAGAAGGCGAACCTAGTTTGCCGCGCAAAGTAAAACACAAGAAGGACTTTAACAAAAAGAAATGGTGAATAAACCCAACCGGAGCCAAAAGAAAGACGGTTTGGTCAAGCGGGTTTATGTTCGAGGCTAATATAATATAATATACAAGAACAATACCACGTTTAGCTAATATAATCGCGGTACAAAAGTTAGGGTAGATACCACTGCCACCAGCCAAGTCCAAATGTTAAAAGAGCGAAACAATGCTCAGGGAGGTACAGACAGAAAAGGGGTACAGATTAACCCTTTCCAGTACTCCATGTAAGATGGGGTGTACTGGGTCTGTGGTAAAAGTGACTATGTAAAGTAAATGGCACCTCTACCTTTCTCTGGGGGACAGTAGTCAGCCCCAGCGAAATGGAGTCGGAGGGCAGTCTAAAAGACAAACCTGGGTTACTACACTGAGGGTGCTGTATAACCCATACAAGAACAGGGGCATCTGGAGTGGTGTGCACCAGTGCCCAAGATCACACAATGAGTAAAAACACATAGGCCAAAACACATGCAAGAGTGATGTACACTCTTACCAGGTGGAAAAAATAAACTCCAGATATCCAGCAAAGCTGCTGGGGGACTCACTAGGTGAGGGAAAATAGCCCTAGAAGGAGAATTCTCCCTAAGAGACACGATTGAATCTATCCCTGCAAAATCAGCAACGCTGCTAGAGGTCACCTGGCCCATTCCGACTTCCTTTGGCTCAGTTGATAATCCTACGAGCTGAACCTCTCGGAGCCTCCCTTCAGAATCAGGAAACGTAGATGGGAGTATGGTCAACAGTGTGGAGGAAGAGGAGCCCCCCCTCAAACGCTATGGCTGAGGCAGAAGAGGTGGAGGGGAACACCTATGCAATCTTCTATACAAGAGCGAAAAAAAAGAAGATGGGCAAAACTATCCCTCCATCTGCCCCGGTACAACAACAGAAAATCTCTAAGAACCAACCGTCTAAAAAAAACAGCTAAGTGAAACGGTTCCCCGAGGCTTTATTCGAAACCTCACATCTCACCTCCCAGATACAGAATTAGAGACCCTGAGACCACGAAGTGCCACCCCGTTGGAAAAGAGGAAAAACCCAAATGTCTGCTCTGCTGTGGACAACGTTGTGGTGAACCTGTCAGTCAATTCAATCGATCAGGACCTTTTGGATCTATCAGTGTATCAGATGGAAGAGGTTGACCATGAGCCCATAGCCCCTTTACCCCAGGGGATAGGCCAAGAGGAGATTGAAGTACAGCCCCCCATTAACCAACATTAAAGTGTCGGCTCCCATCAATTCTCAACCACATGAGTCCCCAAGGGTCTCGTTTTTGACGCTGGAGGAGAGCCGTATAAAGGTGGTAGCAAACAAGGGACATGGGGACTCAGTGCCTACTCCACCTCTGGAAATAATCAGGCCACCAGGGTGCCAAAACTTGTTAAGAAAAGGGAGGCAGGACCTTTAACTCAAAGGCTCTACGATGAGCCACTGACCAAAAGTTCCTCACTTAGGTATCAAGGAGTGGCTCATCTACCCAAAAAGGAGTTACACCCCCAGCCCCGAAATTAGAAAATTAACTCTAGTGGTTTTATGGGATCTGATTTGAGAGACAATACTAAAGAAACTCCTAAATTGTACTGGGATAGACATCAATTGGCAAACGAAGCACTGTGCATGAACCGCACAAACATCTTAAGACTTTTACACCATATTCCAGCCCTAGATGCACTAGCCTCCGGAGATATTGCAGAAGTTGAATTCCCCATCTCTCAAAAATTGGATTAGGTCTGTTTACACCTGAATTAAAAAATGGTTTCCAGCCTGCTCCATTTTTGGCCCCTGGGGTTTGATATAAGCAGTAAAAAGAGTCATCTGGTCACTAAACATCATACATGGGATGGTGAACAGCAGTCCCAACCAACGACGAAAGAGTTTGGGCTTCGGGAGCCCAAAGAGAGCGAGAGGTGGGCGCTCTCTTGAAGGTAACAGGATCATATCCTAAAGTAACGACAATAGTCTCATTGAGCCCGATTAAATTCACCTTCGATCAACATCCAAAGTCGAAAAGGACAATAGTGATGAAGGAACAAGTTACTTACCTGTAACTGTTGTTCTCCAGCATGGGTCTGGCATGGATTCACATGCTCATGAATATTCCCCGTCGTCAGGCTGGGAATCCTCGGTAAAGAAAAAAATCAGTATCAGTTTCGTTTCGGATCTGTCTTTCTTAGTAGTAACCAATCACTGGTCTCTGGGTCATACTGCCCCCAGCCAATGACTGCCCTCTCCCTAAGCCCCGCTCCTGGCAGCCATCCTCAGATTTGGTAGCACGTAAAGTGGCAGTATGACCAAGTGAAGAACCGCAGAGGGGTAGGAGGGAGGGTTTGCATGTGAATCCATGCCAGACGCATGCTGGAGAACAACAGTTACAGGTAAGTAACTTGTTCCTTCTCCAGCATGGGGTCTGGCATGGATTCACATGCTCTTTAATATAAGAATACATAGCAGTACACACATGCACAACCACGGGAGGTGGCAAGGCTCAACATTAAGCATTACATAAAACTCAACATTAAGCATCTCTTACCCCCTCATCAGGCTCACCTTAAGCGAACAGGTTGCGCAGCACTGCTTGGCCAACTCTGGACTCCTCCCTGGAATCCCGGTCGACGCAGTAGAATCTAGTGAAGGTGTGCGTCAACCTCCACCTAGCAGCCCTGCAGATGTCCAGCAGAGGCACACCAGACAATAACGCCGTGGTAGCAGCGATCACTCTGGTCAAATGGGCTCTCGGACGGCCGGGCAACGGTCTGTTTGCCAACCGATGACAGTGCATGATGCAGCCGGAGAGCCATCCAGAAATGGAAGCCTTCAAGAGAGCCTTCCCTTGGTTCATAGGTCCAAAGTTCACAAACAGCTGTGATGTCTTCAGAAAACTCTTCGTTCGGTCCACGTAGAACTTCAGCGTTCTAGCTACATCCAGCGAGTGCAAAGTCCTCTCGGCCCACGAGGAAGGCGACGGGGAAAAAGACTGGTAACACCAAGGGCTCGTTGAGATGGAAGTCCGACGGCACCTTGGGCATGAAGGAGGGGTGCACCACCCTCATCTCGTGGAAAGTCAAGTACGGAGGCTTGCAGGAAAGGGCCTGAATCTCTCCCACGCGTTGTGCAGAGGTGATGGCCACAAGGAACGCTGTCTTCCACGACAGGAACTTCAACAGAGCCGAATGCAAGGGCTCGAATGGCGGGCCCATGAGCCTGGTCAGCACCACGTTGAGCTCCCACGCCGGGGCTGGAGCCTTCACCGGCGGGAACGAACGGAACAGTCCTTTCATAAACTCCTTCACCAGGCGATGAGACCACAGGGACAACCGTCCTTCAGTTCTGGTGTATCGAGAAATCGCTGCCAGATATATCTTGATGGAAGCGTGAGCTAGTCCAGCTTTGGCCAGCGACAGTAAGTACGGTAGCACTTGAGGGGCTGTAATCCGTAGAGGGTTGATCTTCTGTGCACGGCACCAGACAGAGAACCTCTTCCACTTGTGTCCGTAGCACTTGAGAGTTGAGGACGCCCTGGCTTTTGCAAGAACCTCTCTGCAGTCAGCCGGGATATCGTACCCTTCAAACTCCAGTGCTGCAGGAGCCAGGCCAGGCCTGCAAGTTCAGCGACTCCGGGTCGTGATGAAGAACCTGCTGGCGAACCTCTGGCACTTGGAGTTCGTCGTTGTCGCGAAAAGGTCAATTTGGGGTTTGCCCCATCGCCGGAAGAGATGATCCACTTGATCCTGGCGTAGTTCCCACTCGTGGCACGAGCGCAGCTCCCTGCTGAGTGAGTCGGCAATGGTGTTTTTTATCCCTGCTAGATGAAAAGGCAAAAGAAACATCCCTTGGGCAACGGCCCAGTGCCACAGATCCTGGGCTTGCTTGGACAGGGCTGGGGATCTGGTTCCTCCCTGCTTCCGGATGTAGAACATTGTGGTGGTGTTGTCGGTGAAGATCCTCACCACCTTGCCCTTGACGGACGGGAGGAATGACTTGAGGGCCCAGAACACTGCTCGGAGCTCCAGTATGTTGATGTGGAGCGGCCTCTCCTCTGGGAGCCAAAGGCCTCTCGCGTGAAGATCTCCGGTGTGCGCTCCCCACCCCTCCAGGGAGGCATCCGTCGTCACCTGGTATGCTGGAGTCTGAAAGTCCGTGGCCGCGGCGAGATGCGTGCGGGTGCCCCACCATCGAATTGCATGGCAGAATGCTTCGTTGAGCGAGATCTTGTCCTCGAAGCTCTCCGTCGCTTGCGTCCAACGGGCGTTGAGGAACTCCTGCAGAGGGCGCATCCAAAGCCTGCACAGGCACACCAGATAGATGCAAGAGGACATCATCCCGAGAAGGGACTTGATGGACCTCACTCTGGCCACATCCGTGGTCAGCAGACGCCGTACCTTGCCCAGGATGCCCTGCGTTCTTTCCTCTGACGACGAGGCCAACTGCGCTACTGTGCCGAGCTTGGCTCCCAGAAACAGCGCGACCTGCGACGGAACCAGGTGGGATTTGGGGAAGTTGATGGAGAATACCAGGTCCGTGAGCAGCCGGACGGTCTTTGCTGTGTGTTCTACGGCGAGTTCCCTTGTCCCTGCTCGGATGAGCCAGTTGTCCAGGTAGGGGTAGACGTGGATCCCGTGCAGGCGCAGCCGCGCCGCCACTGGTGCTAGGCACTTGGTGAACACCCTGGGCGCTGACTTCAATCCAAATGGGAGGGCCTTGAACTGGTAGTGCCGCCCTCGGACTACGAACCTGAGAAACTTTCGGTGTCCTTTAGGATGGGGATGTGAAAGTACGCATCCTCCAAATACGACGACGATAGGAAGTCGCCTTCCTCCAGCTGGCCCAGCACATGCTGGAGGGTGACCATCCGGAACTTCTGTGCCTTGATGTATTTGTTTAGCCAACGCAAGTCCAGGATGGGACGCCAACCTCCTGTCTTCTTTCTGACGAGGAAGTATCTTGAGTATACTCCGGAGCCCCGGAGCCTCTTTGGGACAAGCTCAATGGTCCTTTCTTGAGCATCGCCCTTACCTCTAACAGTAGTTGAGGGACGTGATTTTCCTTCCTGGCCACGGGAGGAATTCGAGGGCACTTCTTTAGAAATTCCAGAGTGTGCCCATGGGCCAGGGCATCCAGCACCCAACAGTCAGTGGAGATGGACTTCAACACGCTGATGAACCTTGTCAGCCGGCCTCCCACCCGGGGTGCTTTGGTGGGGGCCCGACGCAACGGCCGGTTCAGTCCTGATTGGAAGCAGCCTTGTTGCCCTGGCCTCCCTGGCGACGATGGCAAGATCCACCGGACTTACCTCGTCCCCTGTAGGCTTCTTGCGACGAGGAGCGGGCCGTCTGACGGTAGGTCGAGGAGCCGCTGCCGAATCCTTTGGAGGCACCTTGCTAGCCTCCGGAGTTCCGAAAGGGCCGGCCGCCGCTGCTGCTACATAACTCCCAAGGCCCGAGCCGTCTCCGTTTCGGTCTTGAGGGCCTGCAGCAACTCATCTACAGTCTTTCCAAACAGATTGTTCCCGTCGAAGGACATGTCCAAAACCATGGCTTGCACGTCCTGGTGGAAATCCGTCGCCTTCAGCCACCCCCGCCATCAAAGGCAAACGTTGTTGCCCAACTGGTGGAAACTGGTGTCGGCAATGTCCGTGGCCACAGTTATGGCATCGTCCGATGCCACCTCAACATCCTGTATGATCGCCAGGGCCTCTGCCCTCTTGTCGTCCGGGAGGAAGTCCAACAGGGGGCGATCTTGTACCACAATTCCCTGTTGTAGCGGGCCACAATCGCTAGGTAGTTGGCCGCCTTAATCGTCGTCACCGCCAACGGGATGACTCGTCGTACCATGGCGTCCAGCTTCTTTCCCTAGCTGTCCGGTGGGGAAGTTGAGGATGAAGCCGATGCCCCCCCCGCTTTCTTCTTGGCCCACGCATAGACGACCGAATCCGGGGTCGGCTGCGCCCTAAGGCACAACGAGGCGGCGTTGGGGACCCGGTACTTCTTTTCGTACCGGTCCCTCTTGGCAGGTGTCGTGGACGGGTTCTTGAGGAGGGCAAGTCCCTCGTCCCAGATGTCATCCAGCAACGGCACTGCGAGGACCGTCTTCCTTTTGGCCTCGCTCCGTTGGTAGAGGAAGCCTTCCTTCTTCATCTCCTGAGGGCAGAGTTGAAAAAGCTTGGATGCCCTGGCAGTCATGGCGTGGGAGGAGCCAATCTCGTCGGGCGGGGACGCCCGAGGAATCGGAGACGGGATGCCAGTCCCGTCGTCACCGCCGTTGTCATCCGTCCCCGTCATGGCCGTGTCCGTTCCCGTGTCGTCCCTCGGGATCGGGGAAGGCGACAACGGCTGAGAAGGCCGTGAGGGCTGAAGGGGCACTGGATGAATTCTCCTCCTGTAGTTCGGAGGGCTTCCCGACGGACCCGGCACAGCTGGGTCATCCGTCGGGGGTAGGGGCAGTCTCGTCCTCATCTCCGTGCATAAGGCTTGGATGGCTGTCAAAATGGCCACCGATTTGTCCTGAGGCTCGGGTTGCGACGGGCGTGCCCGGAGCAACGGTTGATCCTCCACTGGAACCTCACCGTCGTTACCACCCTCGCTCTCGTCGTCCCCCTCCTCGGGATTCCTCCCGTGGGGCTGGGCCTCTTCCAAATTCTCGGCCAGTTCCTCCTCAGAGGTTGTGTCCGTGACAGCCACTGGCCCCCCCCTTTTTCCACCGGGGTCTTCACGGGGGTCTTCTCGATGGGCCTAAAAGAGGATTCCCTCCGCTGAGGCAGGGAAACTCAGGCCCCGAGGTCGCCTCCACTGGGATAGCCTCCACAGGCTTCGCCAGGGCCGCAGCGACTCCCTCGATAGAGGCCTTAGCCGAGTGAATCAAGGCCTTCACCACCTTGGGCGCGCTTGAGGCCTTCACCTTAGGGGGAGGGTCACCGCCTCGCTCCCCCTCGGCGAGTGCCTCCGAGATCGACCGGGGCCTCTCCAGAAGCTTAGCCGGGTTCTCGGATTTTCTCTTCCCTGAGCCTGAGCGTTGGCTCGCGGTTGATGGCGTCACTGAAGGTGCACCCTGCCTGGCAGCCGAGGAGCCCGACCGTTCGGCACTCCCGGTGCCCGCTGACTCACGGTGCTTTGCCTTCTGTTGGGCCCCCGTCGCCGGGGTGCCCTCACAGGACTGAGAATACCGCTCGGACTTCTTCTTCTTCTCACCTGCTGGGCTCTTGCCTTCCAGCCAGTTGGAGAGAAGGGTCCGGCGATCCCTCATCGTCCGATCCGACATGTTAAAGCAAAACGCACAGTCCTTCTCCACGTGCGTTTTGTCCTCGTGGAGGCAGTAAAGGCATTTCGAATGCTCGTCCTCCTTGAACACATTTTATAGGTTGCATCCAGGGCAGATCCTAAACAGTTTGCCGGGAGTTGAGCTTCCCTTCTCCTGGGCCATGTTCTTCTCGTCCACGAGGTAGGCCTCAGAAACTTCTGGAATTCTCCAAGAAGCGTAACTCAACGAAAACTTCACCCTTGAGGGGCGTAGATAAATCCAAAACGGGTCCCCGTTGATTGGAAGTAGAAACGGTGGAGTTTGAGGCTCGATTAAACCGAAACATGAGTTAAATCTCTTTGAAAAAGCGCAAAACGCAGTAAAAGCTCGGGAGCTATAGAACAAGGACTCCCAACACTCGAGCGTGCGCTAAAAATCTGAGGATGGCTGCCAGGGGCGGGGCTTAGGGATAGGGCAGTCATTGACTGGGGGCAGTATGACCCAGAGACCAGTGATTGGTTACTACTAAGAAAAACAGATCAGAAACAAAACTGATACTGATTCTTTCTTTACCAAGGATTCCCAGCCTGACGACGGGGAATATTCATGAGCATGTGAATCCATGCCAGACCCCATCCTGGAGAACTTGGCCAACTCTGGTCGCCGCCTTGAGGAAGAAAGCTGGGGTTGGGTATGAGGAAGCCTTAACGCTAACGGGAGCTGCTAACGCCGGGATGCTGCCTGCTGACATTAATTAAATTAACAAAAGCCCTTACATGCAAACCATATCAATAGGAGAGGAGTAGTTTAGGTTCCTCTACCCATTTGGATTTGGTGGTTATTAACATTTATTGGAATCCACTGGAGGGGGACGATTTGGGCTTTTTGAACTTGATAATGAAGGTGATTGATGACCTCAATTAATTTTGTAAACCCTAAGATAATAATTTGTAGGGACCTCAACATGAACTGTTTGAACTCAGAGAAGGGATCTAAATTCACTTCCGCAATTACTGCAGAGAAAAAGAAAAGGTCTAGGACAACGATCTGGATGCAAGAAATTGCAGAGCGAGACTTCCACATGCTGCATGGCCATACCCCGGGGGACATTCCAGCGGCTGCGACATGAGAGTTGAGGGTGCCAGAATTCTACCTTGGACTATTTCTTTGTCTCCCCCGGAATTGCCCCTTTGGGTCGGTGCCAGAGTCGGTGCAGAGTCTTGTTGAGTCACAAAGAAGAATGGATGGAGCAGCATTTTCCTTGTCGGTTTGCCTCGGATTTCAGCAGTGGGAATCTGTTTCCCACCTTCATCAGAGGAGGTGGAGCCAACTACACAAAGACCCCGACCAACCGTGGAGCGGTGCAGAGTCTTTGGGAGGTGGTGAGGAGACTGTATGAATGCACCTGACTCGCTCTCCCCTGGCAATTGTTACGCGCAGCTTCCATGGAGCAGTGATACCAAGTGAGTGTCTTTCTTATGTTTGCACGTACCAGACTTATAGGAGAGACATCTAATTGAGTGAGCGGGAGGCTCAAATTAAACAGCCAGACCTTTATATTACACGAGCCTGTGTAACTCGGTGCTAATCTACAAACACTGCTTTAAAAGGAAAGCGTCCAGCTGGGGGCTTGAGCACAGTGTGAGCACATGGAAAGCCTGACAATCAAGTTCTTACACAACTGCATGTACCAGACTTTTAGGCGAGATATCCAATTGAGTGAGTAGACAGCCAGACCTTTATATCACATGAGCCCGTGTCACCCAGTGCTATTCACAAATATTACTATAAAAGGAAAGCATCCAGCTGGCGGCTTGCACACAGTGAGAACACACGGACAGTCTGAGAATCAAGTGCTCACACAATTGTGTGCTTTCCCACCACATAATTGATCATGCCGGCCAGATATAACGTGCAGAGCTGCACACTCATGGATGATCTAAAGGCTCCTGAGTGGGAGGGTTCCTCCTCTTTTCTCATGCATACCCAATGTCTCGAAACTATGGAGGACATACAAATACAACAGAGCTTTCCAGCAAGACAAGAAGTGCTGGTTAGCGCTCACGTTCATAATGGGGCAAATGCCCAGATGCCTGGTGGTCAGGGAACAAATAGGGAAACATCCTTGGAGCCTACACTTAAGGCTGGAAAATGCTTTTGTAAGCAAAGACATAAGAGCTTGGGTGATTTGCATGTAGGCCTGTTGGAGCAATCGTTCTCTCAATTAAACAACTTGGTAGGGAACAAAACAATGACTTTTTGAGACTCAAAGTCTTGATTTTGCCCAGGGCCTCATTCGCTCTCCAATTCCAATAAACAGTCAAACAAACCTCCCTTTTTCTTTAAACTCTAATGATCACTGCCAACTGGTCGTAAATACGCCAAGCCATAGGGCTAATGATGCAACCCATCAAACACCTCAATGTGGGGTAACTCATGACCCAAGCCCTAATGAAGCAAGTCTGTGAGCTTTGAATTGTGTCCTCAACTCATTGGTCAACTTTTTCGAAATGCTGAAGGGTGAAGTACAAACCCACTCAGGCATACTCTTGGAAATCTCCAAAGAGGTTGAGCAATGAGACTTCTCAATGGTTGGTCTAAGAAACGCCATTCACTCTTTGTTTGTACCATCACTCACAGCTCTCTCTGAAAAGATCAAAAAACAAAATACAGAAATATTCGGGATCAAGGAAACTTTAAAGGAGATGAGCATGGTTGGCACCGATCTGCAATTTTCGTTGGCAGAACTCCTACGCTTGAATGTTCGGAGCAAAGATCCTAGGCCGAGAGGCGATACATCGGCCAAAGAAGTCTGAGTTTTTTCCAACTTTGACGACACTCCCCTTTCGGAATCTGTGTTAGAAGAATCTTTCGCAGACTGGCTCATGTGGTGGAATCAGAACCCTAGTGAAAACACAGAGACGGTTGGAACCGGGGGGGACGGCAGAAGAAGGGGAATGGAAGGAAAGATCACAGCAAAATAATCAAAGAAGGACAAAAACAAAGAAACAAAGGAAGGCTGCTTCGAATCCTAAGCCAATAATTGTCCCCAGAGAAAAGAAGTCGAAAAACATGAAACCTAAGAAAAAAAAAGAACTCCAGTGTGAATAGTTTCAGAAATGGACTAGGCAACTCGCTGGGCAAAGATCCAGGAACAGATGAGATGGAACAGCCGGAGCAACCTCAAAAAAGACCAAAGGACAGTAGCACTAAACCAACAAGGCAAAAGAAGAGACAGAAGCAACAAATGGAAATGTCGGAGACTGACGAGATGCAAATATGCAAGGTGACCATCGGTATTCAAACAGACACACAGGAGGACATCTCCGGTGCCTCTGCTAGTGGCCCTCTTGTGGGAGGGAAGATAACAGACAGAGAAACAAGGAATCCAATGTCTGGCCACAAGGAAAACTCTGTGGGGGGGATCAATAAAACTTGCACCATTTTTTATCCCAAGGAAACGACTGATGTCAGAGAGAATGCCAGAGCAAGGCAATACATTGAAATTGGCCCCAAAGGGTCAAGACAAGCAAAGGCTCTAGTAATCGATACAGTAAGCAAAGCCCCACCGCTAACTATACCACTGGTTCCCAAGACCGACTCTGAGATTGTGTCAGTAGCTGGGCCAACGTCAGTTGAGAATAGCACCGTAGGGGCCTGTGCTGAACCAACTGTAGAAGCAAAGGAAATATGTCCAGAGGAGGCCAGCCTGGGTGACAGTGTTTCTGGTTTTGGTCAAGAAGACGGTTTACCCTTTGCTGTTCCAAGACTGTGGCTTTCATGCTCTAAACCAAATATAACATTTTTTAATTGGAGGGCTATCTTGACTTTGTTCAAAAAGGTACCTGAACTTTATTTGTTCTCTTCAAATGATATAGAGTTCATAATATTCCCTGACACACAAATAACCAACATGGTAGAGGCCTGGTTTTCCTCCAGGATTGGTGCGAAAGCAGTCCTGGCAGCATCAGGGTCTCTGCAACTTTATGGTTTAGATGTTTACATCTCCATGCCTCAACCAGAGGTGAAAGGACGGAAAGAAGTTCAACCAGAAGCCAGGTGTGTTGAGGCCAAGCAAAATAGCATGATAGTCAATAACAGCTCAGGTTCTCAAGGCAATCCTCCTAATGCAGCATAGACTATGTTACAGGAGATCTTTTTTCAAGAGATTAGGGGTGGGCAAGGAGTCTCTTTAGGCTGCAAAGCCTAAGGTTTGTAAGTTGCAACATGCAGGGCTCCAGTTCATTTAAATATGTAACTATGAGGAATGTGGTTTTTGCCAATAATTATACAATTTTGCTCCAGGAAACCTGGTTAATAAATCCCCCCCTAACTCGTGGGGTTTCAAATTTTACATCAGCCAGCCATTACTGCAGGGCAGGGGAAGACCTTCTGGAGGGTTGTTAATAGCATATAAACTTTCCCTCATAGTGGAGGCAGAACTTATTCCCACAAATCAGGAGGTATCCTGGCTGCTAGTCTATCCATTTCATCGGATGAGGGGTCATTGAAATGAGTTGCCATACATCTTTAATGGAGTCCTGCCTGCGTAAAACGTACAGTATTCTTGGAACATTTGGCTAACCTTTTGACGCGGGTCAATTTGCTCTATCTAGGGTCACCACTCTTAGTAGCAGGAGATCTAAACTCACAATGTGTTTTAGATCAATCGGTAGGAGAAAAATCAAGAAATAAAACGGCGCTAGCTAGAGGGAGAAAATTATTATTTTTTTGGGATTGGGACATGAGGATGACAAAAGGGCTGTTCCATCTCATCTGTTCCTGGATCTTTGCCCAGCGAGTTGCCTAGTCCATTTCTGAAACTATTCACACTGGAGTTCTTTTTTTTCTTAGGTTTCATGTTTTTCGACTTCTTTTCTCTGGGGACAATTATTGGCTTAGGATTCGAAGCAGCCTTCCTTTGTTTCTTTGTTTTTGTCCTTCTCTGATTATTTTGCTGTGATCTTTCCTTCCATTCCCCTTCTTCTGCCGTCTCCCCCGGTTCCAACGGTCTCTGTGTTTTCACTAGGGTTCTGATTCCACCACATGAGCCAGTCTGCGAAAGATTCTTCTAACACAGATTCCGAAAGGGGAGTGTCGTCAAAGTTGGAAAAAATAGGGGACCTCCCCCCTGCCTCAAACATGGAGCTGTGAGCAGGACACATCTATCATTGATTATGTTTTTTTATCCTCATGGTTGGACAGGTGTATACAATTTGTAATTAATGATGGTGGAACTAGCGATCCCAAACGTCTTGAAGCTTCTTTCTCCTGGTGTCTCACAAAAAAAGCAGAGTTCTTGTTACATTCTGTAAGAGTTAATAACCAGAAAAATCGACTGTTTAAATACAAGAGAGATGGGGTGAAACTAAATGAGGGTCTCCAACTACCCTGCGTTGATCTGCAAGACATTGATTTGAGACCCTTTGGGCTTTCACAACTTTCTTTGGTCTATAGAGCATCCTCGAGATGTGTCTGTGAGAAAGACTTCGGCACACACGCACACATTTGATGAGGCCTCTTGGCTCAAAAAAAGAGAAATGCGCAGGAGATAAGGTTCAGCAGGGGGTCCAAGATCTAGACCAGTTAACAGAAAGGATAATAATTATTAAAAACAATTACAAAAATTGGTCTAAACTGCGCCAAATTTGTCAGCTGCAGAAGGACGGTGAACTGATGTTCAAGGCACTCTGCGATAACATCTCGCAGCTTCTGGGCAATTTTCAATTCGGAAGGTAGTAATCAAATGCGTAGGCAAACGAATATAGTCTCCAAAACAGACTGGGTAGATTATCTTTCCCAACAATTCCAAAAACCAAAGGGAGAATGCGACTATAAGATCACGGATGTACTCTGGTCCCAGGAATGCTCAGAGGCTGATGTTTCCGAGCTGATATCTAGGGCATCATCCTCAAGAGCAGCGGGTCCTAATGGTCTCACTTATCAAGTTCTAAAAGGGAACAAAAACCTGTGGACCAAAATCTTGTCAGAGTTCTTTCGGGAAATAGTAAGGAGGAAATCGATTCCCCCTTCTTGGAAGTCTCCCATCATCATTCCCATTTTCAAGAAGGGGGATAGAAAGAATCCAAAACACTATCGTCCAATCACCTTATTGGATGTCGAAAGTAAGCTTTTCTCGAGTTCACTGGCAGATGAACTGGAAACATGGGCTAAGCAAAATACCATACTGTCTAAACAACAAACTGGGTTTTGGAAGGGTCACCCTACCTCTCTAAATGGCATTATATTAGCCACTCATACGGAAAAACCTGACAATAAGAAAGCGCCAGGGTTATATGGTGCTTTTATCGATCTCTCTAGTGCCTTTGATCTGGTCAACCGAGATTGATTATGGTCAAAACTAGATGGATGGGGAGCTCTGAAATCATTGGTGAATATGTTGGTGGCTTTGCATGAGGACAACAGAGAGTCAGATTAAATACCAAAGGCATATTGTCTGATTAAGTCGAAGTAAGAAGAGGAGTCCGACAGGGCTGCATGATGTCTGACCTATTTTTATTTAATCTTTATATGGCAGGCTTTGGAAAGGAAATAGACTTGGTGGCTTTAGCAAGTCCAAAATTGGCACCAACTCCATCAAATGGCTAATGTACGCCAAAGATATTGTCCTTCTGGACTACACAGCGGTGGGCCTCCAGAGGCTGTTAAATTCTGTGGACCTTTTCATCAAGAAGAATGACCTGACTATCAACCAAGGGAAATCAAAGATGATAATCTTTAGGGAAAGTCGGTCTCAAGGCCATAAATACATCTGGTCAGTAGGAGGCCATAGAATCCAAGTGGTTAAGGAGCTGGTGTTTTGTGCTACACTCTGTACTCCAATCTGTCAGCAAGCCAAAATCTACTTGACTTTTCACCCAAAGCATCTCAGTTAACATCACAGATGCAGAGGATAAACAGGCAGTATGGTACATTTTCTTTAATGCCCGTGATAAGGTTCTCAATGTGCAAAATTATACCCGTACTTATGTACGTTCTCAAATCAAAACTATTGGCCCTGGTCCTGAACGGTCAGAAAATCGAAAGCGCAAAATGGAAAAAAGTTCTGGGGCTGCCGAAAAGTGTATCAATGGTAAGTCTAAGGTACGAGTTGGGTCTCAGATCCCTTAGATCACAGGCGGAGTGGAGGCTTTTGTCCCTTTATCGGTCGATAATAAACCCGCTGGCAAACACGCTTTACAAAGATCTCTAGACACATTTGAACTTAGCACGGTGGACCCTGCTGAGAGATCTTGAGAACATGGTGTTAAGAATTCTGGCTAGCTGCGATAGCGATGTGGAGACTTTAACTGCCAATCCTATGAAGTCTAAGAAGGATTTGATAACCATGGATTGGATCAGTACAATAGACCACATGCGGGCATCAACCTCAGCTGCCTCCTTTTCCTTAGGTGACAAGAAACTGGGCTTTTTACCAAAATACCTTTTTTTTAAAATGTATTTATTGTTTGGCTGTATAAAACAACCTTTCAATAATTACAAAAATGAATAAAAACATATAAACAAATTACAAATCAATTCATCAGTATATAACAACATCTCACAATTGATAAAAAACAATGTATATAAAACTTAATAGCAGCATGTTTTTATCTCCTTCCCCTCATAAAACCATTCACAATTACTTTGGATATAATTCATTTAAAAAACCTGTTGTTGCTAATCTAATTGACATTCTCTTTGCACCAAAAATCAATAGCCATAATTCTTCCATATCGGTTATCATTTGCGCTTTAAAGCAATGAAAATAATATTTACGACGTATAGCATATAATGCAGGACAGTAAGCAATGACATGTTTCAAAGTTTCTGTGGTCTCGGGCTCCTTACAAAATCGACAGATGTTCTCACTGGCATCTATTAGTTTTCGCCTAAATAGTATATCCTTTGTATGCCACAGATTTAAACGAAAACAAATATAGTCATCTCTAAATTTTGGAGACGGATATTTTAAGATATAAGATTCTGTAACTCTACATTTTTTATGGCCAAATTGGGCAATATTCCAGTCTTTAGAGTAGGAGCATTTTTCCAAAGTATATATCCAATCTTGCCGATACAGTTTAATTTTAGCTTGCGTCGGATTGTGGATTAAAGTATCTAAGGAGATGTCCGCATCAGAAAGAATATTTATAACTGTATTTAACCAGTGTTTAGGGTATTGATTATCTGAATATAATAAATATTTACCTAAAATGCAGGATATGTGTACACATTGTAATGACAGAATACATTTCCTCAACAGAGCTATCAATTTCCATGCAATAGTACTGTATAACGATAGCAGCCCTAATTCAAAACAAATCATTGCAATGGGGACACAGGTAGGCAAGTTAAAAATTGAGCGCCAGTATTTACCCTCCAGTCGATCCCACACTAAGCGGGGCAACACCGTCACAGCTTCAGAACCATAGGAGATAATGGGCTTGACTTTCATGGAATAAAATGATATTATATGATTGCATGTAAACTTTCCAAACTTATATAGTATAACCTTAGATTGGGAGATTAGGGTTTGCAGTTTCAATTCAAGTTCTTTTTGAAACACTTTATTTTTACCCAGACTAATCATAATACCTAAATATCTATATATTGAGGTTGAGAGAATTTGCTCCTTTTTTATATACCACTTGAATTGAAAGTATTTTGTCATTTTACGATTTTGGCACATCATAATTTGTGTTTTCGTTAAGTTTATGGTCATAGCATTTTCTACGGTATACTCCGATAACCCATTAATCAAGCGTTGCAAACCTGCTGGAGTTTTTGACAATAAAACAAGATCGTCTGCATAAAGGATCCATGGCATCTGTTCTTGATCTAGTTTGGGGGCGTCAGAGTTAACATTCTGAAATTCTTCACCCATATCAAGGATAAATAAGTTAAATATAGTAGCCGCCAGGATGCACCCTTGCTTCAGTCCTCGATATGTTAAAATGGGAGGAGTTAACATCCCATCGCGAGTAAGGCGGATATAAACTGATGTGTTTTTATGAAAGGTAGAAATCAACTTGACCAGTGAATAAGGGCAGCCCAATAACAGCAGTTTATGCAACATTAGATTGCGGTCTATAGAATCAAATGCTTCCTTGAAGTCTACAAAGGCAACAAATAGCGGTTGCCTTTGCTGACAGCAGAGAGCCTTGATTGCAGTCAAAGAGACAATATTTATAGCCGTTCCCTTACCAGCCACAAATCCTGTCTGAAACCTATCTCTCATGTTCGATGAGTTAATCCATTGTTGGAGATCTCTTAAAATTAATGAAGCAAAGATTTTCCCTGGAACGTCTAATAAGGTGATTGGCCTATAATTTGCAGGGTTTTGTCTATCGCCTTTTTTATAGATGGGTACAATCAATGAGGTACACCATGATTTAGGGATCTTTTGGGGAATTACAACTTGAGAGAAGATTTCAAACAGGATGGGAGCCCATAGGTCTGGAGCACGGGATCTACTAGCCTTGTGAATAAAATAAAGAATATTGTCTATTGTGAAAGCTCTTGAGAAAGGTCCCTCAAGTTTTACAGAAGGTATGCAGTTGGTAGGAGGGAGAAGAGCATAAGGACAAGAAAAATGAGAGAGCCATACGGAAGAAGCAACATCTTTAATCTGCATTTGACATTGCGTGGTGTTATATGTGTCTGTTATTAATGACCAACATCCTGCAGAGTTTTTTGTTAAGACTTTAACCAACATTGCCTCAGCATCTTTTTGATATAATAGCGAACGATAACTTCTTCTCCAATTCCTATGTTTGGTCTTAATTGCTTTAAGAGCAGCCTAGCGCTGATCAACTGGTAGAGATTGGACCGATTTCTTGTTTTTTCGAAATAGAGCTTTCACTTTCTGCATATTTTGATTGTAAGAATGTGAGGCAACTGAAGATCTTTTTATCTTAGTAAGACCAGCAAATTGATACATTAGTTTTGTATAATCAAAATCGGAATTCCAATCATTTAGCAAGCTTTTACATGATATTTTTCCTTTTAAAATTCCCAGATGCAAAAGTGAGCCAGAACTTCTTGAGAGTCCGACTTAATATAATCCAGACGGGAGCAGTGCTGGTATGTTGGGGATTGAAGGAGAAAGCAAAAATGCTATGCCCAGGCTGTGTAGATCCAAGCAGACAGACGATCATACATATTTTAAGAGAATGTCAAGGAACATGGAGCCTTAGACAGAAATATTTTGCTTGTTTTACTGATTCAACCAACGATCGTCTGTTCTCAACTATGTTTTGGGAAAGGCCGATTGCTGGCCACGAGACCTCATTGATGATAAGCGCGGTCCATGTCCTACAACAGGCAGGGTTCATTCTACCAGAGTATTGTTGAAGTTGAGTTGTTATTGACATGTATTGCTCTCTCCCTCTTGTCTTGTCTTTTCTTCCTGGTTTGGTAATTCAATATGTTAAATGAATATTGTTTTATATGAAATTAAATGCATGTTTTTATCTGTTTTGTAAGTGAAAAACTGAATTCGATTGTAACAAAATAAAAAAAAGAATAAAGGGCCCCTTTAAACGCTGAAGGTGATCCCTATGCCACATAGCGATCATGACCTAATGCAGCTGACGTTGGTTTGACCAATTAGTAAGCTGGGGAGCCAATGGGACGTTAATGTGCAAGTGGTGCCAGGCAGAAATCACCTTTGTCTAAACCGTGATGAGGTGACATCTCTTAATAATCGCTTGCTGGCAGATTTAGCATCTAATAATGTAAGAAGCGATTACGTGTCCCTTTTGAGTCACTATTGGGAGATTAAAGGAGAGGGGAGAAGACCGCAATTTAAGCCTAAACATCAGTTCGACCAGGATGTGGTAGCCAAAAGGCGTGAACTGAGAAGCAACATCAGACAATTTAACCTCATCAGGGAGCTGGACAAGGGCGATACAATTAAGAAAAGAAAACGGCAATAACAAAAATTGTCTTGTCACATAAAGCTATTAAACTACAGCTAGACTTGGAACAAATGCTCAAAACACTATCCTCCAAGGACTCAAGAAGTCTTTGGCTGCAGTTAAACGAAGCAGGGGGCTCACAGAGGGCCCTGCTATCCAACTCAGTTAATTAGCGGCACTGAGTAGGGTTCTTTGGAGCCCTTTATCAGAATCAATTACTATCGAGGGCTTTAGCCGCGAGCAACCAGGAAAACCAAAATAGTGGATGGTCCCTTTCATTTTCGAAGGAAGAGATCAAGGACTTAATTATGAAGGTTAGCAACTCCAGGGCACCAGGCCCAGATGGCATCTCCAATTTTATGCTTAAAAGAGCTCCGGATGAATGGGACCAATTTCGTATGACAATTTTTTCAGAGGTTTTGTCTCGAGGTGAGACACTGAACTCCTGGAAGCAAGCAGTGGTGAATTGCCGCCCCATTGTGCTCCTGGATGTTCTGGGGAAAATCTTCGCCTCTTTACTTTCAACAAGGCTGAATAAATGGGTAAAGGACTCGGGTCATTATGACCCAAGACAATCAGGCTTTGTAATAGAGGTAGGATGTAGTTTGAACCATCTTTTGTTAAACATTCAAAAAAGTGCAGCTTTGCTAGAGGGAAAGAAAATCTTTATCACCTTCCTTGACTTTGCACAAACCTTCGATAGCCTTGACCGGGATCTGCTGTGGTAAAAAATTGAGTCATGGGGTGGCCCAAGAGACATCCACTCTCTTATTATCTCGCTTTATACCGCCACTTCGGTGCAGGTGATGCTAACACTAGATGGGCTTCTTTTGAAAAGAAATTGAGACCTCAAGAGGGCTAAAGCAAGGTTGTCCTCTAGTCCTGTAATTTTTTACCAGTTTATTTTGGATCTTAAAGAGGCACTAGGAGGGGGTGACTCTTTCCCACCTATACTTAATGGCAAACAAATTGGCTGGCTAGTTTATGCAGATTTGATCATTCTGGACCATACACAGATTGGTCTGCAATGCAAATTGAACATGCTACAAAAATATATACAGGCCAACTGCCTTAAAATCAACGTGCCTAAATCTGCAATCTTGGTCCACCAAAACCTAAAGGGACAGAAAAGAGAAAAAGTAATCTGGCACTTGGAGAACGACCCAATAACCATAGTGGATAGTGCGAAGTGCCTGGGAATTGACATCAATCCTAGTGTTTGCGACGCTAAGCGAGTAATGGAAACTAGATCAAAGACCAGGAATCTGGCTACACAGGCATGTGTAATCCTTAGGAAATATGGGAAGTTCTCCCTATGCCAGCCCTTAAGTTTTATAAGCAAACCCCTATCTTGACGTATGGAGGGGAAGTCTTGCTAAGCTTGGCATGGGATATTTGTGCCAAACTGGAGGGGTTTTTTTTGAAGGAAGATCCTCTGGTTGCCACGATGCATCCCCATAGCATTGATGAGACACGAGCTAGGGCTTGTGTCCTTATATGCGGTGGTCACATGGAAAGCTCTCCTCGTTTATCGCAAAATAGGGAGTTTGCCGCCTCAATTTATAATCTTGAAAAAAAAGAAGGCAGTGTGCTGGGACTGGGCTGCGGAGACCAGAGCCAAGCATTGCACAAGAATATTATGTGACATTAAATAAATGTGACGGAAGATCTTCTGTTCTCCAACCCTGAAGCGGTCAAAAAGAACATTTGGCTTGGGTAACGCTCACCTGACTCCCACAGAGACGCTGACCAGGTCTGGACTGCTGCGGCCTCTTCTAAGGTGATGCGCAGAACTCGGAAGACCGACTGGACAGGACCCCCGAATCTCGCTTGTCTGACTCGCAGGAGAATCCTTCTGCAGATGGAGAAAGGGGATTAACTACCTGCGGAGTAGCGCGTCGGCCTCCCACTTCCCTCTTTCACTCTCCTCAGACCACCTCCGAAATTTCCTGTTAACTCTCACCTTAAGGTTTGAAAGGACGAGCTCTCCATCCTGCTTCTGGTGCAGGGGTGCGATTATATCCAGTTACTTCACTGGTGTTCGGATTGGTGAGGATCCAAGCTTACTTGACTTTCCTGGCAAGGTGCCGTAAGTATACTGTTGTAAAAGTTCAAGAGTTGGCCTGAGGTCCAAAATGAGCCTGGCGCCAAAGGCGCCAGGACAGTGTCCAAAAGGCCCCTACTAGGGGTTGCTGGCCTTTTCCCCGGGAACATGATGTCTACTTCCGGGGACGCTGGTCCTGGACAGGTTCTCCGGGACTAGGCATCATGACAGCTTGAGGACTGGATCACAACAGTAAATGAAAAATCATAATCTGACTCTACCTGCCTTGCCATGGGGTTGAGACTAAAGCTCTAAATGTTGTACCCAAATAATTGATCAGATCTCCCAGCGTGAGCCACCGAACAGCCTTCATGAGGTTTAGATTTAACTTGTTTTACACAAGATAGGTCCTGGCTAAACGAAACCAGGTGGGGGAAGGAGAGACAGCTTGCATATTATGTAGTGAGTCAGAAGAAAAGTCATAACATTTAATTCTGTGCGTTCCCAGCCAGGAGTGCCAATGAATGGTGGTCTGCTCTAGGTCGGGGAATTGATCTTAAACTGACACTAGAACTAACAACATTCTTAACCTAGTAGGAAGGGTCTAGGTTATGAGTATTTTATGAAGAGAAGAGCACCCTCCCTGTTATTTATATTCTGATTTTTTGATAAGTAGTCTCTTCCACTTTCTGCTTTTTATAACTTGTGTTTTTTCTTTTCTTTTTACTTTCTATGAATCCATTGAAAGATGATTAATGTTGAATGTTTGTACTGTTGTAATGTATTTTTTTTACATGACAAAGGTTTGAAATAAACCAACGCTGGAAATAAAATAAAAAATAAAATTAAGTAATCTCTGAATCTTTTCAAGTATTGGGCAGGAGTCATCCCAAACCATAAGACCAGAGATTGCTTCAATTTTGCAAAGTATTTTCTATCAGCCTCTGGCATATCCATAATGGCACTGCAGCCATAATGGGGTGGTCGACTGAGCAACCATGCAATCTTATCAGCATCCACTACTTCTTGTACCTCATATGTATACTCAAATGCAGTCAACCAGTCCATGTCATTCTTGTCATCATATACACCAAGCAGATCTTTCAGAAATCTTGGATGAGAGGGGGGGCCAGACCCATTACCCGACCCTCTAGAGAAACCATTGGTGCTCTGCAGTCTAGCAAGCTCCAATTGGTGGTCCCTGTCCTTCTGCTTCTCTGATCTTTCCAGGTCTAGCCTAGTCATGCGGAATTCAAGCTCCTTCTGCTTAAACAGCAGCTCCTACTTCTTGAATTCCAGCATGGCTTCAGCCTCTGAACTGGTCAGCGCAGTGTGGGACACATCATCATCATTGTCCCTTTCTAGAACAGCACCAGTTACAACATTACTGGTCCCTGGGTCCCCCTTCACATGGTGCCCTTTTAAAGTTGATACCACCCAATAATGCATGTTTTGGGAATGAGATTATGCCTTTTCTAGATAATATATCACAAGCTTGCATGATATTCATGACTATCTAGAACAAGCATTTCTAGCATTCTTGCAATATTTGAAAATTAGAGGTTTTATGAGGGAAGGTCTCAAAACACTTCGATTTGGCTTATTAAACTATCACTCCCATCATTAGGTTTATTAAAGTGGAGATGGTGTTGGGTTGATTTGGCACTATTAAACCCAGGTGTTAGGCAGAATTATATGCAGTACCCTTTGGGAACACCACACACAATTAAGACTACAAGTGACAGTACAAATGAACCTTTGTTACAAGCCTGTACTACACAGTAAAAGTGGTAGCGATGGCTGAGCAGCCAGACTTATCTCAAGAGCAAGTGAGCAGTGTCAAATAGTTACACAAAGGACAGCAATTACTATGATTCAAACAAACACTGACTCAATGTTTTTGAGTAAAAGAATATACATTTATTTACACATCAGTTGTATAACATTTCACTAAAGTAAAGCAGTTTAAAAATCACACTCTTAATACACCACGCCACTCCCAATAGGTTCCAGACAAGTTAAGCTCACAAAATGAAGTGGGAGCAAAATGGCACTCCAGAAAAAGGGAGGGAAAGACAAAGTTAGGCAGAATTTGAACCACACCAACAGGTAAGTACTCAGGGCAATTGAGCAAGAGGAACTACAGTGATAGAATCAGGGAAAAAAAGGCTTAGGGCCAAAGTCAATAGGTCAAATGTCTTTTGCTCAAGATCACACGGTTCAGGGTAGTTTGCGGTAAAGTTCGTGCCACGGGTTCCGGACGAGGTTGGTCGGCAGAAAAGTTAGTCCAAAGAGAAGAAGAAGAGAAGGACAAGCCCTCGGATTGGAGATAGATTTCACACACTTTCACCACGACTTAACGAAACTAACAACCGGATTTCCACAGTACCTTAAAACGGAGAAGAAGCTGTAGCTGAGGTGGACGTTCATGGTAGTTCCTGCAGGCTCACGGTTCCTGAAGCGACTGTCTGACTGACAAGAAGTAGGAAGACTGGAGGGTCCTGCACTACCCAGGGAAGAAACCAGCAGCAGAGCGAAACAACGAATAAAAGGTGCGCTCCTTAAAACCCAAGCAGGGTCCGACCTTCCTGGCTATCCGGCCCACTGTAGCTCTGTACAATGAATTTGACCAGAGGAGGGGTGGGTCCTGGCTTGAAGTTTGGGTGAACTTGTTGGTCCGACCAGCTCAAGGGAAGAAGATTCCTGGAGGATCTTCTGCGTTGTCGGATTCTGAAGATTCGGACCTGCAGCAGGGCTTCACCGGGCGGGTCAGTCGTTGTAGGGGTCCTCTTCTGTCAGCTCCTCGTTGGTTCTTTCGTTCCAGTGGCGACTCTGCCTTTCCAGTCCCAGAGACCTGTTTTTTTTGCAGTTTTCCCCCATTCATACAGCCTGGCTGTCAATCACCCACCCAATCAAACAGGGGTGTGACTTGGGTTACCAAGGGAACTAATGGCAAGACCCCTCCCTCATATCCTGCCTACCCAGACTTTCAGGCACCTTAAGGAGGGCTTCTGTGCAGAAGCCTGTGAAAAGACGGCGAACAAAGGAACTAAACCTGGTTTGACGCGCAGAGTAAAACACGAGACAGACTTTACAAAAAGAAATGGCAAATAAACCCAGCGGGAGCCGAAATAAAATATATTTGGTCAAGCGGGTTTATGTTCGAGACTAGTAAAATAGCCTAAAACAATACCATGGTTATTTAATATAACCGCGGTATGAAAAATAGGGTAGTTACCACTGCCACAAGCCAAGTCTTGATGAAAAGGGAGCGAAACAGTGCTCCAAGAGAAACAGACAAAAAGGGATAAGAATTAACCCTTTCCAATACTCCATGTAAGATGGGGTGTACTGGGTCTCTGATTTAAAGAGACTACATAAAGTTAATGGCAACTTTACATGTTTCTGGGAGACAGTAGTCAGTCCCAGAAAAATGGAGTCAGTGGGAAGTCTAAAAGACAACCATGTGTCACTGCACTGAAGGTGCTGTGTAACACATAAAAAAAGATGCCCATGGAGTAGGTGAGGCTCCAGAGCCCAAGATCACACAATTGGTAAAAACACACACAGCAAAAGACATGCAAGAGTGGGAAAAAGGCTCACATTCTTACCAGGTGAAAAAATAAACCCTAGAAATCCAGCAAAGCTGCTGAGGGACTCGGTAGGGAAGGGAAATTAGCCATTTTGGAGAATCCTCCCCAACACCAGATGTCTAGTCTATCCATCGAAATGAGTTTCCTCGAATTACTATCCAATGCATTTTATTCAATGAAAACCCTTTCCATCGAAATGCATTGTCATTGAATACATTTAGTTGGATTTTGATGGATTTTTGTTTTTAACACTAGGGTTAGCGTTACGGTTAGGGTTAGGGGGTGCCCTTGGGGGTTGGAGGGAACCCCCAATAAACAAACACCAAAACGTTACATGAAGCTGGCCAGTGCCGAAATACTTTAAAGATTTCAGCACTGAACAGCTCCATGTAACGTTTTAACGTTAAGCATGTTTCATCGAATTTCATGCAAAAAATGTAAAGTGTTTATACAACGAAACCCTTTTTCGATGAAAGGGTTTTGATGCATAAACACTTTGCATTGTATGTATGGTAATTCGATGGAACAGTTTGTTGAAAACATTTCGATGCATTCCATTTTTGATGGAATACATTCCATGCAAAGACCATAAACTTTAAACCCAAATGTTTTAGGTCATTGAGCACGAGATAATGACAACATAAGGTACATGGACATCAAATAATGATTTGCTTTGATGTTTTCCTTTCCCTTCTCCTACTCCATTTTCCCTTTCCCTTTTTGGTCTTCTCTCTCGTATTGTCTTGGATACTTTTATTCTTGTATTTTTAATATGATGTATTTGATACGGCCAACAACACTGTTAGGCAGAAACCTGTGCTGTTCCCTCTGGGACCACTGAAAAAGATTTAGGACTACAGGTGTTTGGCAGTAAACCCGCTTGGTAGCAGTCTGTACCACACAGATTCACTTGGTAGCTGTGGCTGAGCAGTCAGACTTCCCTCAAGAAGAGTTAGGCAGTATACAGAGTATTCGCAATAGGTCAAGAGAACACAATAGAACAAGTAAACACTTACCAGGGCTTGGTGTAAAAGAGATATAATTATTTATTTAAAACCACATCTAGAAAAACACACAGGCACTAATAGTAAGCAATTCAAAAACACGGTCACTAAAAGATATACACTCCCTTAAAAGAATATTAGACAAGTCTTAAGTAAAGCCCCACTTATTTTCAGACAGCGGTGAGTGCTTAACGTAGATGGCACTCTAATACTTCGTTTTAAAAAGGGAGAGAAAAGCAGAGAACAAGTTGAAACAGATCCCAACGCTTTTACGAGACATAACAAGAGAGGAGGCAAAGTAAAACCGTGAATTCAGTGTCAGTAGGCTGGATCCGCTTTAAGAGGATCGAAACGAAATGTGTCCAAGGTCACACGGTTGCAGTGCACAAAAGTCTTGAAAAGGTTCAAAAAGGAGTTGGACCAAAGAAAGGGACCAGTTGGAGGGTCAAGGCGACCAGCCCAGTCCAGAAGGTTAAGGAGTTATTATTACCTTGTAGCAATCTTTAGAAAGGGAGGCCTGGCGGACACGGTACCTTAAAGTGATGAGAACGCTCCAGCGGGGGCAGTTGTTCCTGGCAGCGGTGCAAGTTGGTGCTCCGTCCGGGGGAAGAGAGGATCTCGTCATGGAGGAAGACAGGAGTCCGTTGCACTGCCAGGGTAGAAACCAGCCCCAGAGTTTCTCAGGTACAAGGAGCGGTCCCGTGATTCGCGGTTCAGTGGTGAGTGGCTATCCGGCCGCCGGGGTCCTTGGCACGGGCAGTTCGACCACAAACCGGGCTGGGGTGCGAACAAAGAAAGGGAAACTGGTTGTGCCCACCAGTCAGGGGAAGAAGCCTCTCCAGCCGGGAGATCTTCTCTGTCGTCGGGAAGTGGTGAGTCGGTTCTGCAGGGCTCCACCGGTGGTGTCGTCGTGGTAGGTCGGCTCAGCTTCTCCCTCGTCGGATTCTCAGGTCCTGTGGCGACTTCTGAAGTTCCAGTCCCCAAAGTCCTGCTTTTATGCAGAAAACCCCCATTCACTCAGCCTAGCTGTCACTCAAACATGCTAAGTGGTGAGCCGGCCGGCTCACCACTTGGGCCAATCACACAAGAGTGCGACCTGAGTTACCAAGGTAACTCGGTCCAGGGTGCCTAAACCCCCTCCCACACCCTCTGTGGTACCCAGACAGAGTGGCACCACTTTTGAAGGCTTCTGTGGAGAAGCCCGCCAAAAAGTGGAACAAAGGGCTCGACTTGGGTTGGAGTCACAGAAGAGAACGCAAACGCCATTTTAGAATCGAGTCTTGGCAAAAAATACCAACCGGAGAATTAATATGAATTAAATAAACTGGCGGTATGTTCGAGGCTATGAGAATTAAATAATTAAAGTTGGTAGCCTCGAACAATGGGAAAATCCCATAGGAAAATATTCACGGTCGAATATGAAAAGTACTTTCCACTGCCACCAGCCAAAACTCGATCAGGGGGGACAGAGACGTGCCCCCTCGACTAACAGACCCCGGGGCAATCGAATTGCCCCGACCAGTATATCCACAATATGATGGTTTGTACTGGTTTCTGTTAATAATTTGGGACTAGTAAAGCTAATGGTGACTTTACATGCCCTGGGAGACAGTAGTCAGTCCCAGGGTATGGAGTCTATGGTGGGGTGTCACTATGACACCCCTGTGTTACTGCACGGAGGGTGCTGTGTAACACACATAGGAAAAACACATGAGACCCTATGGAGTAAAGGACCCCATAGCCCATAAAACACATTACCAGTCAAAGGAATACCATTAATCATGTCCAAGAGTGGGAGGAAAAGAGTCACACTCTTGGCAGGAGGAAAAAAACAAACCCCAGAAATCCAGCAAAGCTGCTGGGGGACTCACTAGGTTAGGAAATGCAGCCTGAAGAGAGAATTCTCCCTAACAAACACGATTGCATGTGTGTATGTATAGTTGGTGTACTTTAATTTGTTTGAACTTGTTGGTTCATGCTCCAATTGCCTTAATTGGTTAATTGGGTCATGTTTTGGTGTTTGACATATTGTGGGTATGATTTATTCTGCATAAAACAATGGTGTGTCTAATTGAATTCATGATGCATTATGTAAATAGCCCTGATGAAGACCTTCTAAAGGTCAAAACATGGTTGGCTACGTGTGTTAATCTAATATTGATTTTTCCAGATATTTAGATCTAAACCTTACAGAGGCCAGACGTGGTTTGGAGATAACTACAGAACCTTACAAATGGGAGATAAGGAGCGCAAGGATTATAGCTAACCAGTCGAATATTGTTTTTTATGGCCTTGAGCTTATGCCATTTGCTTACTTCCATGCACCAACCCTCCAAGCGAACCACTACTTTAACCCAATTTATTTAGTGTACACAGAACAAAACAGGTAGTAAGCTCGACTCGATAGCAGGCCCTTCTATACTCACTGTATTAAGGGCAGGTTTTGTGGAGGCTGAGTAAGTAAAGAAATGGGCGATGCACACAATTAACTGGCTAAACTGAACAATAACACTGTTTGGGTAATAGTAAGAATATGATTCCATCTGCTATTTTGTCTTTGGTCTTTCCTAAAGAAGATATTGAACGGGCCACTACATGTTCATGAATCAAAGCCATTGAAAGCCCTAAAAATGGCAATGTTACCATAACCTTGCCATTGCTGGTGACAATTGTGACAGCTAAGGCATCAACAGATGACTCAAAACCAAATGAATGTACACTATTCTTGTTATAACAGGGATTACTGTTGACTGAACTGATAGTGTTGGGGTTAAAACCGGACTACAACCTTTCATTCTACTAGATCACTTAACTTTTAGGGTCATGGTCACCATTCCTTCCCACTCTACCTTAAGATAAGACTGCCTCCTGGTGAATCACACCATCGCTCACATTCTCAGGGATTTTATAGTGTCCAAAACACTTATTTCTTGGCTGTGGCAGGGGTCAATCGGACACTCCCACATGTTGACCCACGAGAGTCAGACTTCAGCCATCGTACAAACCTTTGGACCCCAGGGTACATCAAACCTTCCTCTATTACCTGAGCTTGCAATTTCAGGCTCCTAACTTTGGCTGGACTAGGGATCCCCCTCTTAGACTTCTCTCTGGCTTAGCTCATTCCCCATTTCTGGCGCCTTCCCACTGACCTGGGAACATCTCCGTGGACCAGGTTCTAAAGAGGTCTACTACTCTTCCTTCGAGAAATGATTTTTTTTCCTTGCGTCTTCTCCTTTAGGATTTTCCTGTCCTCTACCAGTTCTTGAACCTCAACCTTCTTTGGCTCTTTCCACGTCTCTCATTGTTTCCTTGCCTCTTTCCCTGATCATCTTCCTCCTCTTGTGTTAGATGCTTCATGTTTTCCTCCCCTCCTTCCTCTAGCTCAATCTGCTTCCCAATGTTCTCTACTCTATTAGTTTATGGGCCATGATGGGGGCTTTACAAAGTATGCAAGGCTACGGATGGGGTGGAGGCCATTGTGGATCTGCATATACCGACTCTGGGGTCACCCAAGGACTGTTCAGTTTTACAGTATACTATGCAAAAATGACATAGAAAAAATGATACAGTGGCGGTATAAATTGTTCAGTACATAGAATATGCAATATACATTTACACGCCCCACAACTCAGGTGGGACATCACTTACGGGAAGGGGTTTTGACAGGCTTACGCTGAATCATTATTTGAATTTGATTTCTAACTTTAATGGCTTGTAAATGTTTTAACATATGTGTAGATCATTGTTAAAAGTTCACACCATATTCACACCAGAGAACCTTGTAAACACAAAATAAGTGAGTTGTACTACTGGGATGGTTAATGTTACAAACTGATTTTCTGCATCTTTTGTTAGATAGTGAACACAGAAATGTTTTTAAAATGTTTAATAAGTACAAGAGATGAATGGTTAAATTATTCTGATGGCAAATCTTTGCAATACATTGATACATTTACAATCTAGAAGCAATCTTTCTTTTACATTCGGATACATTTAGTTAAAACATTAATGCATGCTGTACATCGACAGAAATTCTAAGAAACTTGAAATAAACATGTTAGTCTGACAAAATACATTAAAGATTTGATACATTCTAAACTACGTTCAGTCGAGATTTACAACACCCCTAAATGGAATTGTAAAATTGGGAATACCAGACACACCAATTAGGCAAAACTCCATTGCAGCTTATTAAAATCAGACATGTGCAAGAATATCCTCAAAAACATTGGCATGGAGCAGATTGTAAAGGAATGTCACAAAAGCATTACATCCTTCACATGCAAGTATAACAGTATTACACCTCTATAATGGGCTCTGAAGTAATTGAAATAGTGTGATCTACATAATGAACATCACATACCAGGAGGAAGAAAGGGCTTTATGACTGAATGCATGTAATCCATGATTATTTACAGGTGAATGATTTGCAAGAAAAAAGCTTGGTCGGAAATTGTTCTATGTGGGATATATCAATTATGCAACACTAATTCAACAAGAATTCTCAAAATTATTGCCCAGAATTGAGACGAAAGCTTAAATGTTTAGACGTCTTCTTTTCCTAGCCTTCCACTGATTTCTAGAGAATAAACACACTGCTAAAACTGCTGCGGTAGGTTGTTTACTATAAGAAAACAAGGCACCCATTCCCAATCTGACATCTGGGTGTTTAAAGATACAAATGTAAAAAAATGTACACCTGAACAAAACATTTACCAATACAATTTCTTCATATGTTTTTATAAAGCATTGCTGCTTTTAGCTGCAAATGGATAAGTCTCACTTCACACGAACAAGGTACGAAAGAGGCTTTGATTTCTTGTTATACATTGCTGGCATTTGCACAGAAAAATCTCTCTCTATCTGTATGTGTATATATATATATGTATATATATATATGTATATATGATGCACACACTCCTGACCAATGAAATACACTAGCATTTTACTTGCAAACGCAGAATCTATATTGTTGGCTGCAGACAGACTAAGTATTGACCAATTTAAAAGAATGATGTATCAGTTGAAAAGGCGCCAGCAAGTCTGAAGTCTTCTTTTGTGAGGACACTGTACATACGTTGTGGAAGTGCTTTAGAATATGCTGCAGGTCTGGGCACAGTTGTACGTAAAATAATTTCACGACCCGTTGGTGGAGGGAAATCTGAAACTGCTCCTACATTCTGTCTTCTCTCTTCAGAGTATCCTGGCCTCTTAGGGTCGTCATCTGTCGGGGGCATCATTGCTGCAGCCTGAAAAAGGATTCAATACTTAATGAAAGAATATCATTTACAATAGCATTGTGCAAAGAGCACAGACATTTTCAAAGTGAGCATTATATGAAATGGTGAATTTACTAAACTGAATTCTACATGAGTATTCACCTAGTAAATATTCTGCGCTCTGATCTCAGGCATGGAAAACATTCAAGGTTGTGTCAGTCAGACCATTGGTGCACTAAAGCCTAAACCACTTGCCCAGAGAGGAATCAAGTAGCCACGAATGCTGAGTTCGACTCATCACTGATGCTCCCCTTTCATCTTATTTCAGCCATTTAACAATGTAATATTACATTATGGGTATATTTTTAACTCCACTCACACGTTATTAATATAAATCTTAATATACCAAATGTTATTTCCCCAAGATAAAACACCACCACATATGCTCTCCTTTAAATATTTGTTAAGCCTGGCCACTAAAATGATTCAATCTGCTTCACTTAACTTGCTCATTACAGTAGGAGCTTTCAACCTAAAACACGTGTTCAGGCAGGGTGCAGTTGCCCCAAGGAAAACTAGTTGAGTAAAAATTCAAACACTTCAAAGATGGCCCTCCTTGGCAACCAATGCTCATGGTTGATTCGTACTGCAGAAGAGCATCATCATCAGCTGAAATGCATAGATATTTCCTCAATGTGCTCCCCTTTGATCAACCAATGTTGTTTTACACATTTTTGATATTAGGGAAGCTATCGGACGAAAAATAAGTTACTCGCTGTAGTGACTAACGTACTCCTAGTCCATAGTCCCCTTTCCTCCATACTGTAGGGGCGTCCCTCACTAAGGACGGGAGACGGAACCTTTTTCACCAGAAAAATATCTTCTCTTAAATTTAGAGGTGCGCTGGGGCACAGCCTTGCGAGCATGCCCTCCTTAGTCCACATTGCGCGTCGACAATATTAGCATTGCCTAAAGACACCAGTTTTATTAGGAGGGAGGATGGTGGGACGTATGGAGGAAAGGGGACTATGGATTAGGTTGATAAAGTAACAAAATCAGTCCCTCAGCGCCAAAGTCAATAGAAGTTAGAATGATCTTCCAACATTGTAAATGTATTCATCAAGATCCAATATGTCCACCCTTACATGTGTTTTGAGCACACAAATACTCTTCTTCACAGGCCGATTACAAAATAATATCACAACAGAAATCCATAATTGATGACATGCATTAATACATCCAGTAGCACTACAAGGCGTGCAGAGGTTGAATCACAACATATGGCAAAAATATAGGCATTATATATCGTTCATGATTAAGTGTTCATTTCACCATAGTCAAAATCAGAAGATATATTTGTTTTTGAATATATAAACATGACATACCAGAGAGAAATAAGGGGCGGGTATGAGAGAGAAATACAGAATAAGCCAATAGTAACACTTTCAATTATATGCACTCCCATTAAAATGCACAACAGAGCGCCTGAGCGCACTAGCACAAAAAACTGATTTTAAAGTTGTACCGTAGGATTATTTTCATAACACGCCAAAAAGGATAAGCCAGTCTGGCTAAATTGCCAGCTGGTGCCCTGTAGGGTCTGCGAATTACTGAGTTAGAGTAAAATAAAACAAGTAATGTGTGTCACTTGGACGGACATGTCAGAAAAAATACATATATACATTGACATCCATTCATTATGTTAATAAGACATGGGATAAAAACATACCTCTAATTCCTCGCAATTGTGGAAAGACACTGCTCAGCTCCCTTTTCTTCAAATTTTGTCTCCAATCCTAGTACAATTAATCCTAAGCAATTATTCAGGGGTTCTATGGATATCTCTAACTTTAATTGGACACAAATCGCAAATGTGCATGGACAGCAATTTATCCACATTCAAGATGGCAGCCCTTAGTTGACGTACTACGAACACTAGTGCAGTGAATCTTTGAAGCTTCCCTGGTAACCGCAGGCGTCGAGCGTCCTAATTAACTTTTGCTACATGCCTGAACAAGGTAAGAGTGTTGCTTCACAACCCCTTAACCTGCCGCAATATCGCGGCCCGCTTACCCAATCAGCCGCTTTAACACTGCACACATAGGCTTCTACCTAGTCCATCAGACGCTCATATTTTGCACCTTTTCTTTCTTTCTTGCTTTTTGTCCCAACGCGGAAACACTACACGGAATTGATCAAATATTCTACAATACTTTGCCCTATGGATCAATTTTTATGGGCTGGATAATTTTTCATCACAGTATAGTTCTTTCCACAATTGCGAGGAATTAGAGGTATGTTTTTATCCCATGTTTTATTAACATAATGAATGGATGTCAATATATATATTTTTTTTCTGACAACATGTCCGTCCAAGTGACACATATTCCTTGTTTTTTGTACTCTAACTCAGTCATTTGCAGACCCTACAGGGCACCAGCTGGCAATTTAGCCAGGCTGGCTAATCCTTTTTGGCGTGTTCTGAAAATAATCCTAAGGTACAACTCTAAAAACAGTTTTTTGTGCTAGTGCGCTCGGGCGCTCTGTTGTGCATTTTAATGGGAGTGCATATTATTGAAGACGTTACTAATGGCTTATTCTGTATTTCTCTCTCATACCCCTCCCCTTATTTCTCTCTGCTATGTCATGCTTACATATTCAAAAACAAATATATCTTCTGATTTTGACTATGGTGAAATGAACACTTAATCATAAATGATATATAATGCCTATATTTTTGCCATATGTTGTGATTCGACCTCTGCACGCCTTGTTGTGCTACTGGATGTAATAATGTATGTTATCAATTATGGATTTCTGTTGTGTTATTATTTTGTAATCAGCCTCTGAGGAAGAGCATTTGTGTGCCGGAAACACGTGTCAGGCTGGACATATTGGATCTTGATGAATACATTTACAATATTCGAAGATCATTCTAACTTCAATTGACTTTGGCGCTGAGAGACTGAATCAATTTACTCTTGTAGCGTACTCAGGCAAAGTACCCAATTGTCATCAGTCACTTGCAGCCTCATTGTCTTTCTCTTTACAATATTAATTAGCAAACGCAGTGGACTGTCAGTGATTTCTTGCCACAAGCATTAACTGACTATGGATTAGGAGTATGTTGGTCACTACTGTGAGTAACTTATAATAACTCCTACATCCCGTCCCCTTTCCTTCATACTTTATGGACGATTACAACCCTCTTAAGAAAACAAGTTCCTAATACTGCCTGGCCAATTGCCACGTCTGACCTGGAGCCGGCATCCAAACAGTAGTGCTTGCAGAAGGCCTAAGAAGGGGCCACGTGGCCGCCCTGCTGATGACCTGCCACAGAAGGTGCCTCTGGAACGCGACTGCCGTGGCTATGGCTCTGATAGCATGGGCATGCATATTGGCCGGAAGTGGATTGTGCTAGCCCACATAGGCCTCCTTAATGGCTGCAACCATCCACCTTGCTATGGAGGCCTTAGAAGCTGGATATTCTGGCCTTGACCCACCAAAGGTGACCAAGAGAGCCTCCGATTTGCAGAAGCTCTTGGTTCTATCGAGGTCGAATTTTAGAGCGCGCCTAACATCTAGACGGTGCACGACCCTCTGAGCATCGTCCTTAGGGTCCGCGAAAAAAGTGGGTAGCACCATCTCCTCATTTAGGTGGAACAAAGACTACTTTAGGCAAGAATGCGGGATGCGTTTTAAGGACCACCTTGTCCCTATGAAAGGTAGTGTAAGGCTCATAAGTCACAATAGCCTGGATCTAGTTGACCCAGCATGCAGATGTAAGACCCATTAAGAGGGCTGTCTTAATGGTGACCAGCCTGATGTCCACGGATGCCATTGGCTCAAAAGGTTTATGCGCCAAGAGCCCAACACTATGTTGAGGTCCCACAAAGGGTGTGGCTTCTTGCTAGTCGGGTAAAGCCTGGTGAGACCCGCCAAATGTCTTAACAACTGGGTTGGAGGAGGAGAAATCTTCCACCTCTAAGTTCCGGTAGGCTCTGATGTCCACCAGATAGGTGCGGCAGGTGTCTATTTACACCCCGAGTGGGCAAGGTGTGCAGAGAAGGCTAGCATGTCGTCCAGGGTGCAAGTAAGAGGGTCGACATCCTTAGACTCAGCTCAGTGGCAAAAGCTAGGCCACTTGCCTTTGTACTGGCTCCTAGTCGCATCGCTCCTAGCACCCTGTATGTTGTCTAGGTTAGCCTGAGACAGATGCAGATGCTTCAAAGTAACCTGTTCAGGAACCACGCTGCCAGGGCTAACTTCTAGGGGGCAGAGTGGATGACCCGGCCTCCTTGCTGCAAGAGCAGGTGAGCTAGGCCCAATGGAAGATGAATCAGCGGCTGAGCTGACAGGCTGAGCAGCTCAGAGAACCATGGACTCACCGGCCACCAAGGAGCTATCAGAATGATGCTGAAGTGTCGGGACTCCCTGATCTTGTAGATCACCCTGTGCACCAGGGGAGTGGGCGGAAATGCATATGCGTTCATGTTGTTCCACTGTAACTGTGAGGCGTCGCCCAGGGAGCCTAGGCCCTGTCCCTGCCAGGACGCAAACTGAGGGCACTTCCTGTTGTACCAGGTGGCGAAAAGACCCACCTGGGGCTGCCCCCATCGACTGGAGATCCCCTGAAGGACTTGATCGTTCAATTGCCATTCGTAATTGTCCGCACCCAGCCTGCTGAGTCTGTCCGCCTCCAGGCTGGACTCCCCCGGGAGGTGAATTGCTCTCAAGTGAATGTTGTTCTCCAGAGCCTACTCCCATATGCTGACGTCCAGACTGCATAAGGGAGGAGACCTGGTGCCACCCTGCTTGTTGATATACTACATGCTTGTGGAATCGTCGGTTTGAATGAGGGTGGTCTTGCCACTAATAAGCAGCAGGAAGGCTTTGAAAGAGAGCCAGATCGCCTTGAGCTCTAGCCAATTGATATGGGCCTCCTGTTCCTGAAGAGACCAGACTCTGTGGATGCTGTGGTTGTCCAGGACAGTCCCCCAGCCCTCCAAGGAGGAATCCGCAGTGATGGTAAGCTGTGGTGCCGATTGCCGGAAGGGTCTGCCTATCCGCAAGTTGCAGTCTGTGCTTAACCAGACAAGGTCCTGGCGGAAAAAGGGAGGAATGCTGAGAAGTTCCGCCTGGGAACCCCGCTCCTGACTCCATGAGGCTGCGAAGTGCAGCTGAAATCTTCATATTGGGCCGCCTTATAAGTTTGCCGGTCGGGTAACAACGGTACCGGTAAGCTTGCTGGCACCGTTGTTACCGGACCAGCAAACTACGAGTTCTGCTGGCACCCACGAGCAGAGCATGTCGGATGCACCGGCACTATTCAGAATGGTGCCGGTGCATCCGATCTCCCCATTCCCATTGAGCCCTATGGGACTCAAATGGGAATGGGGAGCTTTTTTTCCAGCACCCGCAAATGGGCAATCTTCGGGTCTGGTGGGGCTGTAATATCACAGTAATTGCCCATTCGCGGGCGCTGAAAAAAAAAAAGATACCGGCATGGCCACCACCATTATCGTAATGAGGCCCATTTTAAGCCTTGTGTAAGGCACTGCCAGTAGACATGCTGCCATGATACCCAAGAGGTGCTGGTGCCACTATGCTGAGGTCACCGCTCTGCTGAGAAAATGACCCATGGCCCTCTTGATGGCTGTTAGGGAGAATTCTCTGCAAAAGGCTAATTTCCCAAATCTAGTGAGTTCCCCAGCAGCTTTGCTGGATTTTTGGGGTTTATTTTTTTCTCCTGCTAAGAGTGAGACTCTTTTCCTCCCAACCTTAAGCATGATTTGAGATTTCCTGTGACTTTGTAATATGTTTTATGGGCTATGGGGTCTCTACTCCATAGGGTTTCATGTGTTTTTGGTAAGTGTGTTACACAGCACCCTCAGTGCAGTAACACAGGGGTGTCATAGCGACCCCCAAACATAGGTTCCATACCCTGGGACGGACCACTGTCTCCCAGGGCATGTAAAGTCACCATTGACTTTACTAGTCTTAAATTGTGAACAGAACCAGTACAAACCATCATATTGTGGAAGTACTGGTAGGGGTAATTAGATTGCCCATGGGTCTGTTTTTCGAGGGGGCACTGTGCAGTCCCCCCTCGTCGAGTTTCTGGCTGGTGGCAGTGGTTACCACGTGAAATATTCCACCGGAATATTTCCTATGGGATTTTCCCATTCATTTTAAACGCACCACTTTTTTGGTGCAATGTTAAAGATACCGCTGGGTTATTTATTTAATATTTATTCCCTGGTTGGGTCTTTTTGCCAAGACTCGGTTTTAAAATGGTGTTTGTGTTCGCCTCTGTAACTCCAACCCAAGTTGAGCCCTTTGTTCCACTTTTGGCGGGCTTCTGCCCAGAAGCCACCAAAAGTAGTGCCACTATGTCTGGGTCTATAGGATGTGTGGGAGGGGGGTTTAGGCACCCTGGACTGAGTTGCCTCGGCAACTCAAGTCGTACTCTTGTGTGATTGGCCCAGTGGTGAGCCGCCCGTCTCACCACTTAGCATGTTTGAGTGACAGCTAGGACTGATGAATGGGGGTTTTCTGCATAAAAGCAAGGCTTTGGGGACTGGAACTTCCGAAGTCGCCACAGGACCAAAGAATCCAAAGAGGGAGAAGCTGAGCCGACATGCAACGACGACACCACCTGCTGAACCGCCTCACCACTTCCCGACGACAGAGAAGATCTTCATCCCGGAGAGTCTTCTTCCTCTGAACTGGTGGGGATAACCAGTTCGCCCTCTTTTCACCTTCCTGGATCGTCTCGTGGTCGAATCGCCCGTGCCAAGCACCCCGGCAGCCGGAGAGCCACGCTTCACCACTACCGTGAATAAAAGGGTAGTACCTTTTAATCGGGAAACTCTGCGGCTGGTTTCTTCCCTGGCAGTGCAACGACCTCCAGCTTTCCTCCACGTCGAGATCCTCTCTTCCCCTGGACGAAGCACTGACTTGCACCCGCTGCCAGGAACAACTCTCCCCGCTGGAGCTTTCTCACCATTTCAGGTACTGTGTTCCGCCTGGTCTCCCTTGCAACAGACTGTTCAAGGTGTCCCGTAAATCCTTGACTCTCTATCCTGGGGTGACCTGGGACCTGCTAACTAACTTTCTCTGAACGGATCCAACTATTTTTGAACTATCTGCAAAGACTTTTAAAGTATAATTCAACTGTGTGATCTTGGACACATTCCGCCTTGCTCTCTCTAAGAGTGGACCTGGCATATGAACTTCCTTGCTCTACAGTAGTCTCTGCCTTTCCTTACTTGCTGTGGTTCTTTTAAAAGTGTTGGTATTGTGTGCTTTCCAAATTCTCCCTTTTCCCTCCCTTTTTAACTAACTTATTGGAGTGCCATTTTAGGTTAAGCGCTCACCTCCGTCTGTAAATAAGTGGTGTTTTAACTAAGACTTGTTCAATAAGTAATCAGGGATGTATACATATTGATAGTGACTGTGTTTGAACTTGCTTGCCATATTAGTGTTAGTGTATTTTACAAGTGTGTTTTTAAATAAATAATTATATACTTTTATACCAAAGCTCTGGTCAGCGTTTGCTTGTGCTACTGTATTTTGGTATCTATTTTGTATACTCTATATACTGCCTAACTCATCTTGAGAGAAGTCTGGCTGCTCAGCCACAGCTACCAGGTAAATCTGGGTGGTACAGACTGCTACCAATTGGGTTTACTGCCAACACCTGTAGTCCTAAGCCTTTTGCAGTGGTCCCTAAGGGAACTGCAGAGGTTTCTGCCTAACAATGGCTGTGATCTTCGAGGGAAAAAGTCTCTCAGAGCTTGTATCACAGATGAGGGCCAGGAACGGCAGACTCTGTGTCGGCTGCAGCTGTGATTTGAGATTGATGGAAAATCCCAATTCGTGTAGCGTATTCATGAGGGCGGAGGAGGTGTGATGGACCGCCTCCGGGGATCTCGCCCTGACGAGCCAGTCGTCTAGGTACGGGTAGACTTAGCGACCGTGGGCCTTGAGGGAAGGGCTGCCACTGAATTCATAAGCCTGGTAACGAAAAACCCGAGAGGTTGAATTAAGGCCAAAGGGTAGAACCTTGTATTGGAAATGGAATAAGTGCTGGGGTAACCATCTTGAACTTTTGAAGAGGGAGCGAAAGGTTCAGGATGGAAACGTCCAACACAATTCTCAGTGGTTCTTCTTGTGTATGGAAGCCTATCCCCCGCTGGGAGGCTGGGACTTCTTCCACTGCCTGGCTCTCTATGAGCAATCAAATTTCCGCCAACAGAGTTGTTGTTCCAATCTGTGGGAGGGGAGGAGAGGGAGGAACTGGTAGGCGGTAGCCCGTGGACACTACAGATAGAATCCAGGGGTCCGGGAACCTTGCACGCCAATACTGTGCGTGAAGGGTAAGCCTGCCCCCCACCGGAGACACGTGGACCCGGAGGAAAATGTCATGCCTTTTTTCCCTCTGAGTCTGGGGCTGATGAGGGGGACTAAAAGAATCCTGTATTCCCCGCCTTGTGCTGTTTACAGCAATGGGGACTCGGAGAACGGTCCAGCTGCCTGGACCTTCGTTTCTGAAAGCCCCGGAACCCACCGAAGACTCACCCCTTGTTGGAAAGCTGGTGCGTCTGACTGTTTGTCTTGGGCGTGGACTTTGTGAGGATAGATAAGGATTTTGCAGTCTGGGAACTGTTCTTATCAAGTTCCTCATCAGTGGTGGAATGGATGAGGTCCCTAGCCTTGAATGGATGGTCCAATATGCGCTCCTGGGCATCCGGGTTGAATTTAGTAGGCCTTAGCCAGGCCATCCTTATGTCTGTGGCGATGCAGATGGCACGGCCTGAGGTGTCTATATGCACTACTGTGGACTCCATGATGTCTTGGGCCACCAATTTTGCTTCTGCCAGCCCTGCCTTATAGCGTGCCCGACTGTGTACCGGAAATTACGGAAGGAAGTCGGCTATTTCCAACCAAAGCCTCTGGTTAACAGCTACAAGCATGGCATCCGCGTTAGACTGTCGAAGGTGCAGAGAGTTGTTTGAGTAGACAACCTTTCCATAAGTCTCCAAGATCATCTCCTCCTTGCCTAGGAGGGCTGAGGACGAGGCGGCTGAGGAAGACTGAGGCTTAGAGTAGACGGAGGCTGCAGCAATCACTGAAGAGTGCAGTTGAGGGTGTGCCGACAGCAAGAGCGTATCCCCCTCCAATTGCCTGTATTTGGTGTCGAGGTGCCGATTGGTGGGCTGAGCCGAATGGGGTTTAAGCCATCCCTCCTTGGCCAAAGCAACAACGTCCTTCTGCATCAGAATCCCTGTTTTAGCTGCAGTGCGTAGAGTGAGGACTTCAGCCAGGACCCCCCCCCCCTTCAGGTTGTTCAACCTCGGGTTGTGGAAGCCCCAAGTATTCAGCCAGACCTGCAAGTCGATCATGGAAAGCCTTGGCTGAAGACGACGTGTCTGCGTCCTCATCCTCATCGGCGTCCACCAGGGTGTCCGGGTGGTCAGGGACAGGTGGAGGAGTACCAGGCGCTGCAGGTGGAGGTGTGGCGACCGGGGCCGGAGGCTGCTGCGGAGGCTGGCATGGAACAGCCTGGGGTGCAGGAGGCAGAGGAGCTGGAACCACAGGGGCCGAACGAGCAGCAGAGGCTGCACGGGGACCTGAGGCGCTGGGGCCATAGGAGGAATGACTATGGACGCAGGGGGCCGAACAGGAGGTAGCATGTCCCTGATCACATCTCGAAGGATGGTGCCCATCTGAGAGGATCTCATAAGCATGAGGAATTTCTCGAAGAATCTATCCTCACAGGTGAGTTGGGTGCTAGGTGGCGTAAGTGTAGGGCCCTGAGGTTGCTGAGGTCTGGGCATCCTCTGCCTTGTTGCCTGTGGGGTGTAACTGCCCTGCGATGTTGAAGGATATGCAGTAGGCCACGTACTTGGTGAAGACCAGTCCCACCTCGAGACTCGTTCTCCACCTGCTTTGCACCAGGGGGCGGTATCGGACGAGCAGCCACTTCATCTAGCGCGGCAGCCATCTTGCCGAAATGAATGCCACGTGCCTGCGCCATGGTGCTTGCCGCCCTGGGCCCTGTCTCCTCCAGGACTCTTGGCAGTGGAGCTTGAGGCCTACCGTGCACATCTGGATGAGGCCTGGTAGACGATGTGCGAAGCGCTGTGCTGCCGGTAGTGCTGCGTACAGGCGCCTCCTCAGACATTTGTCCGGTAGTATGGTGTAGCCCCTCGGGTGGACACCCGGTAAAAGAACCTTGCACTCCCTCAGCAACATCCCCGGTAGGATCTTGTGACCCCTTGGTCTGGCGGCAGGTAGCTGAACCAGCCCCGGTACCCGTGCTGGTGGTAGAACCTTAACGGTCCCTCCCGCTCGGGCGTCTCCTTGGGAAGGAGTCACCTTTGCAGGGTGCAGATGAAAAAAGCGGCCCTACCTTGTGCTTAACGAAGTATTTCAAGTCCTCTGGAAGCGATCGTTCGAAGAGCTCCCTTCACCGAGCTAACCTGTTCTTCAGAGCGCGTGGTCTAAGCTCATCACACACAGTGCAACCCCCTGAGCCGTGATCGGGGCCAAGGCAGCGGAGGCAAAGAGCGTGGGGGTCAGACGTAGGGAAGAGCCCTTTGTAAGCTGGATACCTGCTGAAGCCCAAAGGTGTCGACATGCGCCGGGGAGGAGTGTGGCGCCAGAGGACGGAGTACCTGATTAAAGACAAAAGAATAAAGTCAAAGAACAGTATCCAGGGAAGAGCGCGTGGAATTACAAGGCCGAAGCCAAACCCAGGAGCACTAGTGAAAGCGGTCTGGTCCCGTCAACGCAGAAAAAGAAGACTGAGGCGTGGCGCGGTGGGCGGAGTCAGGGGAGCTCATGCTCACAGGGCCGCGCTTCTAAATATAAAGGGGAAGAAGATTTATTCTGGTGAAAAAGGTTCGGTCTCCCGTCCCTAGCGATGGAGGAAAGGGGAAGGGACGTAGGAGTACAGTGCTACGCAGTGGTCAGTTAACTCTACGTACAGATAATACTTTTCTTTTGCCAGATTTCTTTCCAGCAGATGGTGACTAATTTCTGATTCACTCAACTCCTTCGATGTACATGATCATTAACACTCTCCCTAAATGTGTGGCTTCCTGCTGCTCATCTCTCCCACTCTCCCACACAGTGTTATCTGCATTTGCCTTTCAAGTGGGGCAATTGTTTTACAGCCTCAATGGCCTCAGTAAAGTCAATACATACCGGCTATGACGTTCTCTCTGCATTTCAGGGTGCTTCAGGAGAGTGAGAGGAAATTAGTTTGGGATAAAAGTAAGTTCATGTGCGCTTTTCATTGCCAGATTGCTGGTGGATGAGTGCAATGGCACAGTATATCGGCAAATGTTGCGTAGCATCACACCCTTGTTTCCTTTTATGGGAGGCCTTTTATTAATTCTACATTCTAATGGATTCTTTCCTCCTATTGATTCATCATCTATGATATACCTATCCCAGCACATCTAATCACCAAAGACCTTTATGCTGCCAGGGGGCGCAGCGCGGCTCTGCATCGGCTTCCGTCTGATGCCTCTGTGCGCCCCATGGCCATGACTTCAGGGTCAGTATATATAGCGGTGCTGCACCCCTAGTTGCTTTTTTGTGTTCTGTGTTCACTGGTCGGAACACGTTTGCTGAGCTTACCCCTTTCTTTTTTCCCAATACACCATGCCTTCTATGTCCAATGCCTCAGGCTTCAAGCCATGTCCGGACTGCAGCCGTCAGATGTTGGCCTCAGATCTGCACTGAATTTTTTTATATTGCTTGCATGAGGAGCATGACACCCCGGATTGCGGGTCATGCCAATCCATGCACCTGAAGGCCGCCTGAAAGAGGGCAGGGAAGATCTTCACAAGAAGGAGGATAATAAGAAGCAGCATCAGAATAAGTCCCACTCCCAGAGTGAGTCCTCGCACTGACATTCGTCTCCCGAGCATTCCTAGTCAGTCATCCATGCAGGGGGAATGCGAGAACTTCCATCTAAACATGTTGGACATCTTTGCCAAGGAGCCTGTGGTGCAAAAACTGTCAGCTCCGGGTATTGCACAGCCGGGTACCCACTGGGGATCACTCCCGCACGCCTAAGGGGTCAGGTCTGGACCTGATAGAGACAGAGGTCTCACAGCGTCGACAGGCCTCGCCTTCAGGAGCGGTGGCGCCAGCATCATCTTCAATGTCGTTGGTGCCGCCTGGCGCCATGGACACCATGGCTCAACAGGCAATACATCCCACTCTATGACGAGGAGGGTGACCAAGTCCCTTTTGAACTTGAACCTATGGGTTTTAGGAAGGTGAGGGATTTTCCGGAGGAAATCTACAGAGAAGACAAGGGCGTGCTGGGCCCTGCAGAAGACCTGCAGGGAGCCAGTGGCCTCGACAACTCCCCAGAGATAGACTTTTTGCCAGCTCCCAGCCCAGCAAAGCCTCATGCCGCCTTCAAGCGCCTGACCGCTAAGGTGGCCAGTACTCTGGGGCTATCTGATCCATCCAGGTCCAAGGTTCAGTACAAATATCACGATATTCTGGACGATGCCCCCCAAAAAAGAAATGCTCCTGCTCTTCAATGTGGCAGTGGAGGCCCTCGTGTTAGAGGTGTGGGAGAAACCTGCCTCTATTCCAGCAGTGGCCAAGGGATCTGGTGAGGAAATACTGTCCCACTCGGTCATACCCGGCCTTTCTTTCCTTCCATGCTTTGCCTGAGAGCTTGGTGGTGTCAGGCCACAATGGCAAGCCTGAAGACTTCTTCCTTCCTGTCCCTTCCACCAGACAGGGAAAGTAAGAGGTTTGATGCATGGGGCAGGAAGGTGTTTGCATCGAGCAGTCTTGTACTGTGGGCCATGAACGCCTCTTGCACAATGGCAAAGTTCTCATTCGCCCTTTAAATGGCGGTGGCCAATGCGGATGAGTAAGTGCTGGCGGGAGAGATGAGGGACAGCTTCCTGTCCTTGGTCTCAGACAGCAAGGAGGCGGCAAATCAGATGCTGCAGTCAGGACTGGACACAGCAGACTGTGTGTGAAGGGCATGGCCACTAGCACAGTGGTCAGGCACCACTCGTGGCTGAGGATGTCAGGGTTTGCGACCGGCGTCCAGACCAGACTGTTGGATATGCCGTTCGACTGCAATAACCTTTTTGGAGCTAAGGCTGACAATGCCCTCCAGAAGGTCCAGTCATCCAAGGCGAGTGCTAAGTCTTTGGGGCTATCGCTGCAACAGCTTTCCGCATAGCTGTCATCTCGGAGCAGGGGTTTTTCATCCATTTACCGCCTTTGCCCTGAGGGGGTTAGTCTGCCCTGTGAAGAGGGCAAGACAGGTGTCTCCCAAGAGGCAGCGGACGTGATGCCCAGTGAGGGGATGTTGCAGCAGCTGCTGTCCCTTCTGCACCCCAGGGTGCCATACCTCAGTGACAGGCCTCACCATTTGTCACCAGTGGGGGGAGGCTTTCCTTGTTGAGTCCAGAATGGTCGAAGACCATGGCCAATGCTTGGGTCTTACAGGTCATCCGGCAGGGATATTGACTTTCATTCCTTCATGCCCCCCCAGACATCCGGCCACCCCTTGGTCTCTGAACCACATTCTACTGGAGGAGGTCCGTCAGCTTCTGTTAAAAAGTATTATCAAGCTAGTTCCATGCTCAGAACGAGGGAAGGGGTGGTCATACACCTATTTTCTAGTGCTGAAGGAGGATAGGGGCTTGTGCCCCATACTGTATCTGCGGCTGCTGAACTTGTTTCTGCACCAGGACAAGTTCAAGATGGTTACTCTAGCCCAGATTCTAGAAGCTGTTGATCTGCATGACTGGTTGGTTTCCATGCACCTTTAGGATACCTACTTGCATTTGCCGTTTCATCAAAAGTACAGGAAGCACCAGAGGTTTGTGGTAGGCCAACACCATTACCAGTTCAATGTCCTGGCATTCAGGCTTTCTTCAGCTCCCATGATTTTCACCAAGCTGCTAGCAGGGGTGGTGGTGGCTCGCCTCAGGAGGGAGGGCATTCATGTATTTCCCTACCTGGACGACTGGCTCGTCTGACCTCGGTCTCCAGATCGGAGCAGCTACTCCACACATGCACAGCCTGGGCTTTTCCCTGAACTTCAAAAAGTCTCCGGTTTCACTGTCCCAGTCCCTCCAATTTATCGGTGTGGTCTTGGACAGTCGCCTGGGCAGGTTCTTCCTGAAGGAGGGTCAAGTCGGGGGCATCTTTCGGGTGGTCAATGTCCTCCAATCCCAGGGGCATGTCCCAGCCATCCTGTGCCTTCTGGGCCTCATGCATCCTAGTGGTGCCACAGGCAAGGCTGTTCATGAGATAGCTTCTGTGACTTCTACATTTGTCGCAGTTTCAGGGCCACATGTCAGACTCTTTCCAGGTATCTGACAAGATGGCTCTGGATCTTAAGGGGGGCTGTGGGAGAAAACTTGCTGAAAGGCGTGTTGTGTCACCAGCCTTGGTCCCAGGTGACAGTGGTCACGGATGCATCTCTGACTGGTTGGAGCATTCACCTGTCTGACCCAATGGTGAGCAGACTGTGGTTTCCCCACAGAGTCTCGGGAACACATCAACTGAGAACGATCAGGCTGACCTAGTCACTTTGCTCCCCCCTCTGTGAAACGCAAACTGTGCTGATCATGATGGAAAACAGTGGCCATGAATTACCTCCACAATCAATGTGGTGTGGGGTCCTTGCCTATGTGCAGAGAAGCAATTTTACTGTAGTTATGGAGAACAGTGTTTCTTTAACAGTGGCTCAACTGGCCGGACGAGAGAATGCACAGCGGATGCCTTGAGCAGACAGACTTCGGCCTCCCATAAGTGGAAGCTCTGTCAGGAAGTTCTGGAGGAGAGTATCTACTTATGGGAAACCTCTCAAGTGGAACTCTTCACTTCTTCCAATGTCAACAGGAAGTGTTGTTCTGCTCCAGGAAATGTCCTTATTAGGAGCTCTGGGGGATGCGTGCGCTGACGGTCGAGTTGACGTTCAACCTCCTTTATGCATTTCCACAGATCCCCGTCATTCCGCTGGTTCTCAGGAGATTGCGCCTGTTTAGAACCACAATGATCCTGATCACCCCAGACTGGGCCAGGATAACGTGGTAACCGAAGTACCGGACTATGCCCTTCTGTTCTTCCTGGCACCTGCCGAGGAGAGTCGACTTGCTCTCCCAAACATAGGGGCGGGTTTTCACCCGAAACTCAGTAGCCTGAACTTTCAAGCTTGGTTACTGAGAGGCTGCAATGTCCTTGAAGTGCTCCTTTCAGCTTGGAGAGTCGCTCCGAAATCAATTTGTGCCTGTAGGTGGTGTACATTTTTAATTTGGTGCCGGGAAATGGACCTGGATACTTTATTCTGTCCTCTATCCTCTGTGTGGGATTTTCCGCAATCTCTGGCCCAGGCGTGCCTGCAGAATGGCACTGTAAAGTGTTACCCCAACGTTATTTTGATATTCAAGAGGTCCCCGGAATAGGGCTCGTTTTTCACAATCCCCTCTGTTATCCAGTTCTTACGGGTTTTGTGTAACCAGTTTCCTCCTCACCTGTTTGTGGTTCTGGCATGGGATTTGAATTCTGTTTTAACATTTCTTAAGGGTGCTCCGTTTGAGCCCCTTCATTCCTAGACTGCTCACCCTTGAGGTGATTTTCATAGTTGCCATCACTTCCGCAAGATGGGTGAGAGCTCCAGGCATTGTCCGTTTTACCTCGCTATTTGTTTTATTTAGAAAGGGAAGTTGACAGAGAGAGAGAGACCCTCCTTTCTGCCGAAGGTGGTCTTGGATTTACATCTCTCTCAGAAGCTCCATCTTCCTTTATTTTTTGTTTCTCCATCTCACCCTTCCGACCAATTCCATCTCTCTTATTAAAGAGGCTAGGAAAGATGAACAGCTTTTCTATGGTTACGCTGGTGCTCGCGCTGGCAGGGCTGTGACCAAACAAATCCTGTCCAGGTGGATCATTCTCTGCATTTGAGAATGCTATGATCTGGCTGGTAAAGATATGCCTGAGGGCTCTCAGAGCTCATTCTACCAGGGGAGTGGCTGTCGTCCTTTCCCTGCAGGAGCGAGTCCCAGTCCTGGATATTTGCAACATGGGCATCATTGCACACGTTTTCTAAGCATTACCACTTGTATTCCCTTGCGTGCCAGGATGCCAGTTTTGGTATGCTTGTCCTCCAGATTTTTCTGGTTTAGGTGGTTTTCTTGCTTCCTCCCTCCTCCAGGTTTACGTACTGCTTTGGGAGTTTCTCATAGATGAGGAATTCGTGGGAAGACCGAAACCAATTACTTATATCTCTGTAATGTGCTGATGGATGTTCCGACAAACTGATTAAATCATCGCCTTCCGTAGCTGCCCCTCTTTACAGGAAGCCAGTACACCATCGGTTCTACGGTCCCTCAGCTTCAGAGTGCTATGGAAAAGGGTGGAACTGAGGTCACAGGATGCAGCGCTGCTTTATATACTCACCCCAATGTCATGTCTGATGCGGGGCGCATAGAGGCATCGGACGGAACCGTCTCAAAGCTGCGCTGCGCACCCTAGTGGCAGAAATGTTTCAGAAGAACAGCTGCACTGGGCTAGCAATATCATAGATGAGGAATCCATGGAAGGAACATACAGAGAAGGAAGTACATTTGTTCTTCTGTGTACGAAGTAAGAATATTAGACCAAAGCCTACAGGTTTCTTATGTGTTGTCTGAATTTGGTTACGATGTAAAACTTCATTTTGTACAATTCAGTCGATGAGCATCTACTATTTTACAGCAACAAACAAATTCAAACTTTTTAAAATGCCTACATTATTTTTATGACTCTGTGGCTTTGATAGCTGGAAGGATCTGCCACAGAGGGTGCTGGAGTTGAGCTCAATGTTTCTCCACTCAGTGCCTCTATGCACCAGACACAATTTCAGGGCCAGTATACAAAGAGCTGGCGCCCCCCAGGACTTCTGTTCTGCCTTTTTCTCTAGTACTCAGCAGCTGAGGGATTTAAGAACAGATAAGGTGTACAAAGTATCCGACAGAGGAGCAGGTGGGATGGGCGATGAGGAATCTGTGAGCGGAACATCCATCAGAAAGAAAATTATTGAGAGGTAGTTTGTTCTTCTAATGGATTCCTTTTCACCATAGATTCCTCATCTATGATTGACTTTCAAAACAGTACACAGATCTGGAGGAGGGAGGAAAGCAAGAGGACACTACATAGATCAGAAAACACTGGAGGACCACTCTACCGTCCTGCCCTGATGGGGAATCCAAGAAGTAATGTTTGGCAAACATGTGCAGCGAGGCCCATGTGGCTGCTTGGCAAATTAATGTCCAAGCCTGGCCCACTCCCTCTGCAGGGTATCAAGGCCACTGGTAGAATGAGCCCCAAGACCCTCAAGTACATCCTTCCCAGCCAGATCGGAGCATTCTGAGATGCAGAGGGTGATTCACCTTGACAGGGTCTATTTTGTTTTAGCCATGCCAGCACAGGCACCAGCATAACCCACAAAAAGCTGGTAATCTTTCCAGATATCCCTCATCCGGGGAGTAGTAGTAGTGGAGGACTTATGGGCACAACCAATGGAATCGCTCCTCTGCCCTTGAAGGGTGAGGCAGAGGAAACACATATTAAGATTCTGAGAGAGATGGAGGTCTTAGATGACCGTATGAAGGAATTAATGTCTTACTCTAAAAGTAACATATCCTTGGAAAATACCAAATATTTAGTTTTAACAGAACACCAGGAGCTCATTCATGTGGAAGTGATGGCTACCAGTAAAATGTGAGCAACCTTAACGAACACGAATACAGGGGCTGAAATGGAGCTCCTATTAGGAATATTTACACTAAATTCAAATCATGAACATGAGTAGGAATAGGAACAGCAAACTGGCTGCACAAGCGCCGCAATAAAACGTATAACAGTGGGAATTGAAAAAAGATCCTTACTCAGCAGTCCTTTTAAATTTTTAAATACAGATGGTGACTAGGTACCCTTTACAGCACCAATTTCTTGGACCCTCAGAGCCAGTGAAAGTAGAACATCCAGAACAGAGGAGGTAGGGTAGGTGAAAGGATCCAGATCCCTCTCGATACAAAGCTGAGAATTAGCTCAACCTGCAGCCATAAATGCATTTAGTGGCTGGGCTCCGAGCTGAAAGGGTATATCAAGGAGGCCATCCGACAAATCCCAATTCTTTTTTCTCAGCCTCCAAGCATGAAGGAAGAGACTGCTAAGGATTGGATGGAGGACCCACCCTTCTGACTGGGTGGGAATTTCCACAGTCAATGGGAAGTGCTGTGGAGGTCAAATGGACATGTCCCGAAGCTCCGGGTACCACAATCTCAATGCCCCAGTTTGAGGCAATCAAAGTCAGCATGGACCTGGATAGTTGCAGTCTCCTGAGGACTAACAGACAGACAGGGATCGGAGGGAATGCATACAGGAGACTGAAGTTCAATTTGACTGTAAATGCATCCAATGAGCTCCTAGCCAAGGAAACTGCCTGTAGTAGAACTGTTCACACTGGAAGCAAATAGGTCTACTTGACCAGTCCCCCAAAAGATTGCCTCCAGAATTTCCAGGCAGAGCTCCTATTCGTGGAAGGTTGAAGTCCGTCAGCTGAAAATTACATTACATTACATGATATTTATATAGCGCCCTATTGGCCTGTAGGCATGAAGGCGCTAACGGAAGGACAAGACATACAACAGCTGTGCCAACCTGTTTACGTAGATAATCTGGGAGTTGGTTCCACAAAATAGGCGCTTTAAAAGCGAAAGCCCTGTTCTCAGCCATAGAGGTTCTTGGTCTAAGTTGCTCCAGAAAATTATGAGAACCAAACCTTAACGATCTGGTATTTCCTTTATCGTTAATGTAACACTGAAAATATGGAGGCATCATTTGCATTCTACACTTAAAGGTTATAACCAGAGTTCTGAACTTAATTCTAGACTCAACTGGAAGCCAATGAAGCCCTCGCCTGGCTGCCGATATATGTTTGCGCCTTGATAGCCCCACTACAACTCTCACTTCCCAATTCTGAACCAATTGTAATTTCTGTAAGACCAGCTTGCAGGTACCTAGCAGTAGGCTACAGCAGTAGCCCAGCTTGGCTCCTACAATCGCTCTTGCGATGGTTTCTGCACTTTTCTGTAATATGAGTGGCCTCAAGTGTGACAGTAATTTAACATAATAAACTGAGGAGGACACAACAGAGTTCACATGTGCTTTCATATTGAGTGACTGATCAAGGATAACTCCCAATATTTTAGTGTTTGGAAGTGGGCTTATGATACTGTCCCCTAGCTTGAAAGAGCTATAGGAATCATTCAGAGCATTCAGAGAATGTGGGGAGCTGACAATCATAAGCTCCGTCTTACCCCTATTTAGAGCAAGATAATTATTCAACATCCAGTTTTCAATCTGGCTAAAGACTCTGTTGACTTCAAGCTTCTCCTGTTCATGGGAGCCAGTTAAGAGAACCACACATTGGGTATCACTGCGTAGTTAGAAAAAATTACGCCCGCCTGCTCCAGCATATAGAAGAAAGGTGCCATGAAAAGATTGTAATTACACGGTGAAGTGCTAGCCCCCTGTGGGACTCCATAGAGTACCAGGATTGAATCTTCTTCTGCTGTTTCTGACCAGACACTACTGTGTCTGTGTTCTAAGAAGGAAGCAATCCAGGAAGCAGCCTGATCAGAAAAATTAGCCACTTCATTGAGCCTCGTGTTCAATATGGAATGTTCAATTAAATCAAAGGCTGCAGATTGATCCAATGATATGATCAGTGAGAGCCCGCTCTTATCCATCTGTGTTAGTAACCTGGACCTAAGCTCCAAAAGAGAACTCTCAGTTCCAAAACGTTTTCTAAATCCCAATTGATGAGAATGCAGGATAGGATACTGGTTCAGATGGACAGCGATCTGATGATACGCCACCCTATCAAGGATTTTTAAAAGGAAATGAGTATTCCTTGGCAACACTGGTTTCTTGATAATTGGAGTAACCTTAGTTTGTTTTAATTCCATTGACACTTTCCCCTCCGTAAGTGAGGCATTAAACAAAGGTGCAGACTGCTTTTACTAAGGATGGAGCACGGGATTTAATTATCATATATGCACAAGCATCTCTTCTGCACTGTGATGATTTCATCTGTCCTATGATTTTTTTCTAGATCCAGTTCACTTATTGGGTGAAAGTTAAAAGCAAGGATATCTAGGTTCCTTTTAAAGACCCGGGGAGAAATAATATCCGAAGAGGCAGAATTCTGCTTCTTTTTTTCCAAGCATTGTTGATCGGATATTGTGCAACTTATTTTGCAGAACGTCTTGGATAAGTTGACACCAATCCTTGCCATTTGTTTCCACTAGGCCCAAATGAGCAGGCGTGATTTCCTGTTCCTTTAAAATTTTAAACAATTCTTTAGTGTCAGAATCAGTGTTACTTATACAAGTGTTATGAAAGTTTCTCTTCGCCTGAAGTATAGCATTTTTATAATCCATGACTGCATTTTTATATATGGTAAGTGAATCTGGATTGAATTCGCATTTCCAAACATAAAAAGCTTTCATCAATGCCGATTTTAGTTCTCAGTTCTTATGAGAACCAAATCTTTTCATCATTGTCGTCTTTGCGTATATTTTTCTGTTTTAATGGGGCTAATTTATGAGATATACTAAACAAATTATTAGATAGTGCTATAGCCATTTCTTGAACCATCAGGTCTTTTTCTGATGCAAAATGCAGTAGATTACCATGCAGTGGCTCAATATTAGCAATTGTTAATTGCTTTGTGTTACGAGATATTCTTCGATGTAGTTTGTGGTTCTTTTTAATTATAAAAGGTACCTTTATGGTGAAGTTGACAAAAAAGTGGTCCGACCATGGGCTCACCTAGTACTCACCTCGCTACAGATGGTGTTTAATACACAGAGCCAATCCAATGTGTGACCCAAAGCATGAGTTGGGGACATCACGTGTTGGGAGAAACCTAGATTGCTTAGTGACAGTTGTAAGTCAATAGCCCCCTGGTTATGAATAGAACCCAACCAATGAATAAAATCTCCCAGAATTATGTATTTTGAAGTGATTTGAAGCTGAGGTAAGAAGTAATTACTAATTTAAAACAAAATTGGTAGTGGCTTCTGCATTCATGCCAATTTTTATGTGAATGGAATCTATCCCCTCAATAGTGAGCCCAGCTGTTTCCCAGACTGTTAAGGCATCCTTTAGTATGAAGGCCATCCCACCTCCTCCCCCTTCCGCCCTATCTTTTCTGATCATAGTATAGCCATCTGGAATGGCTAAATTCAAGGAGGGAGCTGCAGCCTTAGTTCCCCATGTCCCTGTGAGAGCACAAAGATCCCGTTTTTGTCCACTATGATGTTCTCTCTCCAGCTAGATGGGCCCCTGTCAGAAACGTCACTGCCCAGAGGCCAGAACCACTTTTGCATTCCTTCTCTGCATAAAGGCAAGGACCCCACACACCACCCCATTTTTTGAGGTAATGCATGGCCACAGTGTTGTCTGTCAGTGCCAGTAAACTCTTGCCTCATATTGAGGTGAGGAAGGCAACCAGGGCCAGCCTGATCCCTCTCATGTCCAGTGAATTGATGTGTTCTCAACTCATAGTGGGAAACCAAAGTCTGCTCACCATCAGATCTGACAGGCGAGTGTCTGAGCCTTGCAAGGATGTATCCGTGACCACCGTCAGTTGGGGCCAGGAGTACCAAAGCAATATCCCTCTCAGTAGGTTGAACCGCAGTGACCAGCACATGAGGTCTTGAAAAACATGGTCAGAGTACTGCAAAAGGTTTGACAAGTTTCCCTGTAAGTGAAACCACTGACCTTGGCATAGTCACTAAACCTCCAGCACCACTAAAATGCAGGAAGCCACAAGACCCATAAAGCAAAGGAAAGTCGAGGCTGGAACCAGCTCCTAGGGCTGAAGAACATGAACCATCTAGAAAATGTTCTCCACTCTATCCTCAGGTTGGAAGGGGGGGACAGGAGGAGGCCCTGCCCAACCAAGTGTCCAATACTGCACCAATAAATGGATCTTCTTAAGGTTCAGGGAGATGCCCAAACTGTACAACACTGCTCTTGGGGTACAGATGTGCAGACGCCTGGTCTGTGGAGTTAGCTTGGATGAGCCAATATTACCCATTTAGGGGAGCTTGGATGAGCCAGTCTACCCATGAAGGGGAAGATATGGATGCGTTCCCTCCTTAGGCGACCAATGTTAGCAGCTTAGTGAACACCCTAGGTATTGAAGTAAGACTGAATGGCAAGGCCTTGAATTGGGAGTGGGAAGGTCCCATCACAAACCTCAGATACCTTCCTGTGCTTGAGAGCGATCGGCATATTGAAGTAGATCCAAAGACACCATCCATTACTGAAGATTGAGGACCTGAAGGATCTGGGCCAGTGGTACCATCGTGAACTTGACCTTGCTTAGGTACAAGTTCAATAGCCTCAGTGGAAGACCAAAGTCTGCTCACCATCAGATCTGACAGGTGAGTGCCGGAGCCTTCTAAGGGTGCATCCGTGACCACAGTCAATGCAATGTCCGTCTCAGTACGTTGAATCGCAGTGACCACCAAATGAGTTCTTGAAAAACATGGTCAGAGTACTTCAAAAGGTCTGACATGTTTCCCTGTAAGTGAAACCACTGACATCGGCATAGCCACTAAAGCGACCATTTGCGCAACTGAACCCCGAGCACCACTAAAATGCAGACAGTCAGAAGACACAGTAAGCGAAGGACGCAAATCTTTCTTTGGAACAAGAAAATAATGTTTGCTGGCTAGATACCCCGGAAGCCTGAGGCACAAAAGATTGTGCACAAAACCACGACATGCTGTGCGCCAGGCTGCCAGGGTTGCAGTATCTAGACTGCGGGAAAGAGGCGGCTGAAGTCTGCAGTAGTTAAGTGGGGGAGTGGGAAGAGGAGGGTGGAGGATGCCACACAGTGATGGGAGATTAAGGGGGGAACCCTGAAAGGGAACAGGAGAGAGCCAGTTACAAAAGGCTGAACCTGTGGAATGTAGCCTTTTTTTCTGGAATCCGCAGGTTCAGACTTTAAACCCAAAAATAAAAAATGCTAGCCATTGCCTCGTTCTGAGAGGGTCACATGTTCTATGGCACACTTCATGAGAACCTGACAAACCTCTTCCAACAGGAGAGAGTCTGGAGGCAAAGAGGTTGGTAGTTGAATGGTCTGGAGGGCATTGAAGAAGGGGGAGGCAAAAACCCTCAATCACGACCAACAAGGACCAAACATCAGATGTGGTATGATGCCACTCCTTGCTGAACATGGATAACCCACCTACCCCTATTTCACTGGAGAACATTGTTTGAAGTCCTCTTCACCAAGGCTTTGTACCTAGTGCTGCAGAGGGCCTTGCTGGAGCGGTAAGCTCCATGCTCTCATCACTGGCTGGTGGGGACTGCATAGCTGCTGCTTGCCAGAGGACTCCCGTCCCATGCCATGATGGGCATAAGAGGGAAATGGTTGGAAAAAACCCTTCTTCTTGCAGCAGGAGCCAACAGCTGTTGGTCAGCCAAGCCCACGGTTTTCGAGGTGGCTTCAGATGACAAACATTTGAAGCAAGTCATCCGACTTGGCTCCAAAGAGATTGTGCTTAGCATGTCCAGGAGCTTTGCATGAATGTCTGGATCAAATCACGAGGCCCTCATCCAGGCCCGTTTTCTAAGGATGTATTGGCCATGTTGTGTACCACACAGTCAGTCATATAATAACATGACTGTAGGATTTGGTGCACCGCCGCCTCTCTGCCATCCTATACAAGGGTGTTGAAGGGAGATTCTTAGCCACCTCAGATACCGCAGTCCATGGGCCAAAAGAAAATTTGGCCAAGACACATGATGCATTAACCACCCTCAATGAGAGGCTGCTGAGGTAAAAAGTTTGCGCCCACATGTATCCCACCTCTTGCTCTCCCCTGTTAGGAGGGTGAGGGTGTCGTAAGACTAGCTCTTGTGGCCTACACTACCAAGCTCTCCAGGGAGGCAGATCCAAGGGTGCAGGACAGTGTTTCTAGGCATGTCTTGGTCCACTGGAGGGGCAGAGTCGGGCCTATAATATTGGGGTTCCTCTGTCAGGTTTAAAGGCAGCAAGGTCTATCTATGAGGGCCCTCATCCAGAATGTCAGTCAATTCAAACGGAACCTTTGGACTGGTGGTTGCCGACAAGCCCAGTGAATCCATCACTTGGGCCATCATCTTCATGAGTCTTTCTCTGGGTAGCAAGCATGTCCAACTTCAGGGAGGCTTTAAGGTTTGTGGCCTCCCTGCAAGTTGGAAGGCAGGTCCATCAAATCCTCTCCCTCGCTGCAGATCGCCTATGAGAAATCGCTCACCTTGGTCTGAGCCTTATTGGTTTTAATTCAAATGGGATGGGTTCACGGTCTTCGTCAAAGACTTCAGACATATTTGACATGAAGTTGCCTATTGAAAGCAGGACATATTCCTGAGTAGCTTCAGTGTCAGTGGCACCGAACGTTGCCAATGGCATCGAAGGAAGGGGGGCTCGTAATGGGAGCTTGACTTGACGCTGAAGGCAGAGCAGTATGGCACCGGTCTGGATGTGAATCGTTTTGAGCCGGGGCCGAGCATGTAAGGGTTGCGACGGGTCCTTTGGGACTAGGGACGTGAGCCTGCTATGTTTCAACACCCCTTAGGGGCAGAGTAAATGGGATCCATCTGTAGGGGGCAGGAAACCCCCAGAGAGGAATTAAGACAAGATCTCTCCTTCCAAACACTAACACCTTTAGAGGGTATATAGGGACTAAGGTGTATGTAAACCCAATGGCCCTTCTAATGGCTTACATGGCGTCTCACCCACATTATACTCCATTCTTAACGGGAAGCCACAGAAAAGCTGCCTTCTGGAGGCACGTCAGTGAAAGGACCAAGCAAATCAGAGGATCCTCAAAGCATGCAGAATTCAAGGAGGCCACACGCGCACAGTGGGTGTGGCCGGCAGGCGAGCACGAACACCAGATGAGGCATCGCAGGCCGTGGTACGCACCTGGTGAATGCAGTGGGGCCTCGCAGACGGATGACTGGAGAGCAAGAATGGATGGGAAAAGAGGAGTCAACAACTGATGCAGACCAAGCAGCATAAACGGCGTTGTGGAAAGCGGAGAACCACACATATAGCACCAGACTCCCAAGGAGCACCGTCCATCACAAACAGGCACACAGTGGCTCCAATGGACTGGGAGGTGGACAGTAAGGCAAGATAAACAGAGAAAAGCTCTGCAGTGGGGAGAGACTGATACGCTCCATAGTAAGGAGTGTGTGTGAGAAAAGCCCCGGAGCGGGGACAGACCCGAGACACCACAGAGTGGGGAGAGAGAGAGAGACAAGCCCCGGAGTACGGGAAGTATATAGGAACCAAGAGTACAATGGGAGAATGAGAGAAGCACCAGTGTGTGGAGAGAACCAAGAAACCCCAGAGTGGAGATGAGACAAAAAAGGAGAACACAAGAGTGGGGAAAGGAGGAAGAACCTCCAGCAGAGTGGCAAGTGAAAAGGAGAGAGAGAAGCCCCAGAGTGGGGAGAAACAGACTGATTTGAGATAAAAACTAAAAACCTTGCAGTTCAAGTAGGCAAGGGCCTATGCTAAAGAAACACTAAAGAGACACATGGGTGGGGGTCAAAAGTCAGCAGCCACCCCACATTCGACCAATAGCCTAAAGAATGTCTCAGTGGTTTTATATTTTCTCTTTTAGAAGTAGGGAAAGAAACTAGGTTAGAATAGGATTCGGGACAGAGGACTGCATTTCTGTTTAGCCATGTTGTAATCTAGATGAGCACCTCTTTTGACTAAGGAACTGAGGTCATAAGACGCAGCGGTTACTTGTATACTGGCCCGACACTCTGTCCGGTGTGGGGAACATAGAGGCGCAGAGCAGATGTGGAGCCACACTGTGCCACTTGATGGTGAAAAGGTTTCCAAAGGCACCTGGCTCCGGAGACAGAATATTGTCATAGATGAGGAATTTGTGGGAGGAAGGAATCCAGTTTCCCAGTTTGATCTCCTTTGGTCGACCAATGCTCTCTTATCTGATGTTTATTTTAGGGGAAATGCCCAGCCAAAATATTATTTCACAGTCGTCACTTGCATCTGTAAGACTTGACTTCTCCAGACGTTGGTGAATATTTTATGGCTCACTCAATTTGTAGCATGAATGCTTTCCCTAAGCTGTGTCTGTGACCTTTCTGCAAGTCTGTCCCAGAACTGGTGATTGGAACCACTGCCTAGCCGTACTTATTCAGAAACACCATCACCAGCCACTGCATCTGTGACCCCTGGACCTACATCGACAGGACCAACAGCAAAAATAATTGAAATCAGCGACTGAGTAGACCACTCTGAAAATAGGACGAAGGGATGTTTTTCCTGCACACCTCATGCCAGAGGGATTGGATGTGCACAAAGGGCATTCCCCAAACTCTCTTGCTTAGCTGTGATTAATGGAGTTCTAGGCAAGGTCACCCCCACCCCCGTCCCGGGTAACCCCCAAAGTGATGGAATTGAGTGTGTAACCCTAAAATACCAAATCCAAAGGTGCTTTAAAGCTAAATCTTTTTATAAACCTGTTGGCTTTGCTAAGGCTTGTGCAGGGCAAGGGACTTCCCACCCCGTCTCAGGTACCGACCTAGAACTTTTGACTCTGTTGAGGCACTAGATCTACCTAGCTGATAGGGAAGGACTGCTAAAAGGTATCTGGCTGCCTTATATTTATAAGGCAAGGTATATGGTTTGTGTTTTAATGCATTGTTCTTTTCACTTTACTTGCTATGGTTTATTTTTGATTGAACTACTTTCACTCTGTTTTAGTGAAAAGTTTGGGAAATCTCACTTTGAGATTAACAACAGTGTACACAAGCGTGTTGATCGATATATGGTTTACTTACGGTGTACCCGCTTTGTATTTCAAGGACCAAAATGTGGTATATTTTGTGCTTTTCTATGGTTCTATGTGTGAAGTCTGCCTTGTTGCTCAGTTCACATTATCTAGATTGAGTTTGGTTAGACTAAGTATCAGCAAACCGGTTCACTGACAAGGTTGTCCTCTCAGAACCTTCCCACAGGGTCGGTTCTGAACATATCATTTTACTTAAGTATGAGGAAAAAATGTCAGAGACCTGTGTTAAACTGGTATTATACGCACAACTATCACTGCAATTTTGTACAGCTACAGTCAGAGCATAATATTCGCTGTTGACACGTTATTTAGGTAGTGCTTTGACCAGAAGGCAGAAAAATGTGGAAGTGTCATGCTGTGTATCCTGGAAATTCTACACTGTAGATTTGATCTACTTTTATGATATTTATTTTTTACTAAACTTCTTTTATCAGATTTTCTTACAATGTGAGAGGAATCACACTTTGTATTTTTTTGTAGCAAAACAGTGGTAATATTGATCTTTTATTCTATTGCTTTCAAATGATGGCCTCTTCCTCACATTGATCTTGCTATGTATACCAAGGATGCATTTTATTTATTTTTTAGGGTTGTACTTTTTGCCATTTTTCAGGCAGAATGCATTCAATAAACTTAATGACAATAAGGAATCCAGGTAGTAATGGTTTGCAAATGTGTGCGTAGAAGCCAACTAAAGCAGGGAAATCCCTTTGCAAGGCAGAGATAGCAGGCAGGCCTCTATGATCAATGTGTCCACCATAACGTCCCGTAGTGGGAATTCCCTTAAGCACAAAAACTCCAACTTCCAATTGACAATGGAGGCATAAAAGTGTACATGAGGTGTCTCCCAAGAAGCAAAGATCTCATCCAGAACTTCTTCACACAGTCCTCACTTGTCGGAGGGCAACTAACTTAGAGCAGCTTCAACCTCCTTATCAACCCTGGCCAGATAGGTTGCCGACGTGGAGACCCTTACCAGATCACAGAACAACAGTCACATTGTTTCCCAGCAGCAACACAGTGACCCAACACACACGGCCTTGCTTGTTAAGGTTCTGAATAGCCACCATGTTGTCTGTTAGGAATATGGATGCACTTGGCCTGTACAGATGGAAGGAAAGCCACCAGGCCAGCTTGGTGGCCCGCATATCCAGTACGTTGATGTGTTCCATTGCTTCCGCAGAGTACCAAAGGTAGCCCACCAACAGGTGATCATCCTAGCCCTTCAAACAGGGTATGTGACTAAACTTTGGCCAAGGCAGTCAAAAAGTATCTCCCGTTAGGAAGTTGGCTCCAAAGACCCACCGGAGAGATTCTAGGATTCCAAAGTCAAGTCAGTAAAAGCCCTGTCAAGTTCCCCTGAAACGGATAAGACTAACTGCATTCCAACCACTGGGGCAACCTCGTGCAGGAGATCATGAGACCCAATAGGCAGAGAAAGGCAGACGCTGGAACTCTTGTCTGGGATTGGATATGCTGCTCCATCTGGATGATATTGGCAATCTGGTCCTCGCCAGAGCATGTGTCCAAAACCACCCTGATAAACTGGCGAGTCTCGGACAGTGTGACCTGGGACTTTTTGAAATTGAGGGAAAAGCTAAATCTGTGTAGCAGATGACAAGTGTGGTACAGGTGAGCAGATATTAGCTTTGGACAGCATGCACAATTGAGGTAGTCTTCCAGGTAGGGAAAGACATGAATTCATTCCCTCTTGAGATGAGCAGTTACCACCGTCTAGAGCTTGGTGAAAGCTCTGGGGGCTTAGAAACTGAAAGGCAGGTCTGCAATCTAGTGGTGAGTTTTAACCAACCACAAACCTCAGGTACTTTCTGTGCTTGGGATGGATCAGTACATGAAGATAGGCATCCTGTAGATCTGAGGGCACCAATAAGTCCTGAAGGTCCAGGGGCCGCAGAATATAGGCAAGGGTTACCATTCTGAACTTGGCATTGTGCCGGTACAAGTTCAACAGTTGTAGATAAAGGATGGGACACCTCCAGCAATACAAAGAAAAAAAAGAGACTGTCATGCCCTCCCTCACTCCAAGATGAACTCAAGTTAGATTGTGGCCTTCGCCAGGAGTTACAAGACTTCATCCAGCAGAAGGGAAGCTGGAGGAGAGAAGACCACAGAGGGGAGAGGCTGTTTGTTGGGGAGCAGCGTACGAAAGGGATGCAGAAGCCCTGGGAAACTAACTAAGTGCCAGGCATCAGAGGTGGTGTTCTATGTAAGGAAGGCATGGTATCAAACAGCAAGACAGACACATGTGATCACAGTTCACGGGTGTTTATTGAACTTCAAATGGGTTTCGAAAACACCCATTTAATCCTAAAATTTACAATGGGAGCAAGCTACGACCATCAAATAATAATAACGCAGTCCTAGTCGAGTCTGTCAAAATAAAAAGGCCTATACTAATAAACCTATTGCCAATCCTTACTTCTAAATACAAATATTGTGGGAAACAATGGTCCTCATTATGAGTCCGGCAGTAACCGTGCCGGAAAAACCGACAGGCTACCGCCAGACCCGTATTACCATTCTGCCTCCGTGATTCCCGGAATCACCAGGGCATTACGACCCCGGTGACCTGGGAATTCCGGAGGCGGAATTCTGTAAGTTCCCATTCCCATGGAGTCCCATAGGACTCCATGGGGATGGGGACAATGGATACACTGGTTGCGTCTATGACGGAGCTGGTGTTTCCATTTGCACCTGCAGACGGGTGGTGTAAATCCCGCCAGGTCAGACCTGGCGGGATTGACACCTCCCGCCTGCAGGACTCTTAATCAGACAGTTCGGAAACAACGGTGGCGGCGGTTTTACCGCCACCGCTCTTTCCTGACCTGTATGGGTCGTAATGAGGCCTAATGTTATTCAAAAGAAAAGTGTTCAAGAAATTATATGTCAGGATATTCAAGCCGTTGGCTTCCCATCCCCACGTTTTCAGCACGGGACAAGGCGGCATACTCGAGCTTAGCTTTCTCTCTGGCTTCTCTAGCACGAGGATGCAGTTCAAAACCTCAACATCAGGGCCTTCTGTGCCAAAGTCTCTTTGCCATTCAAAGTCTCTTATTTCAGAGGGCCTAATGCAACATGACAGAGTTCCTTTCTTCTTAGGATTTCACATATACAACTTCTCGGGTAATTTACTGTTCACCCCTCTGCCGGGCTCAGGTCCACTTTAGCAAAATATCTTCAATTGTCTCCCTCTAACGGGCTTGGACCAAATGTATCTATTTTCCAAACTTTCTCTACCTCATTAAAATCAAAGACTTTCGACTGTGCGCACGATTTTGCTTGACCGGTCGCATATCCACTTTGATTCACCACTACTTGTTCTCTTCTTGCTATAACCTTTTTCTCAGTTTCACTTTTGCCACTTCTCAGCTGGATACCTCAGAGAGACCTTCGATTGAAAACACACGTGGTGCCGGACGACTCTGTCAAAGGTATTGTATCTTGCTTTTAAAGTTCAATCACTCATCAGCAGTTCAACTTTACTTGAGTCTCTTATCACACACGTTTTAACAATGTTCTTTCCAGTGCTCCCCATAAAATGTTGCTGCTTGCAACACTGGCTTTAAAACAGACCGGTCTTGTATCGGTCTCCCCAACTCACCGGCTGTGTTGATTTCACTGAGGCTGCTTTGTTCTTGGAGTCAAGGTTGGTACAATGGCAGCTGGTGCTTCTCCCCGCCTTGATTATTGACACAGCAGGGCCCCGGGTATCTCTGACACACAATGAAGGATTCTTTAGCCTGTTTTCCTGGTCTTATTCTTTCTATTCTCAAGGTCTCTGGAAAGTAACGGTTTCTTGTTGAAAAGGTCAAAGGAACTTCCCTCCTTGCGATCCCCTTCTGTTCTGCCGTCTTTCTTCTCTCGTTCAGCTGCCATCTCGAAATTGCTGGTTCATCGTGTGCTTTGCCTTGCTCAGACTGTGCTTTCGTGCTCTGCCTTTTATCCGCGTGGGGAAGCTTAATGGAAGTCAGGTGTGTGTGATGGTCAGTAATTGCCTGAACTCGCCTGACCATTGTATTGGGACACGTCAGGTATACTGCTCGGGTGTTAGTCTGTTTTCTCTCATAGCAGGCTGTCCATGTGAAAGTGTTCGTGTTGTAAAAAGAGGAGGGGGGACAGTTCCTAAATATCCTACCAGGTAGGATGGGGTAAATATGCTATAGGGATGGGGCTACCACTCTTTCACCATCCTTTGTCCCACTCCCTGAAGACTCCATACCCAGGTGATGCTCCCGCACTGGTCCACCCCCAGGAACTGGATCCAAAAGCTAAGGCTGTGTCCTGGCCACCTGGATGACAGATCACTGGGGACTAGTGGGTAAGACACCTTCTGGTTTCTCACATCATCTACTCCTGGAAAAACAGTGGCAGGTTCTGCACCACCGGAGAAGAATGAACAAAGTCCAAAATAAATGTTTTGGACCAGGAGTGGAGGAAGAGATCCTAGAGGAGGAAACATGTCCTTAATGACTCTGGTTGCATTTCTTCCCTATGTTGATAGGTGAAATGCCTTTGCTTGTTGAAAGGTTTTTGACATCTACCACACTGAGCAAACAAGGTGAAAAATCAAAAAGGACTGTGCTTTGACAGAGGAAGCTGAAGGATGCTGGTCTGCTAGCCAATTGCTGTGGCCTTGGGATGCTTTGAATTATTCAAGCAACTCATCTGCCTTGAAGCCAAAAAGTATGGCCTCGCGTGGACGGTGACATTAAGGAGTTTAGCCTGTACATAAGGTACAAAGCCATATGTTTAGGTCATTTTGGAATTAGGTTGTATATCTTCGCCGATGATACACAACTGATTTTTAATGTAAAAGAGTTTGAAGGTTCCAGAGGGACTAATGTTAGGGCCTGCTTGGAACAGTTCAGCTGATGGATGCAGCAAAATCGTCTAAAATTCAACATCGAAAAAACTGAATTGCTGTTGTGTTCCTTCGTTATTTCCCATTTGGGGCCCGCATTACATTAAGATGCTTTAGTGCCATTTTCAATTTCCCAGTTTCTACCCTCCTCCTTAGGTTCTCATTGAACGCCTATTTTGAAGGCCAGGAACCTTCGCTGAAGTGCATCCAGCTTCTTGAGCGGGCAAGGAGGGAAAGGTGGTCACCCTTGTCTCTGATGTGGAGGACTGAACCACCAGACTCTCCTCAATGGGATGGGTGGAAAGGAAACCTGGTTAAAAGGGGCCGGGCTGTGCCGTTTGACTAGATCTTTGTCAACGGCTGAGACAGGCTTGGGCCAGAGACCATGATAGGGTCTGAAATGGCAGCACTGAGTCTACTTCAGAGGATCCTGCTAAACAATTTCGGTGAGGTCATATTGCACCCATTACAGAGGTGTCTCGGGCAAATAAGTACACCACAATCTCATAGATTTGAGTTCAAAACTTTTAGCTAGGAAAATAATTACAAAAGTGGCCAACTTAAAGTAAAAACAGATCTACCACAAAAGAAAATATCAGGAGGGCTCTTCTCCTGGGCTTAACAAGTCCTCTCCACCTTGAGGAGGCATCCCCACCACACAAGGTCATCCCCAGGTTTCTGAGGCCTTCCTGGCCAATCAATTGCCCTTCCCAGTCGTTCGAGTTAGAAAAGGGTTCCATCACTGCTTCTCAGTTTCGTGGGCTTTGGGGGCTATAGGGTTTCCCAAACCCTTCGAGTGGATTAGTTGTAGACTTTCTGGTGTTTCCCACCCCAAGACTAACCAGAGAAAGCAGTCTTTATAGCAGATATATCCGGCAAGCTGGAGAGGCATCTTGTTAGGCCTGCCATAACAGGGCCCCTTCTGTTTGTTCCAGTCTCATCTCTCACCTTATTATATCCTCCCTGGCAGAACCCCAGTCTTCCTCCCACCTTCAGGTGCTGACCTGCTCTGCTACAAGCTTCCAGTTCTGTCTAACCACAAGGCTGCTCTCTCCTCAGTCTTGCGTACACCACATGGAATCTCCTACTCTAGACCACCTTCATTTCCTAATGTTACCACTTCCTTCGTCTCTGTACCACCTTCACCTCCTGATGTTACCACTGCCTCAGTACCACCATTTCCTTACCACTTTCTCCTAGTCTTACTCTTTGCCACCTGACATAACCACTGCCTCTTGCCCCCTTGGTTTTACAACCTCCTCCTTCGTTTTCTTAGCTCTAACCACCACTTTCTGCTCTGTCTTGTCACCACCTTGCTAAACTCTACCGTGTCTACATCCTCTGCTTTCTTCACCACTCTCTAATCTCCAGCCACCACCAAACATAAACCTCCTGCAAAGCCCACTCACTGACTTGGGTCTCTGGTTTTTATAGGTTCTCTCACCTCCTGAGGTGCTGGAGAATGGCTGTTTTGTTATTGGGGCAGTATTGGAATTGGTTGCTGGTCATGCACCTGGCCTCACTGTGGGATTAAGGGGCTGGACCAAATCTTAATTTGGCCCGTCGGCCATTGAACTCTTCCCTTCTGGCTACTCTCCACTATTACTTGTGCAGGGACCAAATCTCCTGTTTCATCAGTGTGTCAATTGTGTACTGGAAACACTTCAGGTAAGGAGTTTAAATCATCTGACTGCCTAAAGTAGTCCCGGCTGAGTCCCAGTTTGCCCAGAACCGCTCGTGTGTGCCTGTGAGGAGCTGCAGCTACTGAAATCCAGTCCAGTTTCTACCTCTATTGTTTTTGTGTTTAAAAACACCTTTGCCGCGCGGAGCGGAGTCCTGGCTGAGTCCCAGTTTGCCCAGAACCGCTCGTGTGTGCCTTTGAGGAGCTGCAGCTACTGAAATCCAGTCCAGTTTCTACCTCTATTGTTTTTGTGTTTAAAAACACCTTTGCCGCGCGGAGCGGAGTCCCGGCTGAGGAGTCCCAGTTTGCCCAGTGCGCCCGGAGTCCGGAGTCTGAACGCTGGTATGGTCACTCCTGCGAGGGCTTCACTATCGAGTGGCCCGCAGACTCGACACAAGACCTTACAGCAACACCGCATGCTGAATCCTTGGACTCCTTTGTCGGCTACGACTGACAAAACGGCTGCTGGCACTGAGGTAAGCAAGCAAGCTGCGCCGACTACTCCGACTTTGAGTACTGTTCAGGTGCATCAAGATGCCGCTATTGCCTTCACTGACTGTTATCCTTGCTGCGGGCGCTATAGCTCACGATGTAGCCAAACTTTTGCCCAGTCTGCCATGTGCTGCTTTAAGCGACACTCTATGTGATTCTCCATGTGCAATTTCAACTTCAACGAGACCCCTTGTGTTGCTTTCGCTCACTGATCTAGCGCCGATGCCACCAATCGAGTTAGATGAGGCAGAGATCATATCACCAAGGCAATTTGCACCACCAGACAAGTATTTTTTTCCATTTGATTTAACAGACGCAGAAATCATAAGTGCAGCGACTGTTGTACAGGAGTCATCCAACGAATATTCAGCTGCACC